>NC_089272.1:25210658-25521323 GCF_963678975.1 Dysidea avara | reverse complement strand
CCCCCCCCCCCCCCCCTCCTTCTGATTTATATAGCTCACTGCTGTAATGTTGTCCATTAGACTGTAATGTTCTACCAAGTCTTCCCAAATGCCTTGATTGCTAGAAAGGCAGCTAGCAACTCCGGATAATTGATGTGATGGGTTGCTTCCTCGGGAGACCATATGCCCCCTGTGTGGGATTGGCCATTCAGCACTGCTCCCCAGCTCTGGTTGGATACATCTGAATGTATTGCTATTGATAGGTCTGATAGGCACACCAGTGCTCCCAATGGAACTGTAGTGAGGGCCACCCACCATGATGGGCACTTGTAGGTAATTGTCCTTCAGGTCCATCTTCACCAACCAGTCCTGTGACTATAGGAGGTCCGGGAGCAAGTGAAGACCCTCCATCTTGAAGTGCTCTATCTTCACAAATTGGTTGGGACCCTTCAGGTTTATCACTGGTCTCTGACCCCCATCCTTCTTTTCTATAAGGAAGATTTGGAATAAATAGTTCCTTGGGGAGTCTATTGTTTCCACTATTACCCCCTTGGCCAAAAGTTCTAAAACCTCTGAAATAATTTGGTTCTGGCTCTCTGGTAAACATCTTATCTTATGAAGTGTTCTGGCCTGAGTTGGAACCTCTGTTAGTTCTAGCTGGTAGCCGGCCACAGTTTGCAGTACCCACTGGTCTTGAGTCAGCACTTACCAGTTTGGTAGGAAGTATGCTACTCACCCAGCCAATTTTGGGCACGTCATTGACAGGTTCATGGTGTTGATTATAGCCTGTGTGTAATGATTCTGTGTGTTTATCACATGAATAGATGAAACAACTTTTAATGAAACTTTTTGTATTGTCCTACAATGAACTGCAGTCTGTGTGCTGTCTAGTCATTTCTTTGGCTGCCCCTTCTTGGCTTTGTTGCTTGCCATCCCCAACTCCCTCCTGTGCCGCTGTACTGGTTTCCACCCCGCGACTTGTTCTTTGGGAGTGGCTTTTCTGAAACCCTGTTGGGAGTTATCTGAAGACATGGTCTTTTTGAGGTATTCAGCAGCTTCCAGGCGGTCCTTAGCCGTAGCTCCAAATTTCTCCCCAAAGAGAAAGGGTGCAGCATCCTTAAAATCTTTGTGACTAATTAGCTGTTTCAATTTGGGGTTGAGTTGCATCATCAGGGCATGCCTGTGGTCCATGGAGTGTTGATAGTTGGCATTGCCCATCAATTGTAGAGAAGTCTGGATCCCACTAATAACTTCTGTTGGTAGTTCCAGTTCTTCTGCCTTCTCCAGGAGGAAAATGAGAGGGGTAGCTGTGTCCAACCAAAAATTCTAGATTCGGCTAACTGCTCTGTCAACCATCCTTGCTGCTGGTCGTAAGTTCGCTGATACCACGAGGTCTAATTGAGCACATCTTTTCCATCGCGAGTCCAACGTACCATTTGCCTTAGCCTTTGCCACCGAAGTCTTATTGTCTAACTTCTTGTTGAACGCTGTCTCCAGGAAAGTAGCAGCCACTTCAGAGAGTGAGATGAGTGGACCGTGTTGGGTGTCGACGTCCTCTATTTCCTCCTCTGAGTCGCTCTCTTTGTCCTCAAGTCTCGTCTTCTTGTTGGTACAGGGTTCAGACCGGTATCAAGGTTTGTACTGCTGTTTTGCAAACCGGAACCTGACTGCAGGTCTCTGCCACTGTATGTGGCCCCACACGTAAGCGTCATAAGTTGGTCCTGTATGGACTTGACACTTTCTGTAAGACTTTCCACAATCTTGGTTAACTCTTCATCGCTCATCATAGCGAAACACCTGACTACTGTCACAGCCAAATAAAAAGCCAATGGAACCAGACCGCGTGCTCCTTTTATAGGCACTACACATTTTTACGTACTAGTCTCGTGACTCTTCAAAATGGCTGTCATGTACTTGTAATTATGCCAATTACATGTTGATATGAAGCTAAGCCTTCCGATGTGTAATAACTTGGTTAAAGGAGGTGTGCAAATCACCAAGGTTGTTTATCTGTGGTTTTTAACAGGAATGCAGCTCAACTTTTCAGTGATCTTTCCTACACCAGTGCCTTCATCGCCCTATAAGAACAAACAAAAGCACGTGTTGATTTGCTCCAACAAAACTCGAGTTGCCACATAATGGGCGTTTAATTTCGCTAAAAGGTATGTACAAAAGGTACGGAATAGAAAGAAAAAGGTCTGCCAACATTTGACTCGAACCCACAACCTCTTACATGCTAGTCAGGCATTCAACTACTTGAACAGTATGTGCTGTGGTTTTCAAAGGAATGTTGCTCAAGTTTTCTCTACACCTTGGCCTTCTACACGCCATAGAGAATGAACAAAACTCGTGGTAGCAATCTGAGAGTAGCCGGATGATGAGTGCTTCATTATCAGCACAGATTACATAGATTTGCGCCAAGTTTGGTGAGTAAGCAGCATGACGGGTGGACAGATGGACAGCTTTTCAGCTTTATACTGTATCTAGATAATGATTATGTAAGTCTAGTGTTGCCAGCTGGCACACTAGTCTCAGGTTGCCATGCCAGCTGCCAGTGGATGTGCTGAGGTAAAGAAAAGATAACAATATTGTTTCAGTGTTTGTTTATAAAACATAGTTCTGGTCACTGTAAAGTGCTAATAACAATAACAACATACAGAAATATACACCAGATACACAATACAACAGCTAGAAATGCACTTAATTAAAAACAAATGCTTAAAAGATGACAAAGTGGTAGCCTCCACAACATTTAAAGATAAAGTATTCTATAAAAATTGTTCTGTTCTCCTTCACCTGGTGTGTTAGTATTTTCTACCTTCAGCCTTACCGATAATGCCTTGTTTCACTTGATGCACTAGCACTACTAGCTACATTAATGTGAAACTGTTTGTTGTAATTCTATCTTTTTTCCAGTTGTGCTGTCTGCCCAAATAATAAATATCTACTGTATGTTGTGAATGCATATACAATAGTTTGTACTCATCACTTTGCCATTGCCACACCACTGATGTACCGGTCTTGGCTAATGGCAGTGGCAATAGTGTCTGTAATTAATGTGCCATAATATCATTATCTGATTGTGCTGGCCTTCACCACCTTGTCACGAATAGCCTCACTTTTTGATTGAATCATCTTCAGAGTCATCTCAAACCTACAATGTAAGCGATAAGACTATTAAAATTGCAAGTATACAATGCAACTAATATCACTGGCATGCTTGCTTTTGTGTATGGGTCATTCCATACCAAATCAACCAAAAAAATCCGGACCCCTTCGGATTTTCATGAAATTTGGTATAGACATGGACTCTACTAAGAAACTTTCTCACACCAAAATTTGGCCAATTCTATTGATCTCCCTTTAAGATATGACCGTTCAAAGCTTATTAGAAAATATTACAGCAGCTTACACAGGTTTAATAAAATGGCCATAACTTAGTCAGTGATTTCCACAGAACCTTTCTGTTTAGATTTTTGGAATGCTTATTAAATTTCCTTTCAAGTGATATATAATTCATTATAATTATTCAAAGGAAAAGGCCAAACCACAAAAATGTGACTTTTTCCTTTGATCTTAATTATTTCAAAAACGGATATTTTAATTGCTTTTATTTTTTGTTCAAATATTCTTCTAATAGCTTTCTTTCATGCCAGTAAGTTTGAAGTTGGGATGGCAAGTAGACCATGAGTTATGGCTACATACATAATTCTTATTGATGTTTGCATGCTACAGGGGGTATAACTATGAACACTACTATAACAATACAAACTTTTAAATTCAATTATAGTATGGAATTATTGGAATCTCATAAGAATGTGGTTACACATACAGTTGGAGGCATAGTACACAGGTATAATCACGAGATTAAACAGAAGTATCATTTTATGGTTATCAATGCAGTTTTGATAACTGGTGAAAATACCGTCAAAAGTCCATAGCTAATAGAGATTTTGTGCCATATATTGGGAAGGTTTGGTACTTAAGTTTGGTGAAGAAAATAGTTTGACAAAATTGTGAAACTTCATAATAGGAGGGTTTTAATTTGGTAAAGTAACCAAATTTGCCGAACAATTTCTCCGCTAAGCTTTTCTGTTGTTATTTTGTATAGTGCTTGTCCGACATGCATAGGCTAGGCATAGCAACTGGGGGGGAGGGCAAGGGGAGCTAGACCCCCCTAATGATTTTCTATGTTTAGTGTGCAAAACGATCGAAGTACTCTAATAGAATAGTCAGTTGAGCAGTCATTGTATAAAATTGCCCTCACAATTGATATCAGAAGGCAAAATTTTCCTGTGGGGGCATGCTCCCAGACCCCCTAGAGGGGTTGTGTCCGCATGTTTATACTGTCCTTTACAACCACCTGGAAAAGAGCCCCCCCCCCCCCCCCATTGAAAAATATTCAGCTACGCCTATGACATGTATAATTTGTTTTGCGGGATCTGTATGTAATGTTTTTTGATGTAATAACTATACTTCATAAAGTGACAAGGAAAACTCCAGATGGGGAACAATATAGGCTATAGCATTGCCTTGTCGTCAGAGATACTATAGCAATTTAGGTGGTAGAGTACAGACTGTCTGTGGGATCAAGACCTCTCTATATTTACTCTGTATATCAGCATGAATTTTCAAAAATGTATTGCACCAGTAACACTTAGACACTGGAAAACTTCATATATGGACATCAACATAGACAAAAGCATTATTGAATATTTCAAAACCAAAAGATAAATTTGTAAAAGAATATTTTCATTGTCTGAAATTTGAGTATCAGTGGGTTACATTTATTGCTGGACATACGTACAGTAGTTCACCATCAAACACTGTATTCTGATTAATCTTAATTGACTGTACAACACCAATGGTGGTACTATATATGTCCAGCAATGAATGGAATCCATGCACTGATATACTAGAATACTTAACAACAAATCCTACCATTTCACACACTTTTTGTGTTGCTTTTCATGAACTAATGAATGAAATTACCTTAGATTATCATATTTTTAAAATTGATAAAATTATAGAATTTTAGTCTGCATAGATTAAGCAGTATACGTATACACTATATACCCTATCAAATAAGCTATGCTAAGTAACTTTTGTACGTACAATAATAATAATATATATATTTACTGAAAAGAAGTTGGATCCCTATGCAAGTATGTAGTTTTTGATGTGTATTTAGCTTTTCACATAACTGCTTGCATAACTTATTCTAAAGCGGTAATCAAAATGCCCTGTAACTTTTTTTTTGCTGTACCATTGGTGAACACTAAATGTTGTAAGTGTACTGTAGGATAACTTAAACTGTCACTGACTTGATGCATTTTTCATGAAAAATCAGGAGCTGTAGGTGCACCTCATACTCAATTTGCAAAAATTCGAGAAATTGGTTTACGTACATTATCAGTGTCCAATTGTGTGTAACTACTCCAAATTTCATGGTCATACCACATTCTATTACTGAGTTACAAAATTTTAAAAACATTACCAGATTTTGGAACAGTACACTAATCCCCTCTGAAGTTTTCTTTGCACTGGCACTTTCTTGTGATTTTATGAAATGTAGCTGTTATGTCAAAAAACTTTGCATACAGATCTTACAAAACAAATTATACATATACTGTAAAAGACGCTATACGAGAAGTTGGCAGGGGAGTTGTTTGGCGAAGAAATGGAAACTAAAACCCTTTTCCTTACCAAACTTACAGTACCATAAGATAATTTACCACCAAACCTCCCCAATATAATTATGGTATACAACCTCTATTATGGACTTTTGACGATATTTGCACCAGTTGTCATAACTGCATTGATATACATAACATGGGTATATTGGTGTGCCTCAGCAATGGAGAGTATTAATACTTCTGTTTAATGTTGTGATTATGCCTGTGTACTATGCCTCCAACTGTATGTGTAATACAACTTGACCACATTCTGATGAGATTCCAATCATTCCATACTATAATTGAATTTAAAAGTTTGTATTGTTATAGTAGTGTTCATAGTTATACCCCCTGTAGCATGCAAACATCAATAAGAATTATGTATGTAGCCATAACTCATGGTCTACTTGCCATCCCAACTTCAAACTTACTGGCATGAAAGAAAGCTATTAGAAGAATATTTGAACAAAAAATAAAAGCAATTAAAATATTCGTTTTTGAAATAATTAAGATCAAAGGAAAAAGTCACATTTTTGTGGTTTGACCTTTTCCTTTGAATAATTATAATGAATTATATATCACTTGAAAGAGAATTTAATAAGCATTCCAAAAATCTAAACAGAAAGGTTCTGTGGAAATCACCAACAAAGTTATGGCCATTTTATTAAACCTGTGTAAACTGCTGTAATATTTTCTAATAAGCTTTGAGCGGTCATATCTTAAAGGGAGATCAATAGAATTGGCCAAATTTTGGTGTGAGAAAGTTTCTTAGTAGAGTCCATGTCTATACCAAATTTCATGAAAATCCGAAGGGGTCCGGATTTTTTTTGGTTGATTTGGCATGGAATGACCCGTATGTCAAATTTTAATAGTGTTGTGATTGTCAGATACCAGTTAAACTGCTTGTTCGTGTATGTGGTCCTAGTTATGATACCAAGTAATAAGGATAATAAGAAATGCAGTGAACATTGTCATAAATAAATAATAATGTTTTGAGATAACTACATGGCCTAAGGTTTCACACTCACCAGTCCATGTTGAATAAACTAACAATCATATGATGGGTGGGTGTTTTCGTGGAGGTGATAGAAACGGTATATACAACAAATCTGTTTAACACCGATCAAAACAGTTTGCCCACTACAAGCATTTAATCGACTGGACAGATTCAAGTAGCTATTTAGATGAATGAACTACTGTTTGTTTGTTTTTGAAAGTGTTGCCAGCTGGCATACTAAGGCTCAAGTCACCATTCCAGCTGCCAGTGGAAGATTAAGTAGGTATGACACCAATATGAAGGAAGTTCTCCATGCCAGCTGCACAAGATGAGAAACAAGATTATTAGTAGTATGTTCATTTGTATTGTTTACTTGTATTTCATATTAATTTTTTTACATCCTTCCACCTGGCTTACTAGGCTCTGGTTGGCTTGACTGTCTGTTTGTAAATGTATTGTAAAGAGTGTGGTATGTTTTCTTGTATTGTTTACTTGTATTGTGCATTTAGCCTTTACCTGGCTTACTAGGGCTCTGGCTAGCTTGGCTATCTTCCTTTATCTGGATCACCTGGCTTATATACTCTTTGCTAACTACTACAGTCGGCATTGTGTATCTCCTGCAAGTTGTGTATGCATAAATGCATATAGTGCGGGACATCATAACTTTCCAAAAACGTGATGTGCTATATAACTTAATTGATCGCTACGCATGCTTGTAAACAAAGCGCTATAATATTCGAAGTGTTTATCTTATGTCTACGCAATCAACGTCATTATACTTGTGATGTAATAAGGATTTAAATGATACCTAGGGATTTACCCTACAACGAAAGTGTGAGGATCAAAACACGCCGTGAAAATACATTTTAGTTTATAAAGCACACAAATCCTTTACATACCTTTAGAAAATAATCCATAACTCGTTGCCAGTTGCTCCTATTCGCTCCAAATAACCGTTGGCTGATTCGCCATTCAATGGCGAGTAAGGCCATATACAGCTCACGTGATTCAAACCATAATTAAAATGGTGGACGAAGCATGGATTGTGGCGTTGCGACAAAACCAGTTGCTGTTCTTCATCGCTTTATAGCAAGTAAGTCTCTGCTGTTACAGTGATTGTTTAGTCTTCCCCTAGTAGCCCAATAAATAGGCTTTCTTTTGCTATATAGTTTTAGGCCAATGGAGTTAGACAAGCCAAGTGATTTGGCCATGTAGCTAAACCCGTTTGTTACCAACACGCATTCCTCAAACATTTTGTGTGGCTTTAAAGATTAAAGCCGGTTCTAAAAGCTGTAACTCTTGACTAAATTTGTTTTTAAAAAATCTGTCTTGTATAATTTTTTACATGTTACAGTCTGTGTGTGCACCAAATTTCATGACCAGTGGTGCCTGTTTGGTTGAGAAAAAGTGACTTATGTGTTTTCCTTTTATTGACCATAACATAGAAATAAAAGAAGATATCAAAAATTTGTCTTGTATAAAGTTAGAGCTAGCACTGTACTCCTTTCCCACCAAGATTCAGCTTTGTGGCTTACACCTATATGGAGAAAAAGTGAATTATGTGAAATACTGATTTTAGCCAGTTATTACATCATTGCGCGAATAGTTTGCATTGGTATGGCTTCAACTTCCGTTTGTGTAACCACAATAGTTACATGTTCCACCTGTCCAAATTTCTATGAAATACACCCAACCCACATGAAGTTATGACACCACAAACACAGTACACTACTTTTGGAAAGTTATGATGTCCTGCACTATATAGTGTGTACCCATCACTGTGCCATTGCCATACCACCGATGAACTGTATTTAGCTACCAGTGACCCAGGGGCGTAGCCAGGATTTTTTGAAGGGGGGTTCCAGCACCAGCATTGAGTTACTAGAAGCAGGGATCTGGGGGCACAGCCCCCAGCCGCTGAGAGACTTTCAATATTTTAATAAATCAAAACTCAGCAAATTGCTATATTTTATGCAAAAAGTACATTAATTATGATGCATTAAGTGCCCCTGGGATGAAGGTAGTACTAGATAAAGTCACCTAGTGGAAACAGACAGCATAACACGTAAAGACACATATAGTAATCTGTAAGTGATGGTTATATCTCACTGTGGTATAGGAGCCATGAATCCACTGATACAAATGACAATCAAAACAATATAACTATACAAATATGCATAGCATGAATTCATTTTGCACAACATAAGTGATAAATTACTGGAGCTCTATATCTTTAAACACTGCACACCAAAGCTGTAGCAGTATGAGGTCATGCTAAGTTTTGCGTTTAATGTTGGAATGTCTGAAAAACTTCATAATGGACATGGATATTTACATGCATGTTTTATTAGAGTATACCTGACTGCTCTATTAGAGTATATACCTGACTGCTCTATTAGAGTATATCGATCTTTGTAACAAATTTTGAAGAGGGCTCATGTTACTCTGTAAATCCTTCCCTGACAGATGAATGTAAGTTTTATCAATTGTTGTGCTGTGCCATTACACTATATTGCTCACTCATTTTGTCCTGCCACACTAAATGGTGTGTTAGGATCCTGCTTGCAGAAGTCTAAATTATACTAGGGGGTTCCTGAACCCCCCCTCCCTACGCCCCTGGTGACCTCTAGTTAATTTTGATACTGTGCTGTATATTGACTACCTAGCTGAATAATTTTCATCTTCAGTGATGTTGCCAATAATGTATTGCTGCATACAATACTGCAATAATGTATAGTTCTCTCCTGTATGTTTTGTATGCATATATACTGTGTACACATCACTGTGCCATTGTCACACCAATGATGTACCAGCACTTAGCTACTGGTGACATCTTGTTAAAATACCACTGTTGTGTTATATCCGTCACTATTGTGTCATATTGAGTTGATTTGGAATGAATTATTTTGATCTTGCCTTCACCACCTAGATGCATACATAGCCTCACCAGGGGGTTGTCTTGTTGGTGTATGTACTTGGTTTTGTGTGACCCAGTCCTAGTAATTATACTAAAGATATTAAGAAATGTGGTTAAAATTACATCACAAATAATTAAATAAAAATAATGTTTGAGAAAACTACAAAGCCTAAGGCTTTGAATCCATGTTGTATGAAGAGACAATCGTATAATGGGCAGGTGTTTTCATGGAGGTGATAGAAACAGTACGACAATTCTATTTAACACCATTCAAAATAGTTAGCATGTGACACCCACTACAAAGCAATTAATTGACCAGGCAGATTCAAATCAAGACACACAGTAGTGTGTCGTGCGGCCCAAGAAGCCGGCGTGCCACACCCGTGAGTATATTGACACGAAAAACGAAAACGTCATTTTCACACCTTTGTATCTCAGTGATCACATATCCGATTGGAACCAAATTTGCTACACAGTTGCCAGCCAGCCAGGGAAGTCTACATTCCAAATTTGAAGGAAATCGCTCCAGCCATTTCCGAGATACGAGCTGCCAAAGTTTCTTTTTTTTTCCTTCGTCGTCGTCTTTTCGCAAACTTGCAAAAATTGCTATAACAAGCAAACGCGTACTCCGATCACCATGAAATTTGGCACACAGAAAGGGAGTCCAACGGCAAATCCTAGCATCAAATTTGGTACAAATCCGATGAATGGTTCAGGAGTTGTGACCGATTATACGCATAAAACAAGATCGATTTGTTGTCACGCCTACAGGGTAAACCGCTTCATGGAATGAGTTGAAAATTGCTATGTAGATGGAGTAACCATCGTAGGAGTGCCTTTTGGTGGTTTGAAAGGAATCGAGATAAAGACCATGGAGATATGACACAAAACCCAACCTGTGTCACAATTATGCAATCGATGTTTACGAATAAAAAAGTATTAGTTTTCATGCCTACTAGGCAAACCGCTTAGAGCAATGAGCTGAAAATCGGTATATAGCTGGAATAATCTTCATAGAAAGTCCTTGCAGTAGTACAGAAGAATCGGATTACAAACCACTGAGTTATGATTCAAAAGCCAACTCCGTGTAGCAAATGCGAGATCGTGATACTCTAATAGAACAGTCACCCTAATAGAGCATTCGGCTAATTATTTACTCCATTATAGAATTTTATTACATCACAAGTTATTCTGTAGGGAGTTCAGCTGCAAACAGTTAATCTTATAGACAGTTCAGCAAGAAGCGAGTCACCATGTGGAGAGTTAAGCAAATATATCACTATAGAGATTCAGAACATTACAAGTCACACTGAAGAAAGTTCAGCTATAAACAAGTCATGCACCCTGTAGAGAATTCAGTTACACAGAATTCAGCTACACACAAGTCACTGTGGAGAGAGTTCAGCTACAAACAAATTACCCTGTAGAGAGATCAGCTACAAATAAAACACTTTGCAAAGTGTTCAGCTACAACAAGTCAACCTTTAGAGCGATCAGCAATGAACAAATCAACACAAATCTACCTGTAGAGAGATAAGCTAGAAACAAATCACCCTGTAGAGAGTTCTGCTACAAAAAAATCACCCTGTAGAGAGATCAGCTAGAAACTAGACACAATGTAAGGAGTTCAGCTACAAGCAATCACCCTGTAGAGAGTTCAGCTAAAACAAATCAACCTGCAGAGAGATCAGCTACAAACAAATCACCTTATAGAGAGTTCAGCTACAAACAAATTACCTTGTAGAGAGATCGGCTACAAACAAATCAACCTGCAGAGAGATCAGGTACACACAAATCAACTTGTAGAGAGATCAGCTATAAAAAAATCACCTTGTAGAGACATCAGCTAGAAACTAGACACAATGTAAGGAGTTCAGCTACTAGCAATCACCCTGTAGAGAGTTCAGCTAAAACAAATCAACCTGCAGAGAGATCAGCTACAAACAAATCACCTTATAGAGAGTTCAACTACAAACAAATTACCCTGTAGAGAGATCAGCTAGAAACTAGACACAATGTAAGGAGTTCAGCTACTAGCAATCACCCTGTAGAGAGTTCAGCTAAAACAAATCAACCTGCAGAGAGATCAGCTACACACAAATCAACTTGTAGAGAGATCAGCTACAAACAAATCACCCTGTAGAGAGATCAGCTACAAACTAGACACAATGTAAGGAGTTCGGCTACAAGCAAATCACCCTGTAGAGAGTTCAGCTACAAACAAACCAACCTGTAGAGATATGGGCTAGAAATAAATCACCCTGAAGAGAGGTCGGCTACAAAAAATCATCTTGTAGAGAGATCAACTACACTTTGCAGAGAGTTCAACTACAAACAAATCAACCTTTAGAGCGATCAGCACCAAACAAATCAACCTGTAGAGAGATCATCTAGAAACAAATCAACCTGCAGAAAGATCAGCTACAAACAAATCACCTTATAGAGAGTTCAACTACAAACAAATTACCCTGTAGAGAGATCAGCTAGAAACTAGACACAATGTAAGGAGTTCAGCTACAAGCAAATCACCCTGTAGAGAGTTCAGCTAAAACAAATCAACCTGCAGAGAGATCAGCTACACACAAATCAACTTGTAGAGAGATCAGCTACAAACAAATCACCCTGTAGAGAGATCAGCTACAAACTAGACACAATGTAAGGAGTTCGGCTACAAGCAAATTACCCTGTAGAGAGTTCAGCTACAAACAAACCAACCTGTAGAGATATCAACTATACTTTGCAGAGAGTTCAGCTACAAACAAATCAACCTTTAGAGCGATCAGCACCAAACAAATCAACCTGTAGAGAGATCATCTAGAAACAAATCAACCTGCAGAAAGATCAGCTACGAACAAATCAGCTTGTAAAGAGATCAGTTACACACAAATCAACCTGTAGAGAGATAAGCTAGAAACAAATCACCCTGTAGAAAGTTCAGCTAAAACAAATCAATCTGCAGAGAGATCAGCTACAAACAAATCACCTTATAGATAGTTCAACTACAAACAAATTACCTTGTAGAGAGATCGGCTACAAACAAATCACCCTGCAGAGAGATCAGCTACACACAAATCAACTTGTATAGAGATCAGCTACAAACAAATCACCCTGTAGAGAGATCAGCTACAAACTAGACACAATGTAAGGAGTTCAGCTACAAGCAAATTACCCTGTAGAGAGTTCATCTACAAACAAATCAACCTGTAGAGCAATCAGCTAGAAACAAATCACCCTGAAGAGAGGTCAGCTACAAAAAATCACCCTGTAGAGAGAAACAAATCACCTTGAAGAGAGGTCAGCTACAAACAAAACACTATGCAGAGAGTTCAGCTACAAACAAATCAAATTTTAGAGTGATCAGCAACAAACAAATCAACTTGTAGAGAGATCAGCTACAAACAAATCAACCTGCAGAGAGATCAGCTACAAACAAATCAACTTGTAGAGAGACCAGTTACACACAAATCAACCTGTAGAGAGATCAGCTGCAAACAAATTACCTTATAGAGAGTTCAGCTACAAACAAATCACCTGTAGAGAGTTTAGCTAGAAACAAATCACCCCGTAGAGAGATCAGCTGGACGAAGTCACCTTGTAGAGAGTTCAGCTACAAAGAAACCATCATGTAGAGAGTTCAGCTGCAAACAAATCACCCTGTAGAGAGTTCAGCTACAAAAAAAATCACACTGTAGAGAGTTCAGCTAGACGAAGTCACCTTATAGAGAGTTCAGCTACAAAGATACCACCATGTAGAGAGACCAGCTAGAAGAGGTCACCTTGTAGAGAGTTCAGCTACAAAGAAACCATCCTGTATATAGTTCAGCTACATTTCAAGTCACCCAGTAGAGAGATCAGCTGCAAAAAAATATCCTGTGGGGAATAATGGGCATGTAATAAATATATGTATATAATTTGTATAATTACTAATAAAATCAAAAATAATTGAAGTATTACAAATCTTCTTTAAGCTTTTTTCTTCTTCCCGTGGTAAAGAAAAAAACACATCGGTTAAAAAAGCCCCAAAGCCAGCCATAGGCTGGCTTTGCAGTATACAAATACAAAAAGAAGTGATATCTAATCAAAAACAGCCAAGCTGTAAAAAAAGGTGCGGCCCCCAAAAAGGCCATTGTGAAAAAAGATGTGAAATCCAAGGTGGCGGCCAAGAAATGGCTGTAATGGTAGGTTAATGGTAAAAATTTTAATAATGACAATTCACGTGAATTTTTGTGCCGCTTGGCACCTTGGATTTCACATCTTTTTTCACCATAGCCTTTTTGAGGGCCGCACACTTTTTTTACAGCTTGGCTGTTTTGGATTAGATTTCATTTCTTTTTGTATTTGTATACCCCAAAGCCGGTCTATGGCCGGCTTTAGGACTTTTTAAACCTATCTTTTTTTTCTTTACCACAGGAAGAAGAAAAGATGAAGTAGATAAACTTTAAATATTTTGTCAGTAAACGTACAAATTATATGTATAATACATATATTGATTACAGAAATCTCCATGGTGGTTTCTTTGTAACTGAACACTTTACAAGGTGACTTCTTCTAGATGCTCTCTGTACAGGGTGAATTGTTTGTAGCTGAACGATATACAAGGTAACTTCTTCTAGCTGATCTCTCTACAGGGTGATTTGTTTGTAGCTGAACGATCTACAAGGTAACTTCTTCTAGCTGATCTCTCTACAGGGTGGTTTGTTTGTAGATGAATTCTGTACAGGTGATTTGTTTGCAGCTGTGCTCTTTACAGAATGGTTTCTTTGTAGCTGAACTCTCTAAAAGGTAACTTCTTCTAACTGATCTTTCTACAGGGCAATTTGTTTGTGACTGAATTTTCTACAGGGTGATTTCTTTGCAGCTGAACTCTCTACATGGTGGTTTCTTTGTAGCTGAACTCTCTACAAGGTAATTTCTTCTAGCTGATCTCTCTACAGTGAGATGTGTTTGTAGCTGAACTATCTACAAGGTAACTTCTTCTAACTGATCTCTCTACAGGGTGATTTGTTCGTAGCTGACTTCTGTACAGGTGATTTGTTTGCGGCTGAGCTCTTTACAAAATGGTTCCTTTGTAGCTGAACTCTCTACAAGGTAACTTCTTCTAACTGATCTTTCTACAGGGTGATTTGTTTGTAGCTGAACTATCTACAAGGAAATTTCTTCTAGCTGACTTCTCTACAGGGTGATTTGTTTGTAGCTGAACTCTCTACAAGGTAACTTCTTCTAGCTAATCTCTCTACAGGGTGACTTGTGTGTAGCTGATCTCTATACAGGTTTCTTGTTTCTAGCTGATCTCTTGAATTCTATTCTGGGTGAATGCTCTATTAGGATGACTGCTCTATTAGAGTATCTCGATCTCGCACTTGCTGCACCAAGTTGGATTTCATATTATAACTCCGTGGCTTTAAGTCTGATTCTTCTACACCATTGATGAGCCTTTCTAAGATGATTACTCCATCTGTACAACGATTTTCAAAGCATTACCCCAAGCGGTTTATCTGGTAGGCATTGCAATCAGTCGTTTTTTTAATTAGCTAATCTCGATTGCATAATTGTTACACACTGTTGGTTTTTTCGTTGTATCTTCCTTTTTTTTTAGCTCGATTTCTTTTAAACCACAAAAGGTTTGAGGTTCAATAGTTAACCTATTTACTCACCGATTTTCAGCTACTTCCCATACGCGGTTTACCCTGTAGGCGTGACAACATATTGGCGTTATTTTTCGTGAATAATCGCTCATAACTCTTTGCCTGTTTATCGTATTCCAGCCAAAGTTGGTACTGAGATATTCCTTTATACCCTCTTCTGTGTGCCAAATTTCAAGGCAATCGGTTGTGGCGTTTGCATTTTATAGCAGTTTTTGTAAGTGTACGACAAGAGGAAGAAAAATAAGAATAAAAAAAAACGAAGAAACTGAGCCAATTTTTGAAGTCGCATATCTCGGGAACGCGTTAATCAAATTTGGAATGTGGAGTGCTGAAGTTGGAGGGCATTTCCACAGCAAAAATCGTCTTGTTTCATCAAGGAAGCACAGAGCTACGGAGGTGCAAAAATTGCTTTTTTTTCTTCTTGTCAATATACTCACGGGTGTTACGCGCCGGCTTCTTGGGCTACACGACATACTACCGTGTGTCTTGATTTGGTGGAGTCAGAAATGTTTCTAGGTGTTACATGTGATGGTGATTTCACAGCACTGCACAGCTTTGATAATAGTCACACCTGCCTTAAGTAAATTGTACTACCACGATAGTGACATGGCACTATCGTGGTAGTGCAATTTACTTGAGGCAGGTGAATCACATACCTTCCCTTTTATTATCATCCATGTTGCCAGGTACCATGTCTTCTGGTTCAGCATTTGGCTTCTCCATAAATCCTCATCTATCTGTAATAAAATTGATTTTCTACTGTTTCCTTCTAGATTACTGTTATGATCACTGAATATTTCCATGACTGTAAGAGCTCCAAGGAGGTAGTATCCAGCACTACTTTCAATGTGGCTTTAAAACTGCAGCCCGCCAAAACCACACATGTGACAAGTCGCTTATAAAACTCCTTTGCTTGACAAAAATCTTCTGTATACTCTTTTCACCCTATGCCAATTGTTTTTTCACAAAGTCACAAATTCATTCTTACAGACTATCATCATGTGCACCAAAGTATTAGAACAGTACACGTGATCATGTGATCCCTGGACAAAATTGATGGGATGCTGAGTAGCTAATTTTAGCATGATACTGGTTATAGCCTGATTGAGTTTTATTCATATCATTATTATTATTATTATTCTTATTGGTTAAATAAAACACACTAAAGCATACACACAATTAAACAACAGTAAATATGACAATTAAACAAAAAGGAATAGATCTGTCACAACTGTCAATAAGAAGTCTCATCAATAGCCGCTCCATCTGCCGAACTTAGTGATCTCCATTTCGTTCGTGATCCACGCACACATAATAAGGCTGCTCGAATAATTGCAAATGATAATCGTGCCCTCACATATCCCATCACAACACTATAATTCTTTTCCCATTTAACTGATAAAGAGTCTGCAAGCCTGCACAAAAAATAATCAGCTTCTGAGCCAAATAAACCATCTACAGAAAAGCACAGAGGCGTGAAACTGGCACGACGCGCCAGACAAGCAGCACCATACTTCCTCCTTTTCTCAACTTCAGCAGTGCAAAGGACAGCCTGAGGCGAACGAGATTGATATGAAGGAGCATCTGTGTCAACAACCCGAACATCAAAAAAGCATCAACTTGATACTGCCAAACACCACGAATTCTTACATCAGCAATCAGGGTCTCAGAAGATGGATCATCCATCTTTTCTTCGCAAACCACAGGCTCCTTTTGAACCTGTCCCCAAGCGAATGAAGCTAGATCACAAATTGCATCACGCACCTCATTATGTCTCTGACAAACCAAGCCACCTACACGACAATCTAAGGCATGTTCCACACTAAAAAGAGAACCACAACCATCACAAACTGGTGGTAAATTTTAACAACGGCTTTCTATAATGCAAAGTAAGTGCATCCCTAAATTCCTGTGCAGACAAATCAAAATGTTGACTCCGTAAAGGAAGAACTGACAACCAAGAAGAGGCACATTTTCTTGCCCTCAAGATAGCATGCTGTTGTGCTGCAGCAAAGTTCCCAATCAGACTGTTAAAAACTCCAGAAAAATAGTCTGACTTTAATTTACCAAACATAGACTTTGAGGACTGAACTGAATCAAAATAAGTCCCTAATTCAAAAGTGACAGCACCCAGTATAGACTCACGAAGAAGAGCGGATGAACTTACAGATGACTCGAAATAATGATTGGAAACAGCTAATTGGAAACAGCTACCGGATTAGAAAGACCAAGCCCACCCATATGGACCGGCAGAGTAAATAACTGCCTTTCAGCAACAGATGCTTCAACTCCAAATAATGCTTGTAAAAAAAAAAAAAAAAACATTAAAAGAGACAGTGTTCAAGCTCAGCCAAAATAGGACTACAGTTAGGAATTACTCTCATAAGAAACATCCATTCAGATTGTAGAGATCGTGTCAAAGCGATAAAAGAAGCCTGAGGCTGAGAAACAGATACAGCTGCCAGGACTCTAATGTGAGCACACCAATGATGAACCTTCTGGAGAACATAGTCCTGGATTTCAACGGTCCTGCCAAGAAATCCGCCCAAACATCTGTGGCCAGTGGCCACTCGAACGCAAGTCCACCAAAAGCTTCATTAGCAAGAGACAAAGAGGGAACTGCAACCACTACACAACATTTAGATGGCTGAGGGGTATAACCAAACTCAGGGCCCCTTTAACATAATAACTTAAACCAATCTCGTAACTCCTCCAACAAACTACCAGCCGAGGCATCATTTGCATACCATACCTGAGTCCACCTCTGGGGAGACTGCACAGATTGAATCAAAGGAAGGATTCCCACAGCATATATAAACATAGATAAGGGATCACCTTGGGTAACTCCTTCCTTACTGAAGAGAAACTTCTGTTGTCCACGCAAAACCAACACAAACCAGCCACGATAAGTGTTAAACACAAAATGAGCACAACGAGGCCAAAGATTACGAACATTGAGAAGCATGGCAATACGGTTCAAAGAATTAAATGCGTTGGAAGCATCAATCATTAATACCCCCCAGCCAGTGGTCAAATTCTGGTAGACATCAAAGAGTTCAGTCATCGCATGGATTGCACCCTCAATTCCTCCAGGGAGGCCAGCACACAATTGTTGTGATCCACAAGCCAAAGATGCATCTGAACGTGTAATTAAACATATGGCCTTACCCACAACACACCTAAGGGTCTCCCCCACTCCAATCGGACATATACCTGGGCATTTGTCTAGTGCTATAAGTCGACTAGCTAGTAATGCACGAATATTATTCCATGGAACCACGGAGTTACACAAAAGCCGACATAAAGAAGCTACAGCCTCCCTCAAACATGCACTGGCAGAACCATGTCTAAGAAGGGCATCCCTCCAATGAGCAGACTGACAGCCCCCAGGACCAGCACCTCCCTGGAGACGACCAGCAACAAATTGTACATGAGCAGCAGTTATCTCAACATCCTCCCTGAATGGAAAGGTTTCACAATGGGAAAGGGCAGAATCAGGCGGAACCTGAGGCTCAGGATGCTTTGACTTTAAGGCATCAACAACAGATTGGGTAGGATTCAACAAACCACCTCCAGTTCGTTCAGTAATCCAACGTATGGCAGCACGAACATTGCCCTGTAACATTAGTTTTGTAAGCACTCTTACTAAATGATCCTCAGAGGAATTACAGGAGCGCTTAAATTACTTACTTAAAGTCCCATCACAACATTGGGCCTCCTGGAGCAACACATCAAATTGACCACCCTGCCAAAGAGCAAGTCTTTTTTCCAATAATCTTCGGATGTCACAACCTTTGTATACAGAGCGGTCCCTTTGTAACATAACAGCACTATACACCAAAACACGTTCAGAAGGATATTCTCCATTACACAAATAAATTAATTCATCAGTCAGCTGATCAATATAACGTTTGCCAATACTACCTCTGGGCAAGGAGTAAAGGGAGCCCTTATGATGAACAATAGTAGACCAACGTTCACACCACATAGAGCTCTGATTACCTCCATCAGAAGATACTAGAGGGGCACCATACGCCTTAAGAAATAATTCATTGATGTGCGGAGATAAAGAAAAATCGCCACCAACACTACAACACTCACTACTAGCTACATGTACATCATTCACAACAGAGTCAAACCTAGCAGTGTCCGAATGCTGCAGTACAGTATCAGTAGAAGGGCTCCTTGCAGTCATATCAAGTCCATGATCCCCTAACACAGAATTCCTAATAGAGCCCACCTCGTTAGAGACCACCGAATTCACCGAACGACTGGCCAATGTGTTTCCACAACAATGAATCTTCATTGGCAAACATGAGGTACAAGGCCTGCCAGCCCAAACACAGACACATCTCTTACAAACAGCGTTTTTACCATTACAGGAACAACAGGGCACCATGGTGCGCGTCTTATTTCATATCATTATTTGGCAGTAGTAAATTGTTATTATTGACTGTGTAGCTAGAGCTTTACCATGGCTTCTGCTCTTGCTTCTGCTGCTGGTCAGACGTTTGACTAAACAAGTCACTAAATGGTCAGTCAAAATGGGAATTTGCTCAGAAAATGGCCAATGGCCGATGGCCGACCGATATTTTTGGCACTGAGCTACACATCACTGTGCCATTGCCACACCACTGATAAACTGCACTTAGGTATTGGTGGCCTGTAGGCCTGATACTGTACTCCATTGGCTTGGTTTGGGATTATAATTATGACTGTACTGGCCTTCACCACCTACCTTGTCATGCATAACTTTACTCCTTGATTGAGTCATCTTCAGAGACATCTCATACCTACAATGTAAGAAAAGTGGGGGTTTATGTGTCTGGCTTGCTACGTAGCTGAATAATTTCCATCTTTAATTTTTCCAATATTGTATTGCTATATACAGTGTACCTAAATGCTGGTACATCATTGGTGTGGCAATGGCACAGTGATGTGTACACAGTATATATGCATACAAAACATACAGGAGAGAACTATACACTGGTGCCTCTAGTTACAATGGTCTATTGTGTTATATCTGTCACTATTGTGTTTGATTTTTGGATCACATGTTGATCATACTACTTTAACAACCTTGTTGTGTATAGCCTCACCTGGGCGTTGTCGCATTAGTGAATGTACTTGGCTGTATGTGATGTGGTACTAGTACAGTGGAACCTCAGTCATCCAGAACCCACTTATCTGGATTCTCAGTTAACTGAACTACAGAAATGACTGCTCTATTATATTAGTGACTGCTCTATTAGGGTAGTTGATTAATACTGATGTTTTGCTAATGGTTCTTTATACACAGTTTCAGAGATATAGACTTTTCAGACTTATGGACCATGGATAACTGAGGTTCCACTGTAATAATATAAGAAGATAAACTGAATGGCTCAAAATCGGTTCTTGAAAAAAGTATTTTTATCAGGTCCTTTTGACTTAGTGGACCTAAACTTCTTCCAAATTAAGTTTCTGAGACTTCTTTTGAGGTTAGAGGTACTTTCTAAGGTGGTGTTTAGGTGAATTTTATATTAGGATTTTGGAAAAAATGTAGGCTGTCACTATTTTATGAACCACATGATGAACGAAAATGATAAATTTCAGTTTTGTCTGAAATATGCTTACTTTTTCACTTGATACTTACTAGTGGACCTAAACTCATTGCAACAACAACAGAAACACCAGAGGGTTGTTTTGAGATGAAGGGTGCTTTTCAAGGCAGTTTTTTAAGTATGCGTTCTATTAAGATTTTTGCAAAAAAACATGGGAGATCCCAGGGATGTGCCCACAGTGGTCGGTACCAACCACCACTCAAATAAAATAGTCACCACTGTCACTCAACAACCACTACAGATTCACCTCTGACATACACAAGTTAAAGCCCCACACTACATTTCTGGACCCAACCCTATCTCTTGTAGCCACCACTTTCTAAACCTGGGAGCATCCCTGAGATCCCTATTATGAACCCACTATCGTGGATCTGCTAAAACCCAACATGATGTAAGGTTTATATAAGGAAAAGTTTAAGTAGGGATCAAAGAAATAAAAAGTGGTGATATAAGAGAGGTCATCTACACCCGATGATACACTGGTCAGTGGACATTTAATCCCTAATCTGGTCTATACCCATGTTAGGGATTATATGTCCACCAGTGTCAAACAGTACGGTAGTACTGTTTAAGTAGGGTTTGCATCAAAAGTGACGAGCGCTGCCAAAAATACCGCCCTTAAAAACCAGCTTAGAAATTTCTTACGCGACGAAAATCACCTTTCGGAATAACATTAGTCCATCTAACACCAAATGTAGCATTAAAAACAAGAAAACACTTACTGGCGGCCGGATATAGAATTTTTTAAAGATCGTCAAAGCTCGAAATTTCGTCTCACTCACTCACTTACTCACTGACCACAGTCGCAAGCCTAGAGCCCAAACGAAGCAGCGCACGGTCACCATCTTACGCCACAACAACAAACTCACCGGTGGGATGTGCCTTTTGGGGTTCCGACGAGTGTATGCCCTGTGCACCTTGTCTTTTTTTTATCTTCAATCAGGCTACTTGTCTTCTTCATCCAACGAAACCATACCGAGGCATTAATTTTCCATATCAACACTTTCTTTAAGCAGCATAATAGACACCACAAAATTATTTAAGGCACTTAGACTACGCTACTGTATGGCCCCCGACTGTACGGAGGTACCAGTACTCCACAATAGGTCACAAGGTCATGCCCATTCTTTATTCTACGTATTGTCGATCTATCGATTGAGACCACGATGACCACGCCCCTTTTACGCTAGCTGTATTTGTGATCACACACTTTCAAGTTGGTAGGCTGATTCGAGATACTCTAGTCTAATAATCGATCGAAACCACAATGACCACGCCCCTTTTTGGGACAAGCACACATTTTTGCTAACTGACTAGAGATAGTCTAATATAGCAGTCACCCTAATAAAACAGTCACATGTTTTATAGCTAGCTGTATGCTTTAACAAAAAAACTAAACAAACTAGTATATTAAAAATTATAAATTCAAAAATGAAGTAGGGTTTCAAGCTATAAAAAGTAGTGAAACAAGAGATGAACAATGGTAGCTATTACAGCATAGCTCAGTGTTGAATCCCTACTTTGGCATGGTATAACAATTATTTTGTGCTCAATGCCAAAGTAGGGATTTCCCAATGAAGTATACTGTAATAGCTACCATTGTTCATCTCTTGTTTCACTACTTTTTATAACTTGAAACCCTACTTCATTTTTAAATTTATAATTTTTAATATCAAGACACACGGTAGTGTGTCGTGCGGCCCAAGAAGCCGGCGCGCCACACCGTGAGTATATTTATAGGAAGAAAGTAAACGCGATTTTCACACCTATGTAGGTCCGCGATTCCTTATCCTATTAAAACCAAAGTTGCTACAGAAATGCCGGCTGGGTAGGGGAGTCCACATACCAAATTTGAAGAAAATCGCTCCAGCCATTTCCGAGATACGAGCGGCCAAAGTTTGGGTTTTTTTTCTTCGTTTTTTTCTTCTTTTACTTCTTCTTTTCGCACACTTTGCAAAATCCGCAATTAAACACGAATGCGTGCTTGGATCGGGCTGAAATTTAGCACACTTAAAGGGCTCATTAAGGCGAATCTCAGTACCAAGATTGGTAGGAATCCGATGAACATTCAAGGAGTTATGACCGATTATTTGTGTAAAATGAGGTCGAAGGTCTGTCACGCCCACAGGGTAAACCGCTTGAAGGAATGAGCTGAAAATTGCTTTTGTAGATGGAGTAACTATCGTAGGAGTGCCTTTTTGTGGTTTGAAAGGAATCCACTTAAAGGCCATCGAGATATGACACGAAACCCAACCTATGTCACAATTACGCGATCGACTTTTATGAATAAAAAACTATTAGTTTTCGCGCCTACCAGGTAAACCGCTTAGAACAGTGAGCTGAAAATCGGTGTGTAGCTGGAATAATTATCATAGAAAGTCCTTGCAGTAGTACAGAAGAATCGGATTACAAACCACTGAGTTATGATTCCAAAGCCAACTACGTGTAGCATATGCGAGATCGAGATACTCTAATAGAACAGTCACCCTAATAAAGCATTCAGCTACTTTTATGACTTACTCCATTATAGAATTATATGGCATTGCAAGTTATTCTGTAGGGAGTTCAGCTACAAGCAGTTAATCTTATAGACAATTCAGCTACAAATATGTTGCTGTAGAGATTCAGAACATTATAAGTCACACTGAAGAGAATTCAACTATAAACAAGTCACCTTGTAGAGAGTTCAGCTACAACAAGTCACTCTGTAGAGAATTCAGCTACAAACAAATCACTGTGTAAAGGGTTCAGCTACAAAAAAGCTACCTAGTAGAGAGTTCATCTAGATCAGCTACAAACACTGAAGTTACTTTATGCAGTGTTCAGCTACAAGTAAGTCACTCTGTAGAGAGTTCAGCTACAAACAAGTCACTCTGTAGTACAAACAAGTCACCGTGGAGAGAGAGTTCTCAAAACACTACCATGTAAAAGAGTCCAGCTATACAAACAAGATATAACTCTATAGAGAGATCAGGTAGAAACTTAACAGATCACACTGTAGAGAGTTCAGCTAGAAACAAGTCATCCAGACTGAGTAGAGAGATCAACTAGAAAACATCACCTTGTAGAGAGTTCAAATCACCCTGCAGATAGTTCAGCTACAAACAAATCACCCTATAGAGAGATCAGCTAGAAGAAGTCACCTTGTAAAGAGTTTAGCTACAAAGAAACTACCACGTAGAGAATTCAGCTATAAACAGATCATCCTGTCGAGAGTTTAGCTAGAAACAAGTCATCCTGTAGAGAGATCAACTAGAAGAAGTTACTATGTAGAGAGTTCAGCTACAAAGAAACAACCATGTAGAAAGTTCAGCTGCAAACAAATCACCTGTATAGAGTTCAGCTACAAACAAATCACCCTGTAGAGAGATCAGCTAGAAGAAGTTTCCTTGTAGAGAGTTCAGCTACAAACAAATCACCCTGTAGAAAGATCAGCTAGAAGAAGTTACCTTGTGGAGAGTTCAGCTACAAAGAAACCATCATGTAGAGAGTTCAACTGCAAACAAATCACCTGTAGAGAGTTCAGCTACAAACAAATCTCTCTGTAGAGAGATCAGCTAGAAGAAGTTACCTTGGAGATCATTCAGCTACAAACAAATCACCCTGTAGAGAGATCAGCTAGAAGAAGTTACCCTGTAGAGAGTTCAGCTACAAAGAAACCACCATGTAGAGAGTTCAGCTGCAAAGAAATCACCCTGTAGAAAATTCAGCCACAAATAAATTGCCCTGTAGAAAGATCAGTTAGAAGAAGTTACCTTGTAGAGAGTTCAGCTGCAAAGAAACCATTCTGTAAAGAGCTCAGCTGCAAACAAATCTCCTGCACAGAATTCAGCTACAAACAAATCACCCTGTAGAGAGATCAGCTAGAAGAAGTTACCTTGTAGATTGTTCAGCTACAAACAATTCACCCTGTAGATAGAGAGCAGCAAGAAGAAGTCACTTTGTAGAGTGTTCAGTTACAAAGATACCACCTTGAAGAGTTCTGTAATAAATATATGTGACATGTTCAAGTAAAATCCAAATTTTATTTCTTTTGAACAAATCTGAAAAAAATGCAGATTAAAATTTAGCATTATGATGTCATCAATATGACATCATCATTATGGCTTCACCATGCACAAGATTTATCAAAATTATTTATTATGTTGATACGACATTCCTCACGGACTAAATTATATAATTGTATTTAAAAATAATAAGTTTTTAAAATACTGCAATAATACTTTGATTTTACTTGAACCACTCACATATGTATTATATATGTAGTAGTTGTAACATGGGCACGAGTGATTTGCCTGAAATATACACACGAGCACGAGGGCACAGCCCGAGTGCAAGTGTGTATATTTCAGGCAAATCACAAGTGCCCATGTTACAACTAATATATTCCACTTGGGTGAATCACCTGCAAGTGTACATGGAAACTGCTGGAATGCTTTGCGAGTGTATTTATATGGGACCATGTGACTTTCGATTGTGGGTAACGTCGTAAGAACAACGACAAGGCACTGCTGAGAGGCCGAACGTAAGTGTATCGTCACGAGCATGCAGATCGCTTCGATTGTGGGTACGCAATTAAACACAGGAAGCCCAAATACGAGCTGAACAGCTCATAATGAAGCTTAAGTGCACTACAAAGTACTTACTATACTAGCCATGAATAAACTAAAGCAGTGAATATGTTTACAGCGCTATAATGGCCTAGCCAATTAAGCGCCACGCCCAATCACTACCTGTGTGTGACATCGCACCAGATGTCAAAGCGGCAACGCAATGTAAAGACGATTCAACTACACTAAAGTACTTACTTTACTAGCCATGAATGAACTAAAGTAGTGAATACTATTAACACTAATGGCCAAATCAATTAAGCGCTGCACCCAGTGTCTGTGGAACATCCCCACGTGACTATTGAATGTGACATGTTTAATATAAAGTAACCTGTGACCTTCTTCATTAAGTAAAACAATGAACTATCTTCTTCCCCAAGTCCATGATCTATGCCTTGGTTCACTTTACAAAAACTAAAACCCACTATCAATCCTGTGAAGTGTCGCTATATTAAAGGAGAGGAGATCACACAGTTTCATCAAAGAAATCAAATAATTTCTGAGAATGCTTGGAATGCATTAATGAGAATAGGAGGTATTATATACAAGTTATATCACTCCTAGGAGGGATATAACTTGTATATACTACCTCCTATTCTCGTTACTGCATTCCTTAGCAGTGCTATTATACCACTTATACACCTTCTCTTCCCTTTGAAGTGAGGTGTGAAAGTGGTATATATATATATATAATTTGTACATTTACTGATAAAATTTAAAGTACATCTGCTTAATCTTTTCTTCTTCCTGTAGTAGAGAAAAAAAGATAGGTTTATAAAGTCCCAAAGCCGGACTATGGCCGGCTTTGGGGTATACAAATACAAAAAGAAGTGAAATCTAATCCAAAACAGCCAAGCTATAAAAAAAAGTGTGCGGCCCTCAAAAAGGCTATGGTGAAAAAAGATGTGAAATCCAAGGTGGCAGCCAAGAAATGGCTGTGATGGTAGGTTAATGGTAAAAATTTTAATAACGGCAATTTAGGTGAATTATTTGCCAAGGCCAAGCGGCACAAAAATTCACCTGAATTGTCGTTATTAAAATTTTTACCATTAACCTACCATCACAGCCATTTCTTGGCCGCCACCTTGGATTTCACATCTTTTTTCACCATAGCCTTTTTGAGGGCCGCACACTTTTTTTACAGCTTGGCTGTTTTGAATTAGATATATATATATATATATAGCAACTTCCCTTGTTTCACTACTTTTTTTTTCAAATTCCTAGTTTTTCCTTGTACCCATTTGTTTACTTTTATTTGTAACATTATATTATGCTGGTGAACCCTGCACACACTAAATTAAGGTCGCACTGAGCTGATTAAGGGCAGCTGTACAAAGTTAATTGGACTGCATGTTTGTGGTAATGCACAAACAAACGTAGATTTTCATAGACCACAGCAAAGCATCTCAGTGTACGAACTTAACAAGCTCTGTCAGACTGCCAAGCTATTGTTGATACAACTAATGTTATTCACGCTTTAAAACTACTAGTTTTTCATAACTCTGGTTAATTTGAATGGCACCAGCTGCCATCGCATGATTACTGTTATACCCTGACTAGCCACACCATTTCCTTTCTCACTAAATAACTTCAAAATTATGTACCACAGACCATCAAAATTTGGTATAGACATCGGGTAAGCATTATTCTACAATAGTACACTTTGAATTTTCACGATTCAGGCTTGATGGAGTTGTTAGCCAATGTTATATAGTCCACAGGTGTGAGTTTTCACTACTTTTCATGTTGTTATCAGTGAAAATGAAAGCGTAGAATTGTTCTACAAGGTGAGAAATGGTAGGAAACAAAGTGGCTTAGTGCTAGGCTGTTCATTGGCCAAAAATTGGCTTGAAACTTTAGAGTTATGTAGGCAGAAAATGAAGGCCTGTTATTTCATGAAACTTTGTATGCTAAACTAAAACATCACAAGCTATCACAATAGCTTTTTACGTGTAGATTAAGTTGTATACAGTGTACTAGTGAAATTTTAGGCCACCCTAAAATAAATAGCTCATTAAGCGCATAAGTTGAAGCAAATTGTTTTGTGCAGCTGAACTTAATTGATTTAGTGCCACCTTCAGAAAGAATAGGTCAATGGCGAATTGGCCATTTTGCTTTGTTTCAGCCTACTACACAAGGTTACAAATGAAGAACAGTATAAGAAGGACCTCTACAATCAATCCAGTCACAAACAGAAAACTAATTGCATACAAACAAGGAAACCATCACACAGCACTACCACAAATTGACATCTTGTGCTGTTGGCAAAGATAAATACCATATAGCTGGAAATGACAAAACTTTCACGAATTTTGCGAGTAATGACAGCTTCGTGAAAATATAATCATGAAACACTGAGATTGCATACAGCTTTTAACTACCAATGTGCAAAGGTTTTCTAGACTTTCGTGAATTAAAAAGCATGAAAATCAGATTTTACTCAGTTTTGCGAAAGTTTCGTCCCTCAAAAATTTCCGGCTATACGGTAGGACACACGTAAGGATGTATTGTATCTACCACAGTTTTTCAAAGGCACCTCTTGGGCCAAAGCAACATTGAACAGTGAAAAAATCAAGCCACTAGCCTTAGCTGTTATCAATATATGCTTGCATGAAGGTATCAGCCTGGCAGTCAGTAGAAAATTCCGCTAAATTTGTATCATCCTACTGTAAGAGTTTCAGATCAAACTTAAGACACTTTTAGGCTTGGTTATGCCTAACCAATACTGCAAAGGTGCCATGAAGATATTGCTTCTGATCATTAATTGTCTCGGCTACAGTCGGTAGAGTCTTATTCTAGCTGCTCGCTTACATTCCTCCTGCCTCATGTTGGGGTACCAGAAACTCTCTCATCAATCACAAGAAAAACATGCGCACATGCACAAACATAATTATTACATAACAAAAATTCTAGTCCATTACACTCCCCGTGTTTGAGAGTGTAGCTATCAAACAGTTATATACATAAAAAGGCCTAAATGATCAACTAATTTCTAATACAATCCAACAATCTAGTTCAAGTGTTCATTCTTCGGCGAATCTCTGCAACTATTGCCGCTTTTCTTCTCCTTCGAGTATTACTTGCTTCTGTCACCTCATCTAAATCATTCACTGAGTTTCCCTCGCTGCTGCTGGAGACGACACAATCACCCGTAGATACTTCTATTGGTTATAGATGCTTGATGCTACGACAAATGACTTGCACACATCGATCAGAACAACCAGCCCTCACCTTAGCAGCACGAACATGTCCATCAGACCCACTCAACAGTTCTTCAACAACACCAAGTTTCCAAAAATATATTTTGGTCTGGTCATCCTTGATCACAACAACACCTCCTAGTGCAATTTTTGATCCTCCACTCCCTCTTGATCTGTGGTCAGATTGGTGATTCTCTCTCAAACTCATCAAGTATTCTCGTCGCCATTGTCTAGTAAATTGACTTAATAAATGTTTCTGCTGCCTAGCCCTTTTCGTCGGTGTCATTAGTACTGATCACTTCAAAGTGTGAATCATTGGGAGGACTAGTGATTTTCCTACCATATATCAGATGTGATGGAGACAGAACATAACTTGTGCCACTAATATCATCTTCTACATATGTCAAAGGTCTAGAGTTAACAACCCCCTCTACTTCAACTAAAAGTATGTTTAACTGGTCGAAATTCAATGTGGAGCGGTCAAGAACCTTTCTGAGACTTCGCTTTACACTCTGAATCAAACGCTCCCAGAATCCTCCCCAACAAAGAGCCTTCTCAACAATGAACTTCCAAGAGGTATGGTTGTTTGTCAGGTATCTTTGAACTTCAGAAGATTGGGCTACCTTAGATACTTCTTTGCTGGAGGATCGAAATTTCTTAGCGTTGTCAGAAATCAATGTTGCTGGCAAACCTCTCCTACCAGCAAATCTCCGGAAACATAGTAAAAATGATTCAACCCCGAGGTCCCGTACCAATTCCAGATGTACAGCACGGGTGGCTGCACATGTGAAAAGACAAATGTAGACTTTTTGTGGTTGGCCATTTAAGTTTATGTACAGAGGACCAGCAAAATCTAACCCTGTGTGGGAAAATGGTGGATCTTCTGACACTCTTTCGGGAGGCAAATCTGCAACTGGGCATGATCCATATGGTTTGCATTCTAGTCTTCTACAAATAACACAAGCTCTAACTATAGCCTTAGTTGCCTGACGACCTCGCAAGATCCAGTATCTCTCTCTTAACAAGGTGAGCGTTTCATTAACTCCACCGTGCTTGCAGCGTTCATGCAATTACCGTATCAACAGGGTAACAAAAGGATGTCTCGTTGGCAAGAGTGACGGTTTCTTGCTCCCAAATGACAACTCTGGTGAATTGTTTATTCTCCCTTGGTATCGCATCAACTGTCTGTCATCAATAAACAGGTTGAACTGATGAACCAAGATAGGACAGGCACCCTTATTATTCAACAAGTACCATATTTCGTGGTTAAAGCAACTCTGTTGCACAGATATGATCCATGCAGCCTCAGCTCTCTTGATGTCTCCAGTATCAATCAGTGGCTCATCATCACTTCTGAGACTTCTGCATCGCTTCAGCCTTGCAACAAACAACAGCACGCATGCAGTAACACGAAGCAAGGTATCTAGAGTACTATAACGAGTACAGTCAATCAAGTTGTCTAAGCGCATCACCTTATGTTCTTTGTTCATGATGAACAAAGCTTGGGTAGATATACGCTGTGACTTGGTCAATTCTGCCTCCACCTCACACGAAACATCCACATCTGGTAGCATGGGTTGACTAACATTCTTCTCAGCAATAATGTTAGATCCATGCCACCAAATTGAATTATGTACAATTTCCTTAGCAGACACTCCTCTGGAGGGCAAGTCAGCAGGGTTCAATTCTCCTGGGCAGAAGTTCCAATCTTCACCATTCGTCAATCCTTTGATCTCCTCAACCCTATTCTGAACGTACTGTTTCCAAGCTCTTCTGTTGCGTATGCAATGCAGCACTACCATGGAGTCCACCCACAAGTGAACACTGTTCAATTGAGGTAGGCTAGGTACAACACTGTGTACAAATCTGGCCAAAATCAGTGCCCCCAGTAGTTCTAAACGGGGAATAGTTTGCTTCTTAGTTGGCGCTACCCTGGTCTTCGAACACAGCAGATTAACTTCAACTTGACCATCAAGGTAAGTGGAACTAAGATACAACACTGCCACATAGGCATGCTCAGATGCATCACTGAGCCCATGTAGAGATATGGAAACAGGATGAGAACATATGAGAAAACAACATCGGGGAATCTTCAATTCAGAAAGCAAGACCAGATCCTTCATCAACTGCTCCCATCGAACTTGCATTTCTGTATGCAAGGATACATCCCAATCGGCCTTACTGGTACACAAAACTTGAAACAACATCTTAAGAGTGATAGTAAGGGGACTCAATATTCCCAGAGGATCAAAAAGACTTGCAGTCACCCTCAAGATTGATCATTTGGTATGCGGTAAGCATTTCATTGCATTAAGATGTTCCTTAAAATCAAACGTGAACTTATCTTGCATCTTATCCCAAGCAATTCCCAGCAACTTAGACATATCTGTTCTATTATCATCAATCGTAACAGTTGCATCACAAGGGTCAGTGCCAGTACCTTCCACGGAGGATGCCTCAACTTGCTCAATCATGTCATTTAAAGTCTTGGAATTTGTATTCCATTTTCTCAAGTTAAAGCCTCCATGATGCAAGATCCACTTGGAGGACTTGTAAATTTCAAAAGCTTCTTGTACGGTAGCACCGCCAGATACCAAATCATCGAAAGTGTAGAAGTTTACTGCTCTCTTGAAGAGGGTCTTCAAGCCAAAGAAATCTAAGCATGTCTCTATCTGATTCACGGATCCTTATCATCAGAAAGGCCTTATCAATATCACCTGCAAGAGCCACTTGATAACATCAAAACCTAATGAGAACATTAAACAACTTAGGGATCAGATTGGGTCCAACCTGCAAACAATCATTAAGTGCAATGTTACATTCATGTGAGGTAGCCGAACCATCATATAAGACACGCACCTTAGTTGTGCTGCGGTCTTGCTTGACCACCGGATGATGTGGCATATAATGGATGAACGTATCAGAAGACTCATTACTGTTGTCCACAGGTTCGATAATATTGTAGTGCAACTGTTCATCTATTGTGCCTTGATATTCCTTCAAAATCTCAGGCTGTTTAATTAGACGTCTCTGCAGATACCTCAACCGATTATAACACAAGTTAAAGTGGTTAGGTATATCACTCTTACTTCTAATCCAAGGGAGTCAGACCTCGTAGCAATCCTGCACAAATGCGACTCCATCAAGAAATGACACAGGCTCCTTGCAATATTGGGTATAGTAGATTCCTAAGGATTCCAACTCCCGGAAGGACTTAAGAATGTCATTAAGGCCACTGAGTTCATTGGTGGAAGGTTCCAACTCATTGAAATCCTGGCATACAGCCAAGTGAGAGAACATCGAGACATGAGAGTGCGGTGAAGTAAGAGGACCAGAAAGAAGCCAACCTAGTTTACTCCTAACTGCAGTAGGACCATTGTCTGTGCGGATAGTTTCTTCCTCTACAAAGTTCCAGCAATGATCGGACGCAACAAGGAGATCAATGACTTCAGTGCTCTTGCCAGGAGGGTCAGCCAATTGCAGATCAAATAACTGAGGGTATTTATCTAAGTGTACCACATTCAGCAGGGAGGAGCAAATGGTCAGGAAACTAAGTGCCTCCAGCACTAAACAATCAGAACTGCCATTCTTATCTGAACCAGATCACAAGTCTTGCTCTTAAATGCAGGTTCTCCAAAGGTGTTTAAATGCAATCTCTCCTTTTTTACAGGCTTAAGACGTAGGTGTCTGCAGAGAGCCTCTGTTACATACGACCTCTGGCTCCCTGTATCAAATAGAATCCGGATATTGACTGATGCTACACCCTCTTTGCTGGAGGCCATGGTACTTGCTGTTTGCAATAACACCAATCCACTACTTCGTGCCACATTAAATGTGTTGTTGATAGTCTCTAAAGCTTCAGGTGGCTTAACAGAATCCGGTGGGTGTACCTGGTCACATATCAATTGGTGATGCTTCTTGTGACAGTGCCTGCATTTCTTATGTGAATCACAATCTTTGATAGACAGTTAAAACAGCAACCTCCTCTAATTAGGATAGCCCGTCTATCCTTCACTTCCTTAACCGAGGTGCACTAGGAAGGATAATGTTCTCCATTGCAATAAGGACATCTTGGAGCAGCAAGATGTACTTAGTTTACTATGCTGTGCCAGCCTACTTGTCTCAGTTGCCTGTTTTGCAGTAGTAAAATGTATTTATAACTTGATTGCCAATAGTACTTTTACTTGTGGTATTCATGGTAATTTGTATAACTAGTTTATATTTTAAGGTAGAATGAACAAGACATCAGAGTATCTGCTAAGTTCATGCACTGTATTAGGGATAAAGCCAGTACAAATATATTCTATACAATACTATCATAAACAAAGCTTGATCGCATGTAGCTATGTAGAAGGCCTTGACAGAAGTCCTTATGACTCCTTTCCTTGTAACAGAATTGATTCCATAGAAGCTCTTTTATGTGACCAGTAGTTACCCTTTAAAATACTGTAGTATCAGTGTGAGTGATTGAGTAGTAATCAGCTCTACAGTACATGGGTGGCCCCAGAAGCAAACATATCTACTGTAACTTGGTAGAAACACAGGAAAGGAGAAACAACAAAAGTTAAAATGTCCGGTAAAATTGCTTGGTGTCCACTCAACTTTCACAATGTCCTGACAGTATATCAGGACATGATTAAAGAGTTATTTTGCACACCGCATACAGTACACTTATGTACAGTAATCATATATTGTCTTTTTGAAGGATACAATAGTACTTCAATTATCCAAACAGTATAAGTGACCAGAGTATTTCATCATTAGGTGAATGTTCTATTGGAGTAAGTGTATGTTCTATTAGAGTAGTTGAACACAACTCTGTATATAAAGAATGGGCTTCGTTTATCCAAACAAATTAACTTATTTGAACACTTCTATGATTGAACTGGCACACAGGTGTTTGGATAATGGAGGTTTTACTGTACTTATACAGTTATAAATATTACGTATTATTGTTATTCAGCATTCTCCCAACCAATTGTTGCTGATCCATCTCCTGTGTGTGTTGGAGGTACTGTGACCATAAGCTGTAGAGTAAACTTCACTAATTCAGCTGGAAACACTTTTCTTGCGAGTGCTGATATTTTCAGAAATGGGGAAGTTATTCGTACTGGTGTACCCCCAAATCATGTACTTGTGATAGATGGAGCCAGTGTAGTAGGTATATTGGTCAGTAATATCAGTTTGGATGATGATAATGTTGAGTATAATTGTACTACTCGTGCTGCTCCAACTAGTTTTGTGTCTTCATTAACTCTAAATGTTACTGGTATGTTTATATAGTTAAATATTTATTGTGTTGTAGTTACTTGTAAGCATGCAGTGTAATTTGAAGTTTTAAGAACTGCGTAAATACATAAAATATGCAGTTTTGATTAACTTACATAGCATCGTTATTGCTCTTGCCTTTATCGTAGGTGTAGCACAGTAACTGTATACTGTCATTAGTCATACATACAGGTATGTATATAGTCACTTGTTTCTTACTTTTTACTCTATACAGTGCATGTCAAAACAAAGTTAACAAGTATACACAAAAGTTTGGAATTTTCAACTAGAGTAGGGACCATATCGAGAAAAAGTACTGAAACTAGATTGAATAGTGCATGATATTAAATCACAGTAAAATAATAAGCGTTATATCCCTACTGTGCCCGAGTTACCAAAGCACAGTAGGCATATATTACTTCTTATTGTTTTACTGTGATTTAATATCGTGCAACGATATTAAATCAATATCGTGCAACGATATTAAATCACAGTATTAAATCAGAGGAGGACAACGGTAAGTCCATGAAGAATGCATGGTACGCACTGCGGCATGCCAAAAGGCACATCTCGGGAGAAAGCAACGGCGAACCGTGAAAAAATCAAGCCCCTAGCTGCAGCCATTATCGATGTACGCTTGTCTAAAAACGTTAGTCAGTCAAGTCAGTCAGTCAGTCATAAGAAATTTCCATTGAATTAATTATATTTTAATTCTGTAGCAACTTGTTGAAAGCATTTCGAGTCAATCTGAAGGTTTTTTCGGGCAGGAAAAATTGAAGCTGATTTCTTGGTGATGCTAGTTCATGGGCTACGCCTACTCCTTTATGGCCCCTACTATACAGTTACTATCGTACTGTATGATATAGCATAGTAATTATAGTCGTAATTTGCAATAGATGAATTTCATAATAAGAAATTGTAAACTGTTGCCCCTAGCAACCTGAATTTTGCATTATTTTGTAGGTGTGAATGTCAAAAGTAACATCTCCAATTTTTAAAGGGATAGCATATATAGGTCATGAGATATGACATTTTAAAGTTTGCAGTTTTTCCATAAGTTGCCCCCTCTGGGCAATCACATGGATAATGTATGGGAAAACCACAAATTTCAGAATGTGATATCTCATGATCTATATACTCCATCGTTTTAAAATTTGGAGAGGTTAATTTTGAGATTCACACCTACGAATAATGTTAAATTGAGAAACATTAATTGAATTTGTTGTTTTCTCGCACATTATTTATGTGATTGCCCAGAAGGGGCAACTGTTGCTCCCTCTCATAGACAATGTGTGGAAAAATGACAAACTTTAAAGCGTTATATCTCATGACCTTTTTGTGCTATCTTTTTAAAATTTGGAGATGTTACTATAGACATTTATCCCTACAAATATTGTAAAATTCAGGTTGCTAGGGGCAACTTTAATTATTATGAAATTCATCCATTGTGATTCTGTCACAGAAAGCACATATAATGTACAGTATGTTAATGTACAAATACCGGACTGCGATGATTTTGCTATTGAAAAAGCTAGTTGACCACGACAAAGGCCAGGAGAGCTGTTGCGAAACTCATCAGGCATTCGTGATGTGCAGTAAACTTTCAACTTCAGTGGTATATTGCTAGGCTATTGATTTAGCATTTCATTTCAAGTAATTTTCACAAGTACTATTTGTAGCCACTCACAGTAGCTATAGCTACTGCCCTGTAGTTGATTTAAAAGCTGTTCAAGTTAAGATGCTTAGCTATAAAAGCAAGCCATGAACTACTGATCCAGCCTGTTAATGTATATCTATAGAGAACACTATTGTATATACACTAATACAATATAATGTATGACAGGTAGAACGTGTAAGTAGTATTCGAGAAAGTATCAATATCTCGATATTTTGTATTAACTATCGTGATACCATGCCTGTACATTACTGTCATTAAAAAATCTATTTGTTATGCAGTGCCTCCTGGCCCTGACTTTGTTAGCTGTTGTGTATCATTCCCTCCAGCACTTCAACATACCATCCTAAAGGTAACTAGCCCAATGTACTGTGGAGAAAAGTTGGCGAAAAGTGATCAACATGATTGGAGCTCTCAACTTCCAAAAGCTCTGTTTGCTAACAGAGCTAAATTTCATAAAACTACCAACGTCACATTCCACCTCAATTTTTTTGTTGTTTGAACGAACTCCCTGTCAACTTGATGCTGTAGTTGGTTATTAATCAACAAGATATGTATTCTCTGGCCCCCAGTTTATAAAATGTACACTAAAACCTGAGTAATGAGGCCACTTTGTTATAGTGACCAGTTCCAACAAGTCCAAACGTATTTATTTATTTAAGTTTCATTAATAGGGCCACTTCATTATTAAGGCCAGTGGCCACATATTGCAGGACCAAACTAGTAAAACTAATACAATGTTCTCTTAGTGAAGAGGCCAGCTGAGCAGACAGTCAAGGTATCACTGTAAAAGTTGCTGCTCTTAAGCCAAGTACACAAGTATTTCAAAAAAATTAGAATTTTCAACTAGAGTAGGGACCATAGCACATCGATAAAAATTACTGAAACAAGTTGTAGTAGTGTACAATATTAGATCACAGTACAACAATAAGAAGTGTTATATCCCTACTGTGCTCCAAGATACCATAACGGAAATGCACAGTAGGGATATAACACTTCTTATTGTTTTACTTTGATTTAATATCGTGCACTACTCCAACTTGTTTCAGTACTTTTTATCGATGTGCTATGGTCCCTACTCTAGTTGAAAATTCCAGAAATACTTGTTTGTTAACTTTTTTGTAAATAATATTATTATGATTAGTGAACCCACACATACCACATTTGAAATGGCACCACGCGCCCCAGCTATATTGTCTGAAAAGTGAAGTATCCATTACGCTTCTTTGTCAGCTATGTTCAATCCATTACACAGCAGTACGAATCAAGAACTGTTCGAAAAGCATCTCTGCAACCCACGCATGCCGACAAACACCACCACCTACGTACATGACAAGTTACTTTCCAAGGACCATTCGGGAATGGAATTCACTGCCACCGCAACTAATCGAACTGAACACTTTAGCTACATTTTCAAACTTGATTGAACAGCACTTATAATTGTTTGGGCATAATCAGCTTTGCTGTCTTCCCTTTTCCCCCCCAAAAAAGAAAAGAAAAGATTGGTGCCGTGTGCCCCAGTTATATAAATTATCGTCTGAAAAGTGAAGTATCCATTACGCTTCATTGTTAGCTATGTTCAACCCGTTACACAGCACTATGAATCAAAAACTGTTTTAAAAACACCTGTGCAATAGAAGTAGCCACTAGAGCTTGGCAATATACCAGTAATCTGTGATATTTAAGTCATACCGGTTTTGATACCGCCAGTTTTTTTAAACACCGCCATACCATCTGGGCACTATGGCCTCCCTGTGGGCTTGTTTCTTCCCATATTTAGAAGGTAACCAGACATGTGACAATGTTTGTAGGCAGGTGCTGATGTAGTCAACTTACCAAACTATGTAAACAAGTTTGTTTGTGGTAATTTGTACTGAGGTTTGCTGACCTACCATGGGTATTTGGTACTTTTGTTGAGGTAAATGGCAGTTACTTTAATACCAATGGCTTTTACATTAATACCATGATATTTAGTAATACTGTGATACTTTTTGTGGGAGGTATACCGTTTGCTATTTTTCAATACCGCCCAGAACTATTAGCCACTATGAAAAATACAGACGATTTTCATTACAAAGGGAAGCCATCACACGCTACCACCACATCGACACTTTTCGCTCTCAGCAAAGATGAATAGGACACACTGGTAAGTCCATGAAGAATGCATTGTACGTACTACAATATGCCAAAAGGCACCTCTCAGGCTGAAGTGACATCGACAGTGAAAAAATTAAGCCCGTAGCTTTAGCTGTTATCAAGTTAGGCTTGTCTGAAGGCATCAGCCAGTTACTCAGTCAGTCAGTAGAAAATTCCGTTGAATAAAATTTTTTTAAATTCGTAGCAACTTGTTGAAAGTGTTTCGGGTTGATCTGAAAGCTTGTTTGAGCTTAGTTTTACCTAACCAATACTGCCTCATCATCGTCTGGGAAAATTAAGGTTTTTTTAGGTGGTGTTATTTCGTGGGCCACGCCTACTTTTTGTGGTCTCTACTATATATACACTACTATCGTAGTGTATGACATGTTGACTACTGGCTGTACCCATTTTCTTGTGGTATACTTCATGCTTTTTCTACCATTATGTTTCAAAGTATTGCTGGAATGATTGGTACATACAGTGCATGTTCCTACCTCTCTCTGTGATAAACTCTACATGTTATAGTATTGTTTTGAAGTGGCTATCTGTCTCAACTTCAGTTGAATACATTATCGGATAGGCCCGAGATAGAAGGATTAAACTTCACTTGTTAACATGCCATTAACAACAATTATCAGTTATCATCACGTGATCATTTTTTTGAAAAAGTTCTATATTTACAAAAAGGAAGTTGTAAAATTTCTTACACCCCCAGCTGTCGTTCACCAGAAAGTGAATCGCCAAAATCGCCTAACCTAAAATTATATACAAAATGAAAGTAAATGTCCTAATAAGTTTTGTTTACTCTACGGTTCAGTTCTCCCACCACTGCTGCCTGTCGTCGTGGTCTCCTTGTAGTAGTTACTTCTTGAGTAGATGTGGTACTGTCATCAGCAGACGGTGGTGGTGACATCTCTTCAGTTTCACCAACTTTGATCCGGATGAAATGTTGGGTGCTTCTTCGCAGTAATTGAGGTTTGTTTTGCTCGTCAGTTGTTTTGATGATTGCGGCTCTAACTTTTCCATCATTCCCAGTTAACAGTTCTTGGACAATGGCAATCTTCCAAAAGAGCCGCTTGGTGGAATCATTTTTGAGCATCACAACATCTCCAACATTTATCCTTGGTCCATTGTGAGATTGCCGTTTGTCACTCTTATGTTCTCTAGGATTTGTTAGATACGTCTTCCTCCAGATAGAGAGAAATCTATTCATTGTGTGTCTTTGCTGCTTGCTCTTCTTCAACAAGGCATCATGGGTACTTGTTACCTCATAAGCTTCCCTATTGGGCTTTCTGGTGATTCTTCGGCCATAAAACAAGTGGGATGATGAAATGGAATAACTGACACCTTCCATGTCATCGTACACATAAGTTAGGGGTCTTGAGTTCACGATGGCCTCTACTTCAACTAGCACAGTGTTAAGCTGATCAAAGGTCAAGGTGCTTCTGCCAACAGCCTTTCTCAAACATCTTTTGACAAGTTGTACCATCCGCTCCCAGAATCCCCCCCACCAGGGGGATCGTTCAACAATAAAATGCCAAGTAACACAGTGCCTGGTCAAATGTGAGGTAATCTCTCTTGAGCCTACGATGTCACGGATCTTCTTACTAGCAGATTTGAAAGTCTTCGCGTTATCCGACAAAAGTGTTGTAGGCAAGCCACGTCTACTCACAAATCGGGAAAAAGCAAGCAGGAATGGCTCAGCATTGAGATTGGGAACCAGCTCCAGATGCATTGCCGTAATGGAAGCACAAGTGAATAAGCACACACAGAATCGGAGGCTTGACTTATGTAGAGTTGTCCAGCAAAGTCAACTCCTGTGCTCATAAAGGAGGATCATCAGACACTCGGCAAATCAGGCATGATGTTCACTGGGGGATAAGCACGACCATCCATCTTCTTACAAATAATATAGTGTCGTATGACATTCTTAACTGCCTGCCTTCCCCTCAATATCCAGAATTCTTCACAGATTGTTGCAAGAGTGTCATTGACTCTGCTGTGCTTTAGTCTGTGGTGAACATCAGGTATGAGTGATTTCACATAGTGGTGATTGTGAGGTAGAAGCATTGGATTCTTTGTTCCCAATGGAAGAGAGCTGTTGTTGAGTCTACCCCTGCACCTGACAATTTGATGCTCATCAATGCACAGGCCGAACTGGTCAACCAAGAGAGGTTTAGGCGTTCTGTTTCTCTGTAAGTAACTTATCTCCCTCTGAAAATACTGATATTGGATACCCCTAATCCAGTGCCTTTCAGCAGCAGTAGTCTCCTCCACTAGGGAATCAGGGCAGGGGAGAGAGCCATCACTACTGTTTTGACACCGTTTTATAAATCACAGTGTAAAAGCAGTCACCACTAGAAGACGGTGCAGATTGCTGAACTGAGTACAATCAATCACATCAAACACTTTAACTAGACTACGTGCACCACTTGCAACATAGGTTTCCAGTGTATGGACCACTTCCGGAGGGCTTGATATTAATTCATCTTGGGCCACTTCACAAACATCGGTCACATCTGAGCAAGGCCATTTCTCTTTAGCTAGTTTAAGGAACAGAGGTCCTTCCCACCATGTTCTACTGCCCAACAACTTGGACCCTTTCACACCTCTGGATGGCATGTCAGCTGGATTTAGTGCTCCAGAGCAGTGGTGCCAATTCTCTTTGCTCGTCAATCGATGAATCTCATTTATTCGGCTGCTAACATACTGTTTGCAGGGTTTATTACTACGAAGCCAACACAACACTAAAGTTGAGTCTGTCCACAAAAACATGTCCACAGGCTTTAAAGATGACAAACGGTCTCTAATTGTTGTAAAAAGTCGGGATAAGATAACAGCTGACAGTAATTCAAGCCGGGATATAGTTTGAACCTTCAGAGGTGACACTCTCGTCTTTGATGCCAAGATCATTGATGTTACGCTGTTGTCTGAGTACATGACTTGTAAATACACCACGGCAGCATAAGCCTCAATTGAAGCATGTAGTTGAACAGTCACAGGGGTGGAATTTTCAATGAAATAGCATCGGTCGATTCTGATCTCGTTTATCGTCTCAAGCTCCATGAGTATCAATCTCCACTGTCTTAGCAGGTCGTCCTGTAATAGCTCAACCCACTCCGCCTTCTCAACACACAATTTTCTAAACATTATCTTAAATTGGATAACAAAGGGACTGAGATGACCCAAGGGATCAAATATCTTTGCAGTTATCTTCAAGACTGATTGTTTACTGAGTAGAAGGCTGTTCGCATAATCGATGAGTTAGTCAAATTTAAACATCAATTGGTCTGTGTGGCTGTCCCAAATTATACCCAGGGGCTTTACTTCATCTACAGAATGTGGCAAGCCTGTACATGATTTGGAGTAAGACTCCTCTTCCCCACAAAGCAATTGTTGCAATCTTGGCACACTATCAGTACCTTGGGGCGCTGCTTCTTTCTCAGCAATCTTACTCAATCGTGACTTAGAATTAGAGTTCCACTTGCACAAATTTAACCCTGCTTCTTTCATGATGTACTTGGCATTCTGATACAATTCCATCCCTTGCTCTACAGTGGTAGTGCCAGTGATCAAATCATCCACATAAAGGCTGTCCTCTATTTGTTTCTTTGACATTTGCGCAAAGAGTTTTGTATGACTGCAGATGGTGTGATATAACTGCCCCTAAGATGGCTGGTGAAGATCTTAGCCCAAATACTAGCTTGGTGAATCTAAACTATGTAACATTACTTTGGGGGTTCAATGGATCCTCAAGCCACAGGAATCTGAAAACATCTTGGTCCAAACTGGAAATGCCCACCATGAGAAAAGCTTTCTCAATGTTTGCAGTGATAGCTATTGGGTGTGATCAGAACTTGATGAGGATGTTAAACAACTTTGGGATAAAATTTGGTCCAACTTGTAGACAGTCATTTAGTGAGTATTCATCCTTCCCTGCCTTGGCTTGAGCCATCATAGACGATGCGGCGTTTGGTAGTGCTGCCGTGCTGCCGTGCTGCCACACCGCTCTATGTTGGGGTAAGTAATGAACCATGGCCCTTTGTGCGGAATTATACCTCGTCTGTGATTCTGGAACTCTCTCAATGATGCCCTTAGACAGTTGTTCCTGGAGAATGTGGTTATACTCTTTCAATATTTGAGGGTCCTTTAACAAGCGGTGGTGCAGTGACCTCAGACAATTTAGACTCAGAATGTAACCATCAGAAAAATTCAAATTTCCTTCCCTCCATGGTAAGTTCACTTCATAGCGTTCACCAGTAAATGTTATGTTATCAAGAAATCTAATTGTTGGGCTGGAATATCTGTTATGCCAATCACTTTGACCTACCAAAATCTCTTCAGGGTATGTACAAGCTCATCGTTTGCAGAAGCAATGCTACTGTCATCATAGGTTAGTAGAAGTAATGTTCTGATAGTCTACAGAATTCAAGGGCCCCGATAGCAGCCAGCCAAGTTTACTATTGATAGCAACAGGGCCGCGACCAGCCTGACGGACCTCACTACCCACAAAAACTCCAATAAAAATCTGACCCCACCAGTACATCAATTGAATCTCAAGTAGACCTGGAATTACGTATCTGCCAGTTCTAGACCCATTAAGTGAGTAAATTGGTGGAGATTTGAAACAAGGGGTAAAGCAGAACAAATGACAGGAAAGCTCAGAACAAGAATCTCAGCTTTGTCGGACGAACCTGGTTTGCATAAATACATCTTGAATAATTTACCAATTCCTAGCCCTGTGTTGTGCATCCCCAAATGTGTTTAAATAAAGTCTCTCAGACTGGACAGGAGATAATCCCAGTTTGGAACAAAGGTTCTCTGTCACATAAGACCTTTGGCTGTCACAATCAAATAAGGCACGAACTAGCTCTTGTTGTGTACCAGTCTCATCAGAGGCAATGGTTCGTGCTGTTTGCAACAAAACGCCACCCTTGAACACTTGTGTATTGGTGGTATTACTTAAAGAGGTGGTCATAGTATCCTTATTACCAGTTGTCACGGTTTCATTAATTGACTGTGGTACAAATGGTTCAGCTTCAGCTGACAGGCTGTTGCAGATCGACTGGTGGTGTTGGTGATGACAATTGTGACAAGTTTTTGGGTTACAGCAGTCCCTAAGCCAGTGATTACTCTTTAAACAATTAAAGAACCGGCCATTCTTAGGCAATATGTCCTTACGAGCCTTAATGTCCTAACCTTGTCACAGGAGGCTGAATAGTGTTGCCCTTGACAATAAGCACATCGAATACTAGCACCCTGTGTGACAAATATACCAGTGTTTGGGGGATGGCGTGCAGGAATAACATTAGGTTTGCCTTGGGTTTTGGCCCTCCAGCCATCACAAGCTTCTCTGGCTTCTACCTCTCATTTAATAACATCCATTAAATCGTCGATTTTCCACACCTCCTCTGTAGCCTCTCTAGCTACCCTCAGTTTCACGTTATCTGGAAGCTTAGACATGATTATTGTAATTAAAAGGCTACCATATTGGTCCGAGTTCACATTGAGAGCAGCCAACCTCCTTATATGTACATTAATCTGACCATAGACTGACCTGAGCATTTGGGATTTGTCTGTAGTACAATTAGGTATCTTGATGATCTCCATGTGTGCATCAATAATTTTCTGAGGCTTCCCAAACGGTTTCCTTAAAAGATCAATTGCTGATTCATAATTAGCTTTAGTGAGAGTCAACCCCTTGATTGAACGAGTGGCAGGGCCTTCCAACAGACTGTGCAAGTAGTTGAACTTATCCACAGTTGAAAGTTGAGTGTTACTGTGTATAGCAGAGTCATAAGAATCCCAGAATGATGTCCAGCGGGTAACGTCATCCTTAAATGTGGGCAAGGTGAGCTTTGAGAGATGTGGCCTGGTGACAGTGGAAGAAGTCTCAGATGGATCCAAGATGATTCGCGTGGGATCAGTATTATTAGCTGGTCGCATAACAGATTTGAGTTTTGCCTTGTATTCAATTATTTTAGCTGCGATCACATCAGCTTCTTGTACCTCTCTTTCAATCTCGCCAAGTTCACAACACTTCATTACATCATTGTCTAATTCGGTTAACACCTTGGCTTTCACCTCCAGCTGTTGATGTACGATATTCAGCTTATGGCGGTGTTCTTCGTTCAGAGTCTTGGACGCTAACACTTCGTCAATTTCCTTCGTGAGTCTAGTAAGTGCTCCTCTATGTCCGGCTCTATAGGCCTTGTAACGGTTGTGGTTTGCTTCCTCGGTCATGACTCTCCAAGTGTCGAAGGCCTACAGTATTGAAACACACAAGCAAATAACTAGTCAATACATTGAGGGTTCTTGCATTCTCGGGTACCATTTCCAAGTGCTATGCCACGGTACAACAGCGTTTAAGTGTGATTCGTTGCAGGAGGGTTTGCTTGAGTTCAGTTTGGCGTGTTTTCAGGTCCCACGTTGGGCGCCAGATGTTTCAAAGTGGCTATCTGTCTCAACTTCAGTCGAATACACTATCAGATTGGCCCGAGATAGAAGGATTAAACTTCACTTGTTAACACACCATTAACAACAATTATCTGTTATCATTACGTGATCATTTTTTTGAAAAAGTTTTATATTTACAGAAAGAAAGTTATCAAGTTCCTTACAAATATATTTAAATCATTTGTAAATTCCTGTTACAGCAACTAGGCAGTTGCTGGTTTGTTGAAAACCTTGATAGTGAAGCTACAGGAATCTAAACTACTGCTTCAAATATTGATTCAACTTTCTAGACCAAAGCATAAGGGCATACCTTATTTCATTCACCACTATAGTCCCTCAAAGCAAACTCATACATTTTTCTTATTCCAAGATACTGACTGCTTTTACAGGTACCAAATTCGCTGTGAAGGTTCTTCAACAAACTTGTGGACATTTAGCACATGAATTTGTCTTTGCACTTCTTCTTTCTTGAGTTACGAAACAGTTTGTTCTTTGGCTGTTTTCTTAGGTGAAAAACACAGCTGCTTAACATGGATACTTCAAGTATGTGTATTATTGCCAATTATGATGTAACAGCTGTATGTGGTTACATGGTTGGCCCTTGAAATGCTTCAACAACCTACTAGCACCCTTAACCCTCTCACCGCCACAACCGCCATATGGCAGTTTCAGTTATAAATGCCCGTAGCATCACATTCTAAACACTCTGTAACTTCAGTTGAGCGTTTTAGTAGCCCCTGCACTTATCCTGTAGTGGGTACGCCCTTAAGTGAATGGGAACTGGGATAACCAGTCTCTCGCGCACTATTGCACAGTTAGATGATACAATCATGCACTTTCGGAACATTGATAACAAGCATTGTAGATGATTCTTTGATGTGATAATGGCACTACACAGAAATGGGATTATATAGGTTGGAGTGGTGTATTGCTACTTTTGTACACCTCAAACCAGTGACCTCGTGCTTATATGCACATACGCACTTGCTCAAATGCTGGAAAATCTGACTTAGAGATAATCGCTTCAACTGTAAACAGGTTAGTGATGTTTACTGTATAATTATAAACAGTGCTAGCTAGTAAAGTAGTAAAATTTCATGTTTGGTTTCACTTAGATCGATTTTCGTACTTTAAAGTTATATAATGGATTTGTGGTTGCTCTTGTGTAAACAACAACTTCAAAATCGAATTCCTTGAATTCCAAGTAATTTGATATATAGTTTTATATGAGTATATGGTATGGTGTATAAGTTACAGCAGTTTAGAAGTAGTAGATTTGGAGCCTCTACAAATTTGGCGGTGAGAGGGTTAATTAAATTAATGAGATTTTTCATCCACCTCAGTAATAGGGCCACTTATCATGGGTCCCATGGGTGGCCCTACTAACAAGGTTTCACTGTATTTACGAGCTGTATTAAACACTTGTGAAGGTTAGCTTTCTTATAAGCGATTTTATCATGTTACTGTACTTAAAGGGATGTGGCTGGCCAATCTCTGAAATGGTAAATGGGGCACTTGTTCAAGTATTTGAAGAGCAAAAACTCTTATTGGCCTTCATGGGTATGGTCAATATAACTACTTGATTTAGAAACATTACTGTGCTGAGTCAACTAGTTCATAATTTTGAACACGATAACAGCCATTTGTTGTGAATCTGTTTTGAGTCATGAGTATAATTATTTAATAATGTTTGTGTTATAGGTCGACCATCTCCAGTTGGAATGATCACTGTGAAGAGTGAAGCATGTTCAGTTAATTTCAATATGTCGTGGGGTGCTGTTACTAGTAATCCAGTATGTGGATTACTGTTATATGATGTGACAATATCACCATCTGATGGAGTAACGATGATGAGAATAACTGACACCTCCTACAGTTTTGCTGGATTATTAAATGCTACAATTTATACTGTCACTGTGGCTGGTAGAAATGCTGCTGGTGTGGGACTGTCTAATATGGAAATGGTCACTACTCCTAATCTAAACAGTTTTCTTCCGGGTAATTTTGAATGTTATATTTGTGTATTAATTTCTGTCATAGTTCATTATAGTTTAGTTACAGTACAGTGCATTTTTGCTATATGTACAATTATTTACTACATTACATTGTTTCATACTATACATTTCAAAACAACCATAAAGAATCTAGTAAACAAGTAAAGAATCTACTGTACAGCTGTTTATGCTTTGGAGCTGTGATGTTTCAGCTCCCTCCTCAGCTAAAGCTATTGGTATATCATTAATGTGTAAGTGGATCAAAGGCTGCCGCCCATGTTGTAACCCAATTTACAATGGTTGTAACAAGTTAGGCTAAGTACAGTACCTCCTTTTAGCCACAGTCTGGCCAAAAGTTAAGATAAAAACTATCCGATAACCCAAGCACATAATTAAAATACAAGTATTGGATCTTGTTTTTCACGTGATAGGAAATTTTTGGTTACTCTTGTAAGATAGCTTTATGATCATCAACGATTATCATAGAAGTGGAGTTTACTTTGGTGAATCAATTCACAGCACCAAAATCAATCTGTATGGCAATTTTTTACCTGCCATCAGCCAAAATTTTGATCATTTTGGGTTTTGTGTTGGAGAGGTATTTGTTCTGATAGGGTCTATCATGTACAATAAAGTAGATAGCAATAGGTGTCTGCTATTGCATGCACAAACACCATAGTGCAAAGACAAATATAATAGTCAGTCACTGGACATTTGCCCAAACAGCCTCTGTGTATAAATCAGTTTGCTCAGACATGTTGTCCTAGTTATCAAAAGAAAAGGGATGGAGCTTACACTGCATCTACACTTGCCTCATATTGTGTGCTGGCTCAGTTCGGCACGACTCGTTTTGGTTTTCACTACAGTATAAACTCTCACCAAACTGAGCTGAACCAAACCAGGCCAGCCCGCATAAAACTGCCGTGCCAGCACTACTCAGTTCGGGTTTCTGTATTCTATGTGTCAGCACTACTCGGTTCGGATTTCTATATTCTATGTGTCCACTAGATATTGTATCAAAATAAAGCTTAAATGGATCAAAGAAACACAGAACAATTTAATACTTCATAGCAGAAAGAACACACAATTACTTAACAGATATAGACCACATCATAATAAGGGATATTATTGGCTTGTATAAGCCATAAACCATCCCTAGAGCACAACTGTGCTAATTTGCCACTGTCTTTTTTCTTAGTAACCCGTTAACAGAGTCCTACTTTACACCATTTTCCAGGCTAGCATGCTTCATTATAGTGGTCTAAACATGTGCCCATAAACAGGATGTCACAGTTTCATAAAACGATTTGCAAAACTGCGCCAGTATTACTTTACCTGTTTTGGTTTATGGTTTGTACCAACGTTGAAACCAATTGGTTACTTTTTGTCCAGGTCATCTACCACTTATGGTACAGTCAAAAATAGCAATTCCGTGACCACTCTTCAGCTAACATGTTTTGATGACTGATTTCACTTCTTGGGGTCATTTATTGAAAATTTAGCTCCCAGGTCTCTCCGAAAAATCCCGGCATTTTTTGCTGTGGCACGAAATTTAAAATTGCTGCTGCTGCAACCTAAAATCAGGGTATGCTGCATACAGTAGTGCACAAAGACACTTTTTAGGATAAATAAACCTCCAATTGTGGCAACAGTTTCATGTTATGACCTTTATTAGACCCAATAATCATTAATAGTTTCAATTGAAAGAGTGAAAAAAGCATTAAATCGAGGTAAAATGCTTCAGTATATACATGTAGAAACTTGCATAAGGCAAGATGAAACTTGCATATTTGATGCATGATCGTGCAGGAATATTGAGATTTAGTATAAATGCAGATTTTTGAGCCACTACTCTACTCGTCAAAATAAAGTTAACACAATGTAAAATAATTACATTGTAGTTACGGTGTAAAAATGGGAATAAATAATTCCGCATAGTTCTAAGTAATTACGATCGTAATTACGCCCAATGTAGAAGCATTATACGTTGGTACGGTACGTATGTATAAAGCCTGGACGGGCTAATACTGCAATTACCCATGCATATTTTGATATTTTTCACGGGTATATATCTATCCAACATTATTACTAAGTTTCGTCAACTACAGAAACCAACCAACTAGCTAGCTAGCTAGCCGCCTAAGAAGTAGCCGTAATATACATACACGGCTAGCAATAGCATTGTAGGTGGTTCAAATTTTGTGACCTATTATACAGCTGTATATGTATTGTATACCCATTGTCCATGAAATTTATACATGACAAACTGGCTGTGCATATGTTCGAAGCAACATGTTCAATCAACATACTGATATAGCTGGCTATAGCGCTATACACATGCAGCTATATAATTCGTTCCAAAGTACGTATCCGGCTGTGTGATGATGTTTATAGAATCTTGGGAACCACCTTGTACAGTATATAAGCCTTCTGTGTATAGCTATAGCTTTTCTTCAGATAAAAGTAATAATAATATCTTAGAGCAGCTAGATATCAGTCCTGCCGCTCCTGCAAGGCTATACCACTAGAGAGCGAAGTTACCCAGGTGCATGTAGCCACGTTCGTATGTTTGCGTATGCAACTAACACGCAGAATAGCAGGGTAATTCCCCCGGGGATTCCCATTCTAGTAACAGGCTTAACGAAGCATTCTAGTGCAGTACCAGACAGTTAGCCTGGATGCATAGCTATATGCACAACTAGTATCCAGTTTCAACAGAAAGAATTATAACGTTTTCTTGCCATCACAAGGCGACTATAAGTAGACACAAGCATACGTACGTAGTTATCAACCAGTACAATAACAGGTAAATTAATAAACTACACCATGACTATATTACACCAACTTATAAAGTATGTATACCTAGTTAGCTTTTCCATGCATAAGTAGATTATTATATAGATTGCTATACATGTAGCTACGTCTTTTCTTGAAATTCAACTCCATCAGTGTCTTCCAGCAGCTTGTGGTGAGTCGTAGTATCACTGAGACACCTTTACTGCAAATCTGAAATGATGACACTGTAGTTAAAATTATTGATGGTATTGTACAACAAATACTTACCACTGAAAATGGCAGGATTTGTTGAGGGGGTAGCTATTTGCATTTCATCACTGATTGTGTCACGGCAAGCACAAATTATTCTACAGAATGGAGACGTAAATACGATCATAAAAGTACAGTAATTACACTACAATTACGACTGTAATTCACAGAATTTTGATAGTAATTACTTTGTAGTACGAGCAGAATCAAGACACACGGTAGTGTGTCGTGCGGCCCAAGAAGCCGGCGCGCCACACCATGAGTATATTGACAGGAAGAACGAAAACGTCATTTTCACACCTTTGTATCTCGGTGATCACTTATCTGATTGGAACCAAATTTGCTACACAGTTGCCCGCCAGCCAAGGGAGTCTACATTCCAAATTTGAAGGAAATCGCTCCAGCCATTTCTGAGATACAAGCTGCCAAAGTTTCGTTTTTTTTTTTCTTCGTTGTTTTCTTCTTCTTCGTCTTTTCGCACACTTGCAAAAATTGCTATAACAAGCAAACGTGTACTTCGATCGCCTTGAAATTTGGCACACAGAAAGGGAGTCCAAAGGCAAATCCTAGCATCAAATTTGGTACAAATCCGATGAATGGTTCAGGAGTTATGGTCGATTATTCGCGTAAAACAAGATCGATTTGTTGTCACGCCTACAGGGTAAACCGCTTCATGAAATGAGTTGAAAATTGCTATGTAGATGGAGTAACCATCGTAGGAGTGCCTTTTGGTGGTTTGAAAGGAATCGAGATAAAGACCACGGAGATATGACACAAAACCCAACCTGTGTCACAGTTACGCGATTGATTTTCATGAATAAAAAAGTATTAGTTTTCATGCCTACTAGGCAAACCGCTTAGAGCAATGAGCTGAAAATCGTTGTATAGCTGGAATAATCTTCATAGAAAGTCATTGCAGTAGTACAGAAGAATCGGATTACAAACCACTGAGTTATGATTCGAAAGCCAACTCCGTGTAGCAAATGCGAGATCGAGATACTCTAATAGAACAGTCACCCTAATAGAGCATTCGGCTAATTTATTTACTCCATTATAGAATTTTATTACATCACAAGTTATTCTGTAGGGAGTTCAGCTGCAAACAGTTAATCTTATAGACAGTTCAGCAAGAAGAGTCACCATGTGGAGAGTTAAGCAAATATACCACTATAGAGATTCAGAACATTACAAGTCACACTGAAGAAAGTTCAGCTATAAACAAGTCATGCACTGTGTAGAGAATTCAGCTACAATTAAGTCACTCTCTAGAGAATTCAGTTACACAGAATTCAGCTACACACAAGTCACTGTGGAGAGAGTTCAGCTACAAACAAATTACCCTTTAGAGTGATCAGCTACAAACAAAACACTTTGCAGGGTGTTCAACTGCAACAAATCAATTACCTTTAGAGCGATCAGCAATGAACAAATTAACACAAATCTACCTGCAGAGAGATCAGCTAGAAACAAATCACCCTGAAGAGAGTTCAGCTACAAAAAATCACCCTGTAGAGACATCAGTTAGAAACTAGACACAATGTAAGGAGTTCAGCTACAAGCAATCACCCTGTAGAGAGTTCAGCTAAAACAAATCAACCTGCAGAGAGATCAGCTACAAACAAATCACCTTATAGAGAGTTCAGCTACAAACAGATTACCTGTAGAGAGATCGGCTACAAACAAATCAACCTGCAGAGAGATCAGCTATATACACACAAATCAACTTGTAGAGAGATCAGCTACAAACAAATCACCCTGTAGAGAGATCAGCTAGAAACTACACACAATGTAAGGAGTTCAGCTACAAACAAATCACCCTGTAGAGAGATTAGCTACAAACTAGACACAAAGTAAGGAGTTCAGCTACAAGCAAATTATCCTGTAGAGAGTTCATCTACAAACAAATCAACCTGTAGAGCAATCAGCTAGAAACAAATCACCCTGAAGAGAGGTCAGCTACAAAAAATCACCCTTTAGAGAGATCAGCTAGAAACAAATCACCCTGAAGAGAGGTCAGCTACAAAAAAATCACCCTGTAGAGAGATCAGCTACAAACAAATTGCCCTGTAGAGAGATCGGCTACAAACAAATCAACCTGCAGAGAGATCAGCTAAAACAAATCAACCTGCAGAGAGATCAACTACAAACATATCACCTTATAGAGAGTTCAGCTACAAACAAATTACCCTATAGAGAGATCGGCTACAAACAAATCAACCTGCAGAGAGATCAGCTACACACAAATCAACTTGTAGAGAGATCAATTACAAACAAATCACCCTGTAGAGAGATCAGCTAGAAACTACACACAATGTAAGGAGTTCAGCTACAAATAAATCACCTTATAGAGAGTTCAGCTACAAACAAATCACTCTGTAGATAGATCAGCTAGAAACTGGACACAATGTAAGGAGTTCAGCTACAAGCAAATCACCCTTTAGTGAGTTCAGCTACAAACAAATCAACCTGCAGTGAGATCACCTACAAAAAAGCACCTTGTACAGAGTTCAGCTACAAACAAATTACCCTGTAGAGAGATCGGCTACAAACAAATCAACCAGTAGAAAGATCAGCTACACACAAATCAACTTGTAGAGAGATCAGCTACAAACAAATCACCCTGTAGAGAGATCAGCTAGAAACTAGATACAATGCAAGGAGTTCAGCTACAAGCAAAATCACCCTTTAGTGAGTTCAGCTACAAACAAATCAACCTGCAGTGAGATCACCCACAAAAATGCACTTGTACAGAGTTCAGTTACAAACAAATCATCCTGTAGAGAGATCAGGTAGAAGAATTCACCTTGTAGAGAGTTCATTTACAAAGAAACCATCATATAGAGAGTTCAGCTACAAAGAAATTACCCTGTAGAGAGTTCAGCTAGAAGAAGTCACCTTGTAAAGAGTTTAGCTACAAAGAAACCATCATGTACAGAGTTCAGCTACAAAGAAACCACCTGTACAGAATTCAACTACAAACAAATCACCCTGTATAGAGATCAGCTAGAAGAAGTTACCTTGTAGATAGTTCAGCTACAACAATTTACCCTGTAGAAAGATCAGCTAGAAGAAGTCACCTTGTAGAGTGTTTAGTTACAAAGAAACCATCATGTAGAGAGTTCAGCTGCAAACAAATCACTCTGTAGAGAGTTCAGCTACAAAGAAACCGCCATGTAGAGAGTTCAGCCTCATACAAACCACCTTGTAGAGAATTCAACTACAACAAATCACCCTGTAGAGAAGAAGTTACCTTGTAGAGAGTTCAGCTACAAAGAAACCACCATGTAGAGAGTTTAGCTGCAAGCAATTCACCTGTAGAGAGTTCAGCTAGAAACAAATCACCCTGTAGAGAGATCAACTGGACGAAGTAACCTTGTCGAGAGTTCAGCTACAAAGAAACCATCATGTAGAGAGTTCAGCTGCAAACAAATCACCCTGCAGAGAGTTCAGCTACAAAAAAATCACCCTGTAGAGAGTTCAGCTAGACGAAGTCACCTTATAGAGAGTTCAGCTACAAAGACACCACCATGTAGAGAGTTTAGCTGCAAACAAATCACCTGTTACAGAGAGTTCAGCTACAAAGGAACCATCCTGTATATAGTTCAGCTACATTTCAAGTCACCCAGTAGAGAGATCAGCTGCAAAAAAAATCCTGTGGGGAATAATGAGCATGTAATAAATATATGTATATAATTTGTATAATTACTAATAAAATCAAAAATAATTGAAGTACTAAAATTCTTCTTTAAGTTCTTTTCTTCTTCCTGTGGTAAAGAAAAAAACACATGGGTTAAAAAGCCCCAAAGCCAGCCATAGTCCGGCTTTGCAGTATACAAATACAAAAAGAAGTGATATCTAATCAAAAACAGCCAAGCTGTAAAAAAAGGTGCGGCTTCCATAAAGGCCATGGTGAAAAAAGATGTGAAATCCAAGATAGCGGCCAAGAAATGGCTGTGATGGTAGGTTAATGGTTACATTTTAATAACGGAAATTCAGGTGAATTTTGTGCCGCTTGGTCTTGGCACCAAATTCACCTGAATTGTTGTTATTAAAATGTAACCATTAACCTACCATCACAGCCATTTCTTGGCCGCCATCTTGGATTTCACATCTTTTTTCACATCTTTTTTCACCATGGCCTTTATGGGGGCCGCACCTTTTTTTACAGCTTGGCTGTTTTTGATTAGATTACTTTTACATTGTGTGAACTTTATTTTGGCACACACCGTAGTTCAGTCAGTTTAAGTCATCAATTTAAGTAAGTCACCTTTTATAATACAAGAATTTGCAGTACTAACTGCTATACTCCTAGCCCTCTGATTGATCAAATTTAGTGGCTAAGAAACACCAAAAGGCATATAGTTTTTTGCAGCTGCATCAAGGAAAGGTATGTGGACTAAATGGTTATTTTGGTATTATAGTTAAGTCCATTTTGGCCATAAACATGTAGATTATAACAAGAGTGATGGAGACAGCTGAAGTACCATGCATGCTTCAGTGTGGTGAGCCTTGTAATCCAGACACGGATGCCATTGGTTCCATTGAGAAGGGGGAGAGTATCAGGCAAAAGACTCTCCTCTGGAAAGATCTTGACAAGTTTGGAAGTGTTCATGAATGTATAGATTGGGTGAAAGGTCCAGTTGGACACTATTCATGATTCCTGCAGATTGACACTTAGCAATACCAAGAAGCTATAACAGGCCCAAAGGAGAGACAGAAGAAACGTGAGGTGGATGAATACCAGTCTCAATTTTCATCCATAACTGAGGTTAGTTCCCAAGACAGCTACCAAGAGGCTGCAATCAAGTTTATGGCTGATTTATGACAAAAAAAAAAACAAATGTGTTTGGTGTTGAAAACCAGAATAAGCAAAGCATCCAAAGTCAAGGCTTTTGTTAATTTCATAATATCCTCACCATGCATGGGCTGCTTTCAAGAGCCACACAGTGGCCCTTGAAGATCAGAAAAAGCGTGACAAAATCAACTGTCTGATTGATTCTGCAGCCGATCAGCCCTATGCTCTTGAAATCAGGTATCATCACAAATGCTGGCTAAAGTATGTTCGGAAATTCCAGAAAATGAGTGAAGATGATAAGCTTCTACAAATGCAGAACATCACTTATCGTGAGGTTCAAACCATGTTTTTGTGTGGTCAAAAATCATAGTCTGAACCTCACGATAAGTGATGTTCTGCATTTGCAGAAGCTTATCATCTTCACTCATTTTCTGGAATTTCCAAACATACTTTAGCCAGCATTTGTGATGATACCTGATTTCAAGAGCATAGGGCTGATCGGCTGCAGCATCAATCAGACAGTTGATTTTGTCACGCTTTTTGTGATCTTCAAGGGCCACTGTGTGGCTCTTGAAAGCAGCCCATGCACAGTGATGATATTATGAAATCAACAAAAGCCTTGACTCTGGATGCTTTGCTTATTCTGGTTTTCAACACCAAACACATTTGTTTTGTTTTTTTGTCATAAATCAGCCATAAACTTGATTGCAGCCTCTTGGTAGCTGTCTTGGGAACTAACCTCAGTTATGGATGAAGACTGAGACTGGTATTCATCCACTTCACGTTTCTTCTGTCTCTCTTTTTGGGCCTGTTATAGCTTCTTGGTATTGCTAAGTGTCAATCTGCAGGAATCATGAATAGTGTCCAACTGGACCTTTCACCCAATCTATGTATTCATGAACACTTCCAAACTTGTCAAGACCTTTCCAGAGGAGAGTCTTTTGCCTGATACTCTCCCACCTCTCAATGGAACCAATGGCATCCGTGTCTGGATTACAAGGCTCACCACACTGAAGCGTGCATGGTACTTCAGCTGTCTCCATCAGTCTTGTTATAATCTACATGTTTATGGCCAAAATGGGCTTAACTATAATACCAAAATAACCATTTAGTCCACATACCTTTTCTTGATGCCGCTGCAAAAAATATGCATTTTGGTGTTTTTTTTGCCACTAAATTTGATCAATCAGAGGGCTAGGAGTATAGCAGTTAGTACTGCAAATTCTTGTTTTATAAAAGGTGACTTACCCAAATTGACAACTTAAACTGACTGAATAGTGGCTCAAAAATTTGTATTTTCACTAAATCTCAACATTCCTGCATGATCATGCTCATACTGCTACCTCATCAAATGTACAAGTTTCATCCTTACACAAGTTTCTACATGTATATACTGAAGCATTTTACCTCGATTTTACACATTTTTCGCTCTTCTAATTGAAACTATTATTGATTATTTGGTCTAATAAAGGTCATAGCATGAAACTGATGCCAGGATTGGAATTTTTGAGGTTTATTTATCTTAAAGTGTGTCTTTGTGCACTATTGTATGCAGCATACCCCAATTTTAGGTTGAGCGAACAGCAATTTTAAATTTTGCGCCACAGCAAAAATGCCAGGACTTTTGGGAGAAACCTGAGAGCTAAATTTTCAATAAATAACCCCAAGAAGTGAAATTAGTCATCAAAACATGTTAGTCGAAGAGTGGTCATGGAATTGCCATTTTTTGACTGTGCTATTAACCCTTAAAGCCATTGGCCATTTTTTAAAAGCACGTAAAACGCACAAAATATTATAAGCAACGCATGCTTGCTTCTAAACAGGCAGCACAGACAAGCTTGTCTAATGATATTAACTGAAAACCTAATATCAATGGAAAGTTTATTCATTGAGCTACTTAGACAAGTATCAATAGTTGTTGTAACAACAATCACTCACTTGTTATGATTCCATGAAGAACGGCAACTATATTTTCTGTTGCTTCACATGCATCACATCAGTAGCCATTTATAAAAATGTTTGACTCACATGAGTGTTATATGGCATGATTCAGCATTGAATGGAGAATCCAATGGTCCTGATCAGAACTCCATAGAACACACTGTGAAGAAGTTATCATCCGTTTTTTGAAGGTATGTAATAGGTTGTTTTCACGTTTTGTGACAGATTGTATTCACGGCAAGTTTTGTCCTTATGCTCACCAAAGGGTAAAACCCTAGGTACTGTTTTGTTCCTTATTACATCACGGATAGAATGATACAAATTGCATAGTCTTAGCACTTATCCAGTTTTAGTAAGTAAATTAATTAATATTTAATTGTGCGCTTATGGAAACCAGATGACTTAGCGAGCGAGACTGCATAGTGTGAACAGAGGCAATACCGGGCCGTACCGAACCGAGTCGAACTGAACCGTGCTACCGTGCTAATGTGAACGCAGTGTAAGGCTACGGGCTTGATTTTTTTCACTGTTCGACATTGATTCAGCACAACAGGTGCCTTTTGGCATACCGCAGAACATACAATGTATTCTTCATGGACTTACTAGTGTCCTCCTTTGTGTCCCTTTCATCTTTGCTGACAGCAAAAAGTGTCGATGTGGCGATAGCACATGATGGCTTCCCTTCGTAATGGAAATCGTCCGTATTTGTCATAGTAGCTATTTTGATAGTAGAGGTGCTCTTCGAACAGTTCTTGTTTCGTACTGCTGTGTATCGGGTTAAACATAGCCGACAGCGAAGCGTAATTGATACTTCACTTTCAGACGATAATTGATACAACTGGGATGTGCAGCACCATTTCTTTCTTTCAGTATGCGTTGATTGCAGAGGTGCTTTTCAAACAGTTCTTGATTCGAACTGCTGTGTAACTGGTTGAACATGGCTGACAATGAAGCATAATGGACACTTCACTTTTCAGATGATAATTGGGGTGTGTGGTGCCATTTCAGATGCATGGGTTCACCAGTCATAAAAAAAGTTAACAATACAAGTATATACACAGAAAAAATTTGAAATTTTCAACTAGAGTAGGGACCATAGCACATTGATAAAAAGTACTGAAACAAGCTGGAGTAGTGCATGATATTAAATCACAGTAAAACAATAAGAAGTGTTATATCCCTACTGTGCTCAAGATACCATAATGGAGATGCACAGTAGGGATATGACACATCTTATTGTTTTACTGTGATTTAATATCGTGCACTACTCCAGCTTTTTTCAGTACTTTTTATCGATGTGCTATAGTCCCTACACTAGTTGAAAACTCCATATATTTCTGTGTACTTGTAAAAACCTTGCTATTGACCTGCCATCACAGCCATTCTTGTATAGATTTTGCATCTTTTTCGGCATGGTTTTTCGGAAGGCTGAATACTTTACAATTCAGCTGTTTTGGTATAGATATAACTAAGTTAATCTGATTGAATCAGTGCAGCGTAGAGCTGCAAGGTTTTTGACTAGTGATTATGGCATTACATCTAGTGTTACAGGGATGTTGAAAGCACTTGGCTGGATGTCTTTGGAATGTAGACAAGAATGTCCAAGTGTATTATGTTGTTGTTGTTGTTTTTTTAATTTTGCGTAATGAATTCTCTATCCGCAACCACCACCTTCCTACACCATCAACTACATGCACAAGAGGACGTTCTCAGAGATTCAGATAGGTGCCAGCTCACATAAATGTATATTTACACTTATTTTTCCTGCCACTATCAAATTATGGAACACTCTCCCAGCTACGACAATTAAAGCAATAAATACAGATATCTTTAAGAAAAAGATTGTGGACTATTATGTATCAACCCAGCTATAGACTTGTATGTATACTTCTTTTGTATGTATCTGTGCGTATGTACTCCAAAATGGAGGTCTGGAAAGTATTAAAAATAAATAAACTCTTTGCAGTTCCATACGTTTCTGTAGACCAGCTTTGAGGCTTTCTTTTTGTTTGTCTTTTTCTTTCCTACAGGGGGAAGAGAGAATAGAAGAACTACATGTGTCTCTTTGTTGTGTATTGATTTGCAAACTATATACCTAACGGGATGGTTTCTTTGTAGTTTGAACTCTACATGGTGACTTGTAATGTTACTGAACTTTACAGGTTGGCTTGTATTGAAGCTGAATTCTCTACAGGATGACTTGTAACATAGTTAAACTCTCTACAATGTGACTTGTAACCAAGCTGAGGCTTCTACCAAGTAACTTGTAAACTATAGTTGAACAGTCTACACAGATATTTGTAATTTGACTGAACATAATTAAATCCTCTAAAAGGGGGATTTGTTTGTAGCTAAACCCTCTAAAGGTTTTATAGGATGGTTTGTATTGTAGTTGAACTCTACATGGGTGACTTTTGATTTAGAGTAGAACTTCCTACAAGGTAACTTAAATTGTAACTGGACTGTCTACACAGTAACTAGTAACATAGCTGAACCCTCCAAAGTATAACTTGTAACATAGCTGCACTCTCTATATACCTGCAGGGCAACTTGTAATGTAGCTGAACTCTTTACAACATGACTTGTAACTTAGCTGAACCCTCTGCAGGGTGACTTGTAATTACCTTTACAAGGTAATGCTTTGAGTAGCTTATTACATAGCCAACTGTAATTTTGCACTGATATGCATTTTTTCACATTTACGATAGCGATTATTTACCTATTCATATATATGATATACTGATATTAACTGATATTTATCGATTCTTCAGAACAGGGGAGAAGGAGCTCAACTAAAGTTTATGTGTGTAAATTGCATCATAAGTAAGTACTTGGACTCTCGGCCAAACTGGCCCATTTCAGACATTGATTGCTCCACCAGTGGTATACCACTGGGCCAGTTACTTTAAGTTTGGAGTAAATCAGTCACAAAACTGAACTTGTGTTGATAAAAATGGAGCAGAAGGCATGAGATGTGTAGGCCATTTGTGCTCACATTGGGCCAATGGAGTGCCATATTGCCTTATCAAATACCCTGGTAGGGACCAGTAAGAAATTATTAAAGCTCAAACGAATAGTGGTTTACTGTATTCAAATATTCATTCAGTTCTAATGAAATTAGTCGAATAATCAGTGTAAGGTTTCATTGCAATTCAGTAATTAAGGTGGCCACTACCAAGAAACCTACAAATAACCACAAACAGCTTTGTGGCTTCGTATGAATAACTTTACTAAGAAAGAGATGCCAAAATGCCCTTTCTAAAAGGATTGTCACAGCGATACTGTGATAGAAAGTGATTGTAACAAAGTGGAATTACCTGGAGTAAGCCACAAATCCGTAGTCTTGCGATTCACCGTAGAATTATTACATCTTCACCTATTAGTGGCTGCCTAATTCTATTACTATCACCCTGTAGAGAGTTCAGCTACAAACAATTCACCCTGTAGAGAGATCAGTTAGAAGAAGTTACATTGTAAGGAGTTCAACTACAGAAAGAGATAGTTCAGCTAGAAGAAGTCACCTTGAAGAGAGTTCGGTTACAAAGAAACCACCATGTAGAGAATTCTGTAATAAATATATGTATTATATATTGTAACACGGGGCATTCGGGCTTTGCCTGATATGTATGCGGGAACTTCTTCTCACTGATCTCTCTACAGGGCAATTTGTTTGATATGCCCTGAGGGCTTTGCCTGGTTTGATATGCCATGAGAGCTTTGTCTGATATGTATGCCCGAGGGCAGAGGGCATACATATCAGGCAAAGCCTGAATGCCCCGTGTTACAGCTAATATATAACACTTTGCGGTAGATCAAAGAAATAATACCTTTGATCTGGGAAGATCAAGGAATTTCCTTTGATCTGCCTATTTGTATTAAGCTTTCTTTCTTTTAAAAACTATATAAAACCTATATAGACAAATGCACTTTACATTGTGGGTTTCATGTGGCTTACAATTGAGTCTACTGTGGCTCTCAATTGAGACAAACTGAATCCCACAATAAAACTATCTCTTGGTGATATAGGTTTCTTACACATTTTGATAACCTTACATAGTAAGTGCTAGTGCTATAGGTGAAACTATTTTGAAACTATACCAAACCACATCAAAAGCACTTTCAAGTACATCAAAAGTACTCTCAAATACATGAAGTAACTTCAAAAGCTTTAAACTGATTGATTTAATGACTTTAAGGCTTTAAATACAACTTCAAAATATTGCATAATAGTTGTAATTACCACATTCACCCCTGATCTTCCTTATATGTTAAAATAGTCTAGCTGTCAAAACAGCCTAGTTGTAGCCCTGCTACATTTGGGCTACATACAAAATGTAGCCTACTAGGTAGTTCCTTTGATTTGAGGTGTGAAAGTGTTACATATATTATATAGTTATACAACGGCCACGAGCGCCCTGCCTGATATAAACGCACGAGCCTGAGGCGAAGGCAAGTGCGCCCATACAGGCAGAGCACGAGTGCACGTTGCATAACCGTTATGCACCACTCACCTAATAGGTGGGGAGAGTCTCACAAGACAGCTGTAACACTTATTATAAAGGCCAGGTTTCTAACATTCATTGTGGCTAACCAAGCCGGACGTTGCGATGACGTTCCCCCTGCAGTACCGCTGCCACCTGAGATATTGAAAGCTAGTACACTATGGGTTATATCACTAACCTGCATTCGCTGTTCGACTCTCATCATGTAGTGCTCAGCATGCCAGCGTGATCACTCAATCGCCATATAGACTAAGCGCCAGACCAATCGCCATAGTGATTCTCTCGAGCAAAAAAGTAGCTAAATAGACGTTTTAAGTAAACAAAACCTAACCACTAAACGATGCTAGTCTAATTCTTACTATTCACACTGGCTAAACTCGAATCAGGTGGCATGACAAAACTGGTTACCACAATCGAACGTAAAGGTTAGTATTATTTAGAATATATTTGTTTTATTGAGTCATTGTCGAAGTGGGCTACAGTTTAATCTGGGCTAAGATGGCACCAGACTAGTAAGGTGTATAAGTACGTTTATATATATATGTAGACTAGAGTTGTGGCCACCCGTGTTGGATTTTTCGATCGCCATTGGCTGCTTGTAAACATTATACGTATTGGTGACATTATGGCCCACAATCGACCTTTACATGTCAGGCTATAAAAGAATTCGAGTGATCTGTGAAGTGTCTTTCTACCTATTAGGTGAGGTGTCGTAGTGGTCTTCGCCACCGGCACTTGTGCTATGCTGCACAAAACCGCAGCCAGTGCAATATCTGTATATTGCACTGCGGTCGGTGCATTATAACTTATAATGCAGTCGTTGTGGTCTAAAAAACCGCAACCAGTGCGTTATAAGTTATAATGCACTCGCTGCGGTCTGCAGCAGTGCAATATACAAATTATGGCACTGGCGGTGCCTTTGAACTGCCCACGCAGAGTGGTACATATATATATACACAGCCATTTCTTGGCCACGACCTTGGATTTCACATTCACATCTTTTTTCACCATAGCCTTTTTGACGGCCGCACTCTTTTTTTACAGCTTGGCTGTTTTGGATTAGATTTCATTTCTTTTTGTATTTGTATACCCCAAAGCCGGCCTATGGCCAGCTTTGGGACTTTTTTAACCTATCTTTTTTTCTTTACCACAGGAAAAGAAAAGATGAAGTAGATGTACTTTAAATATTTTATCAGTAAATGTACAAATTATATATATATAATACATATATTGATTACAGAAATCTCCATGGTGGTTTCTTTGTAACTGAACGCTCTATAAGGTGACTTCTTCTAGATGCTCTCTCTACAGGTGAATTGTTTGCAGCTGAACGATGTACAAGGTAACTTCTTCTAGCTGATCTCTCTACAGGGTGATTTGTTTGTAGCTGAATTCTGTACAGGTGATCTGAGCTCTTTACAGAATGGTTTCTTTGTAGCTAAACTCTCTACAAGGTAACTTCTTCTAACTGATCTTTCTATAGGGCAATTTGTTTGTGGCTGAATTTTATACAGGGTGATTTCTTTGCAGCTGAACTCTCTACATGGTGGCTTCTTTGTAGCTGAACTCTCTGCAAGGTAATTTCTTCTAGTTGATCTCTCTACATGGAGATTTGTTTGTAGCTGAATTCTGTACAGGCGATTTGTTTGCAGCTGAGCTCTTTACAGAATGGTGTCTTTGTAGCTGAACTCTCTACAAGGTAACTTCTTCTAACTGATGTCTCTACAAGGTCACTAGTTTGTAGCTGAGTTCTCTATATGGTGGTTTCTTTGTAACTGAACTCTCTACAAGGTGACTTCTTCTAGCTGATCTTTCTACAGAGTGATTTGTTTGAAGTTGAACTCTCTACAAGGAAACTTCTTCTAACTGATCTCTCTACAGGGAGATTTGTTTGTAGCTGAACTCTACAAGGCGATTTCTTCTAGCTAAACTATCTCTTTCCATAGTTGCATGAACTCCCTACAAGGTTACTTCTTCTAGCTGATCTCTTTACAGGGTGAATTGTTTGTAGCTGATCTCTCTACAAGGCGACTTGTTTATAGCTGATCTGTATACAGATTACTTGTTTCTAGCTGATCTCTTAAATTCTCTTCAGGGTGACTGCTCTATTAGGATGACTGCTCTATTAGAGTATCTCGATCTCGCACTTGCTGCACCAAGTTGGATTTTGTGTTATAACTCCATGGCTTTAAGTTTGATTCTTCTACACCATTGAAGAGCCTTTCTAAGATGATTACTCCATCTGTACAACGATTTTTAAAGCATTACCCCAAGCGGTTTATCTGGTAGACGTGGCAAGCAGTCGTTTTTTTATTAGCTAATCTTGATTGCATAATTGTTACACACTGTTGGTTTTTTTGTTGTATCTTCCTGGTTTTTAGCTCGATTTCTTTCAAACCACAAAAGGTTTGAGGTCCAATAGTTATCCTATTCACCCACCGATTTTCAGCTTCTTCCCATACGTGGTTTACCCTGTAGGCGTGACAACATATTGGTGTTATTTTTCGTGAATAATAGCCCATAACTCTTTGCCTGTTTATCGTATTCCAACCAAAGTTGTACCGAGATGCGCCTTTATACCCCCCTTCTGTGTGCAAAATTTCAAGGCAATTGGATATGGCGTTCACGTTTTATAGCAGTTTTTGTAAGTGTGCGACAAGAAGAAGAAAAATAAGAAGAAGAAAAAAAACGAAGAAACTAAGCCAATTTTTGAAGTCGCATATCTCGGGAATGTGTGAAGCGATTTCGCTCAAATTTGGAATGTGGAGTGCTGACGTTGGAGGACATGTCGACAGCAACTATCTTTTTGTTTCATCAAGGAAGCACAGAGCTACGGAGGTGCGAAAATTGCATTTTCTTTCTTCCTGTCAATATACTCACGGGTGTTACGCGCCAGCTTCTTGGGCCGCACGATACACTATCGTGTGTCTTGATATATAATTTGTACATTTACTGATAACATCAGAAATATTTAAAGTATTTAACATCTGCTTCATCTTTTCTTCTTCCTGTAGTAAAGAAAAATAGGTAGTGTTAAATAGCCCCAAAGCCAGCCATAGACTCTTTGGGGTATACAAATACAAAAAGAAGTGAAATTAATCCAAAACAGCCAAGCTGTAAAAAAAGAGTGCAGCCCTCATAAAAGCTATTGTGAAAAAATATGTGAAATCCAAGGTGGCGGCCAAGAAATGGCTGTGAAGGTAGGTTAATGGTAAAAATTTTAATAACAACAATTCAGGTGAATTTTGTGCCAAGACCAAGTTGCACCAAAATTCACCTGAATTGTCATTATTAAAATTTTTACAATTAACCTACCATCATAGCCATTTCTTTGCTGCCACCTTGGATTTCACATCTTTTTTCACTATAACCTTTTTGAGGGCCGCACTCTTTTTTACAGCTTAGCTGTTTTGGATTAGACTTATGTATACAAACAGTAACAAAACAAGCATGCAGCTGCACAGTTCTGAATTACATAAAAGTAGTAAAAATCACTTTGTTTAAATTTTATGCACATATAAGGTTAAGGTTAGAGTGTTTAAAAAGCTATTTTTTGTAAAATCAATAACTGATTCATGCTCCTATAAATTACAAGTATACGAAAAAATTTGGAATTTTGAACTAGAGTAGGGACCATAGCGTATCAATAAAAAGTACTGAAACAAGTTGGAATAGTCCACGATATTAAATCACAGTAAAACTATAAGAAGTGGTATATCCCTACTGTGCTTAAGATACCATAACGGAAATGCACAGTAGGGATATAACACTTCTTATAGTTTAACTGTGATTTAATATCATGGACTATTCCAACTTGTTTCAGTACTTTTTATTGATGTGCTATTGTCCCTACTCTAGTTGAAAATTCCAAATTTTTTCGTATACTTGTTTGTTAACTTTTTTTGTAAAATAATTTTTTGGCTAGCTATTGATGTACTACGGACCCTTATACTCTAGTTAAAAATTCCTTACATACAGTACTTGTATACATTAAGAGTGGCTACACTTAAATTTAAACATTATTATACTTTCCACTGTCATTCCTCTGCCTTACCCTTACATGAGCTACATGTTTACTGATAATCTGCAGGCTTAAAATTTCAAGATAAAGTTATATACACAGGCTATCATTTAATTTGGTGACTTATAACCATGACATTTTATGTAGCTTACGCACTTTAGTTGCAAATATCATACATTGTATTTTATTTTAGTGTAATGGAAAATACACCATGTTATAATAGTATATGTGTTGTTTTAGTCATGTTCATTGCAGGATTATGATGGCCTTGACACCTGAAAATAAGCATGATTAACACATGAACATCAATAAGTTGTTTTGCTTACTCACTTATTGGCTGACAGATCTGCGACAGCAAATTTCCAAGAACAACTACAATGGTTATCCTTCATAAGTGATGACCATGCCTTGATTCAAAGGTTGACCTCCAGTCACTTCCATGATCACATGGACCGTCCACACAATGATGGCCCTAAATGAACTGAGATAAATGCAAGCAAGCTTAATTCCCTTACATTGGTAAAGCTGATTGCTCAAATTCTGCCACTTTGACACCTTCTACCACCTACAGTTACTGAGAACAGATTGCAATAAGCAATAACCAGTAGTCAGCCAGTCTTCTCCCTCCACACTCCCGTGCATGCTGCACACTCATACAACACTGTAAGTACTGACTGGCTGACCACTGTATACAGAAATAGAGCTGTATTAGCAGTTTTATCCTAGTCTCAGGTGGAGGTCTATACTGCATGAGCAGTTGTATGACACGCAGAGCATGTGCACGTTTGTAAGTCATACATTGAATGAATAACCTGAGAACAGGCCAGACCTCTACGTGCAGTTAACTGACCTGCTGGCACGTACATTTGTTTAGAATTGCAGGTCAGGTGCACATGTCTTTGTGACCTCTAGTTTTTCCAATGCAATTATGCTGCTAGCACTTTAAGCCAACAACTTACATTAAATTTATGTACTAACAGTAGAGGTCACTTGGTGTGCTTATGTATGGGTGATCCCAACAATTGCACACCTTTTCTGTCTATACAGCTGGGATCACTCTGAACTGCACCTGAGAACAGTTCAAAAGCTTTTAATAATTGGCGAATGCTTAGCTCTATTTGTAACACACTATACAGTGAACAGAAGGAGGTATGTCTTCTAAACATAGAGACCACTATACACAAACATTTTATCACATAAGCTGGTAGCACACTTTATAATAACTTTAGTGGTCAGTTAGTACACTCCCTCCACACTCCCGCATTTACAGCACACACAAATAATGTGCTGTAACTGATCCTGTAACTTGTGTTGACCAACTAATAAAAGCCACTCAAGGCTTATCCTCCTTTTCATTTCATATAAGTGCTCCCAGTTAGGCCACATGTCCCACCACTGGCCGAGCACACCAGACTGCACCTGAGTACAGTTCAGTTTTGTGTGGTTATGTACTCCCAGTTAGACCACATTCCTACCATTGGCCGAGTACCTTTTACATGTGGTATACAAGTGCTCCCAGTTAGGCCACATGTTCCACCACTGGCCGTGCACACCTGAGAACAATCCAGTTTTGTGTGGTTACATACTCCCAGTTAGGGCACACTCCTACTACTGGTGGAGTTGATTGTCACAAATTTCAGCACTACCAGTTAGACTACATGTCTCACCACTGGCTGAGTACTGAAATGTTAATAAAGACTGATTAGTTGGTCAACAGAAGCTACAATACAGCTCTATACATACTGTATCACACACAATAGTTGTAAGCCCACACAGAAAACCATGTTACCACGGCAGTCACCATTTAGAGTTGGTTTCCTGTCTCAATAACAATGAACAGAACAGGATTACTTATCTCAGTAGTTGTTGAGTGACTGGCTTTGCATAGAAATATTACACATGTGATGAGCATCCAACGGATATGGAGTCTATTGTGTTTCTAACACCCCACCAAATTGATTACATGCTTCACCAGGTCACATATGTTGAAAACACATTAATAATCAATGATTGACAACCTAGAAAGGATATATAAACAGATAAGAAGTGAGTAAATTAAAGCATACCATCATTATCTTCTTCGTATAGATGTGACCACATCAAAATGGTTTCCTGTATGATGTACATACATAGATTTTACATGTACATCCTCAGGGATGGTTTTATCAATGCTGTTTGGAAAGCAAGCAATCCAATACCCACCAGTTGCATTGTAGGAGTAGACAACTGTTTGCAATATATGAGCAAGCACTGACATTTCAAAGTCAGTACCCCATGTTCCACTATCAGCCATTCTAGGTACTGCTCAACAACCATTATAGTATTCTAAGTAGTTCTCCCTACCATCAGCCCCAAGACCAGTTAGTAGTTCAGGTATAGACAACATGTGGGCAGTAATTGCACATTGTATTCCCGAGTGCTGGTCTTCAGAGCCAGTGATAATGTATGATAATGCCCTGAAAAGACAATTTCCGTCACCTGATTTTCTTTATTGAACGTAGATCAGGCCGAGTCAATACAAGATCTGGCCTTCCATCTTGCCTGTTAAACACTTTCACAAAAGGTAATCCCAATTGTGTGCACTTCTGTCTTTGCCACTCTGTATCAATAGGGTAGTACCTGTAGTCTTTCCATTCAGTTTGTGGTACTGCTGACCTGTGAACAGCAGTAATTACACACTCCTCACCATGTGATGATGAACTGGTTGATGGGATACATGCAGTCTTTTTTGAATGACTCTTGATCGCATCATCAGACAATGGTCTCTTAGTCGGCTTGCTTTTAGAAGATTTTTTCATTGGTGGGGCTATTTCATTAAAGGCATCATCCAACTTTCTTTTTATTGTTGGCTTCCTTTGCTCAGTAATTTCATACAAAGGAAGATCATTTCGGAAGCAACCTCATAGTCGATTGACTTCCTTGAGGCAATCATTGTTCACAATAATTGATGCTGGATCAAACAATGTCAAGTATAGGCCATCAAGTGATCTTACCCTGGATACTGCCACATAAGCCATTCCAGCACAAAACACTTTTTGGGATAGGTCCACGATTGCACAATCCAGTGAGAGCCCTTGACACTTATGTACTGTGATTGTATAAGCCACTGTCAGGGGGAACTGTTTTCTGTACACATAAAATTTTTCAATAGCATAAACTTACTTCTGACTCATTCAATGGGATAAAGCTCCTCAATATGATCAAATTTCACAATGACAGTATGAGCAGCAATGGATGTGACTGTTCCTAGAGCACCATTAACAAGTCCATGCTTTGTATCAATGTTGCGTCGAAGCATTACTCGGCAACCAACAGCAATGGATAGTTCTGCTTCCAAACCTGCTGTCATGTTGCAATCCTTGTTTAGCATTTTCAGTTTCTCAGCAGCTGTTTTATCCCACTTACGTGAGCTAGTTGTCTCATCAATTTCATCCACACAATTGAGCTTGCATATTTTGTTGTCTAAAGTACTCAGCATGTCAGCATTGAAATCACTACAAGCCTTTCTTGTTGGAAACAAACACACAGGAGAATGGCTCTTCTCACATACGTAGTTCTTTGAACTTATCAACAATTTTTCCATCAATGACTCTTTCTAATAGACATTTTGTGGTATTTTCTGAGACATATCCATGGCAAATTTCATCTAAAATCTGTACATACTGCCCATCCTTCTTCTGGCGTTCATTTATGATTAGCTCATCATAGACAAGTGTCTTCTGCCAGATGTTAACAGCATGCCCGCAACCAATTTTGTTAGCAACAAGAGTATTGGTCAACTTGGAGAATACTGGATTGCCATTCACTGGAGGTAGCTGCAATATATCACCAACAAATAATATGTTGACTCCACAAAACCATTCTGTTCCACCAAATATTTCCTGCAGTCTCAAATGGATATAAGCTAGATTTAAGTTGGACAGCATTAACACCTCATCAATTATTATCAGCTTGAGTGCACGCATAATCTTTTGTGCATCGTTAGACAAATGCCAGTAGCCTGCAGTTTTACCTTCGTGTTCAATGGGCAGTTGAAACAGCCTATGACAAGTGACACCTCCAACATTGTACGTGGCCAAGCCAGTAGAAGTTGCCACGGCACAAGTTGCATCATTGGCAAAATCATCCTTCCAGATTTGTTTAACTTGGCTTCTGATAGTTTCAATCAAAAAGGATTTACCAGTACCACCAACACCAGATACAAACATCTGCAATGGCTTAAGTTTCTCACATTTACATTTTCCAGTATCATGCTCATGTTGATGATTCAACTGTTCTACGATCTTGCCAAACACATGTTTCTGATCTTCATTTAACATTTCAATGCGTTGCTCCAAGTCTAAATGGTTGGAAGCATTATCCTCCATATCCTGAACATCATGCATAGCTGCTTCTGCTTCGCCAACCAATTTAACACATTCCTCATGTTCATTGTCACCTTCTTCAGCATCATGCTCACCCTCTTGTTCTTTTCTAGCTTCATCAATTCTTTTAATTTTTGATTGTGCTTCTAGCATTCATTGTAGGCTTTCATGATGATCTTTCAAACTTTCACATGTTCCTAAGAATTGATTGAAAGCCTCTTCAGCTGTTTGGCCTTCTTCAATGAAATCAGATTTAACAGTGAATGGCACAAACAACAACAAGAGAGTATAGAAATAGTCTTCTCGCTGCTCGGGTTTGTTTGGATCAAATAATTTGTGATTTACAATTTTTGGCTTCATTAACTTTCTGTACTGCCTGTTTCCACTTGCATCTGTATCAGTTTTGACATAGAACTTTACAAAGTCATACAGACACACGTCTTTGAGAGCTTCAGGTCATTTAGGATAAAAGTCATCCAGCAAGTTTTGTTCAAAAAGTGTATCACTATCTGGATCTATCTCTAACATCTCCTTAAGCTCTTTGTGCTTTTTGACTCTCCTTCTCCTTTTGTGAGGCATGTCAGTAGACACAAACTGAACAGTGTCTGACTTTTCACATAAATGGTCCCCTAACAGTAAATCAGAAGCTTCATAAAGTCCACATTCTCGAGTACGAAGTGATTTAATACCAAATTTGTACAGCCTTTTATAGAGCGAGTCATCATCACAAATTTCTTCCCATATTTCTTGCATGTGACTCTTCTCAGCCTTGGTAATATAGCCAGTCACATATTGTGCAAGAGCTAAAGATGACTCTGAAATAAACTGAATATCCATGTTGGCCTTCCACAGCAGTAACAGAAGTGGATTATAATCATTTACCCTCACTTCGTTTTCAGATCTTGGGAGGGCATATATTTTGCTCTTTGATTTCAAGCTATCATCTATACATTTTAGTTCTCCTTCCTCGCTAACTTCTCATGGGAAACCAAACTTGCATTTAGTGATGTAAGCTGTTCCATATTTACTCTTCCTTTTGCAGTAATTAGAGCATTTATGGAGCTGGTATTTTGTCACCAACCGATAAAGTTCAGGGTTTGCCTTTTCGTCAAGAATCTTGCAACAGATTCTGCTCTTGATCCATTTGATTACATCTTCAGGTGCATCCCTGCCTATCACTGGTGCATCTTCAATCCACACTATAACATGGTAGTGCGGAGCACCTCTGCTTCAATACTCCTTTTTCCAGAAGAAATGTGAAACTTTTCCGAGTACTTTCCCTTTCACAATAAAGGTCGAAAAGAAGTCATGAAACTTTTGGCTAAATTTTCGTGATACAGAAATCGGATCCTCAGTGCAAACTTAACTTTTGGTATTGGATACTTAGGTGGAACTTCATTCGCTTTGTGCAGGTAACGTACAATTTCAGGGGAATCATACTCCGCACATGAAAAAGTCATAAACAAAGTTGGAGACCCATATTCACGAATCATTGCCATTACATCAGTATTTTCTCAAGTACCAAAATTGTTTCATACCTTTAACAGATTAGAAAACAAAAGGCTTGCTTCAGTAGAAACATCACACCTGTTAATATTGTCCAGAAACTGTTTAACAGTTAGATCTCTTCTACCACAGGAACTCAAGACATTATAAATTCCAGCTGAAAGCTCTCGAAGCTCTTTTTGCCAGAGATAATACAATCTAATCCAAAACAGCCAAGCTGTAAAAAAAGAGTGCGGCCCTGAGAAAGGCTATGGTGAAAAAAGATGTGAAATCCAAGGTGGCGGCCAAGAAATGGCTGTGATAGTAGGTTAATGGTAAAAATTTTAATAACGACAATTCAGGTGAATTTTGGTGCCGCTTGGTCAATTGGCACAAAATTCACCTGAATTGTCATTATTAAAATTTTTACCATTAACCTACCATCACAGCCATTTCTTGGCCGCCATCTTGGATTTCACATCTTTTCACCATAGCCTTTCTCAGGGCCACACTCTTTTTTTACAGCTTGGCTGTTTTGGATTAGATTTCATTTCTTTTTGTATTTGTATACCCGCCGGCTTTTTTAACCTATAATTTTTTTCTTTTCCACAGGAAGAAGAAAAGATGAAGTGGATGTACTTTAAATATTTTATCAGTAAATGTACGAATTATATAGAAATCTCCATGGTGGTCTGAATACTCTACAAGGTGACTTCTTCTAGATGCTCTCTCTCTACAGGGTGAATTGTTTGTAGTTCAATTCTGTACAGGTGATTTGTTTGCAGCTGAGCTCTTTACAGAATGGTTTTTTTGTAGCTGAACTCTCTACAAAGTAACTTCTTCTAACTGATCTTTCTACAGGGCAATTTGTTTGTGGCTGAATTTTCTACAGGGTGGTTTCTTTGTAGCTGAACTCTCTACAAGGTAATTTCTTCTATAGCTGATCTCTCTACGGGGAGATTTGTTTGTAGCTGAACTATCTACTAGGTAACTATCTAACAGGTAATTTCTTCTAGCTAATCTCTGAATTGTTTGTAGCTGAATTCTGTGCAGGCGGTTTGTTTGCAGCTGAGCTCTTTACAGAATGGTTTTTTTGTAGCTGAACTCTCTACAAAGTAACTTCTTCTAACTGATCTTTCTACAGGGCAATTTGTTTGTGGCTGAATTTTCTACAGGGTAATTTCTTTGCAGCTGAACTCTCTACATCGTGGTTTCTTTGTAGCTGTACTCTCTACAAGGTAATTTCTTTTAGCTGATCTCTTTACAGGGAGATTTGTTTGCAGCTGAACTCTCTACATGATGGTTTCTTTGTAGCTGAACTCTCTACAAGGTAACTTCTTTTAGCTGATGTCTCTACAAGGTTACTAGCTTGTAGCTGAACTCTCTACATGCTGGTTTCTTTGTAGCTGAACTCTCTACAAGGTAACTTCTTCTAACTGATCTTTCTACAGGGCAATTTGTTTGTGGCTGAATTTTCTACAGGGTGATTTCTTTGCAGCTGAACTCTCTACATGGTGGTTTCTTTATAGCTGTACTCTCTACAAGGTAATTTCTTTTAGCTGATCTCTCTACAGGGAGATTTGTTTGTAGCTGAACTCTCTACAGGTGATTTGTTTGCAGCTGAACTCTCTACACGATGGTTTCTTTGTAGCTGAACTATCTACAAGGTTCTAGCTGATCTCTCTACAGCATGATTTGTTTGTAGCTGAACTCTCTACTGGTGATTTGTTTGCAGCTGGACTCTCTACATGATGGTTTCTCTGTAGCTGAACTCTCTACAAGGTAACTTCTTTAGCTTATGTCTCTACAAGGAAACTTCTTCTAGTGATCTCTCTACAGGGAGATTTGTTTGTAGCTGAACTCTCTACAGGTGATTTGTTTGCAGCTGAACTCTCTACATGATGGTTTCTTTGTAGCTGAACTATCTACAAGGTGACTTCTTCTAGCTGATCTTTCTACGGGGTGATTTGTTTGCAGCTGAACTCTCTACATGATGGTTTCTTTGTAGCTGAACTCTCTACAGGTGATTTGTTTGCAGCTGAACTCTCTACATGATGATTTCTTTGTAACTGAACTCTCTACAAGCTGACTTCTTCTAGCTGACTTCTTCTAGCTGATCTTTCTACAGGGTGTATTGTTTGTAGCTGAACCCTGTACAAGGAAACTTCTTCCAGCTGATCTCTCTACAGGGTGACTTGTTTGTAGCTGATCTCTATACAGGTTACTTGTTTCTAGCTGATCTCTTGAATTCTCTTCAGGGTGACTGCTCTATTAGGATGACTGCTCTATTAGAGTATCTCGATCTCGCACTTGCTGCACCAAGTTGGATTTCGTGTTATAACTCCGTACCTTTAAGTCTGATTCTTCTACACCATTGAAGAGCCTTTCTAAGATAATTACTCCATCTGTAAAACAAATTTCAAAACATTAGCCCAAGCAATTTATCTGGTAGGCGTGGCAAGCAGTCGTTTTTTATTAGCTAATCTTGATTGCATAATTGTTACACACTGTTGGTTATCTTCCTGGTTTTTGGCTCGATTTCTTTCAAACCGCAAAAGGTTTGAGATTCAATAGTTAACCCATTCACCCACTGATTTTCAGCTTCTTCCCATACGCGGTTTACCCTGTAGGCGTGACAACATATTTGTGTTAATTTTCGTGAATAATCGATCATAACTCCTTTCTTGTGTATCGTATTCTAACCAAAGTTGGTACCGAGATGCGCCTTTATACCCCCCTTCTGTGTGCGAAATATCAAGGCAATCGGATATTGCGTTCGCGTTTTATAGCAGTTTTTGTAAGTGTGCGACAAGAGGAAGAAAAAAAAAACGAAGAAACTAAGCCAATTTTTTGAAGTCGCATATCTCGGGAACGCTTAAAGCAATTTCACTCAAATTTGGAATGTGGAGTGCTGAAGTTGGAGGGAGTGTCCACAGCAAAAATCGTCTTGTTTCACCAAGGCAGCACAGAGCTACGGAGGTGCGAAAATTGTATTTTCTTTTTCCTGTCAATATACTCACGGGTGTTGCGCCAGCCTCTTGGGCCGCACGACACACTACCGTGTGTCTTGATACGATTTCTGCATTTTTTTTCTATATCTTGAGTCCTTATTCAACAGCCTAGATTTCACATATTCAGGAAATGTTAGTTTCTCAACACGTGGGTGCAATTCACCAAAATGACATTAGGAAATAGTGTGGAAAAACACAGTACATCAAGAAAGTGCAAACGATTATCCATTGGAAGTTCATGGGCTGTAAGCAATTTGTAATGCTGAATGTCTTTACCTGTAGGTAGATCTTGGTCCATTGATCGTACAGTATAAGCTTGCAGTCCAGCCACATCTTCATCTGAAGCCTTTTTTATGACACTACTAGTTACATCATTGACAATACCCATAGTCTTTTCAGCTGCATCAACACTATCTACCACCTTTGCTGCATCAACAGTTTTCTTTGCTGCATCATCAATACATGCTAAGTCAATTGATCCATATAGCCAGTTAGTTTCCTGTAATTTCTGTGCGGCAAGTTTGACACATGGCACATCAACTAAACTCTGCCAGACAAATTTTTGTCCTTAGTTGGACGGCTATCAATGATGATTTACATTTCTGGATCAGGTAAGCCAACCAATTTATCAATAGTGGAGTCGCTTATGTAACCTGCTTCATCCAATCTTTCCAAGGTATTCTGCAAATCTAGTGGCAGAAAAAACATAGTGCCTTTAGCAGCTTTGAGGGCATTGTAAATGGGAACTTTTCCAGTATAAGTCCCTAACCTCACCACAGTCTGGAAACATTTAGCACGTTGAATTAACTGTGTTTCCAGTTTATTTAGCTTGGCTAATTCATCTGGAACTGAAATAGTGTATATCCCATTGAGCACACAGTGAGAAGGCATTTTGTTGCTGTTTAGGGATTTGCGACAATATTCACAGACATACAATGACTTATAAACTACAGTAGGATCATTCTGAACGAGATAATCTTTGAGATCATTCTAAATATCTGAGCTAAACTTTTCGTCATAAAATTTGAATGTGGTTACATTTCTTTCAAGTGTAAACGCTCACATGAGCAACATGCAAACTCAGGATCATCTAGGAGTTTTTCTCATACTCACATATTGTGTTAGCATATTTCACTTGCAATGCTGTCTCTGTGTCTTCGTCACAAGAAGGTGTTGATGACACTTCAGAGGATTCATAATCTGGCACTTTTTCAATCAAAAGGTCAGACAAAATTTCACATTAAATTGCTTCCTTAACATCTTCAATGTTTCCAGAACAAAATCCCGTATCAATCTGGTCAATAAGCTTGCTGCTAGTGCGAGCATTATATATGTTCACAGGAAGATTTCGAATCACTGAGTGGTGTACTGCAGCCTGTCGTAGTAGCCTAAGAGGGCTTTCACACATTCCAGCAGCACACTGGATGGGATGTCCCATAATTTCTTTTTCTTCTTGAATACATTCACCATAGTTTTTACTTTGTATGACCTTGTTGTAATGACCATGTTGGCATCCAGAATCAATTTCATGAAGGAAAGCCCTGATTTCTTCCAAGGGTCTTTCAAATACTTTTTTGATATTCAATATTTCATCAATTTCCTGATCTGTCAATGCCTTGCACAATTCACAACATTTCCAGTTTTTAGGACGATCATCACTGGTTCTTTCTTCGCCAACTGTCTCAGACAAAACACAACGTCCTTTCTCATCCACAGGAATTGCCATGTCATACAAAGCACACTCATTTACTTCTGGACATTTTTCCTTGGTAACTAGACACCTTTTATCGTGGTCAACTATAGTCACCTGTTTAAGGGCTGATGATTTGTAGCCAGTATCGTAAAAGTATGGCTCAGAAGAAATAATGTGCAATCCCTGCAGCAAGTCATCTTCACTTACAATTTGGATGGCATTAATTTTTCAAAGGGTCTTTAAAAGATTGCCAACATAGCTTTTTCTGGCTGACAGTGCATCACGTACCATTTTCTTGGGCACTAAACGGCAAGCAATCTTCTCCTTAATGGCATGTGACATTGAGTCAGCTGTAGTACCATAAACTTCTGAATAATATCACTGCATGTTTCCTTTTGTTGCAGAAGAACCTCTATCAGGTTATCCACATATGACTTCACATCAGGGTCAGATGGTGGCCTCAGAAAATACCTACAACAAAAGGAAGATGTAAATCAAAATAACACAGAACACTGGCACACTGGCACACACACAGAAGATCATACCTGTGCTTTGCCCTTTTACAAAGTTCATCAAGATTCACAAGATAATGTTTGCTTGTGGAAGATTTACTTTTACTTCTTGATCTTGCCACATCTTTGTCATAGTGCTTCTTCGTGGTTTTAACTGATTTAGCACAAGAAGTTTCTAAATCCTTTTCATAATGCTTCTTTTTGGCTTTGGCCGATTCAGCACGAGATGTTTCTAAATCCTTTTCATGATGCTTCTTTTTGGCTTTAGCCGATTCACTACAGGAAGTTTCTAAATCTTTCTCATAGTGTTTTTTTGTTGTTTTAGCCGATTCAGCATGAGACGTTGTTAAATCTTTCTCATAGTGTACTTTACTGCTTTCAGCTGACTTCATTCGTAATGCCACAACATCTCTATAGTAATCCTCATTGTGACGCCCAGATCTTTTGTCCTTGTCATATTTATCCTTCCTGTCTGAAAGTATTGTGTCTTTATTGGTGTCGTAATAGGATTTGTGTGCTTCCTTCCTCTTACTCCTTCTCTATCCTTGGAAGGCATCGTCGTGTAGCTGACTTCAATGAACAATACCTCGGACAAAACAACAGTAAGAAATGCAAAAAGATGCTTAACTAACATCCAATGCACAATATTTAATGGTATCAATAACAGCAAAGTGTGTGTTTAGAAACACAAGCGGATAATCGTGAAATATCTTCACTTACGTCTTTCCAACGTTGTCAAACAAATACTATGGTATTGCTACGTGCTACGCCTACAGCAGTCAAGTTAACTTCACCTTGGCATTCAGTTCGAAAGACTGGTACACGTGTTATTCTAACGTTTCACGAAACCTTGAGGTCAGCAATAATAGAAGCCCGGCATTTATGTGCTACCGGGCATGCACTATCGCCAAATCGACACTTTGCTGTCAGCGAACAGATGAATGGGACACAAAGGAAGACAATGGTAAGTCCTTGAAGAATGCATTGTAAATTCTGCGGTATGCCAAAAGGCACCTCTCGGGAAGAAGCGACATCGAACAGTGATAAAATCAAGCCCATAGCTTTAGCCGTTATCGAGTTACGCTTGTCTGAAGGCATCAGTCAGTGACTTACTTACTCAGTCAGTAGAAAATTCCATTAAATAATATATTTTTAAAATTCTGTAGCAACTTGTTGAAAGCGTTTCCAGTTGATCTGAAAGCTTGTTTGAGCCTAACCAATACTGCCTCATCGTCGTGAGAGAAAATGAGGCTGGTTTTTAGGTGATGTTATTTCGTGGGCCACGCCTACTCCTTTGTGGTCCCTACTATACAGTATTATCGTACTGTATGATAGTATTTTTTTATTAAAAATCAAACGACTGTAGAAAAAATTCTCGAAAAGGATTTTAGAGGATTTTGGTTATGTTGTTCTCTACAGCTAATGACACCAAATTTATCTTGATATCATTTTGCTGGGTATCACCCTTCAACAGCCAGACCAATACATGTTTATCTTCTTCCAGAAACATATCCAAAAATTTTTTGAGGTATTTGAAACTAGAAATATTTTTATGAAACCTTATGCAAATCGCAAAATGGTCATAACTTTCAAAACATTTTTTTTTTAATAATGGGCTAATGACTGAATTGTTGAGCTTAATGAGAGTTTTCATCTACCACAAAATTGTTACAAAACTCAAAACTAGTTGTTATATGTAAAACTAGATATGAAAAAAAACCAAAAGAGCATACAAATCGCTAGATAATTGTGGTTGTTGTCATAGTAACTGTATACAAATAAATAAAGATACATGAGCATAACCATGTACAAAAAAAAAAACAGAATTAAGATATGTGGTGTAAATCTCGAGTTATTATCAGAAACATGAAATTAAAAATTTTTGGATGTTAATGCCTTGTTGCACTATATTAGCATAAAACTTCAAACGTCCATAACTTTTTTTCCCAAAGAGGATTTTAGAGGATTTTGGATGTTATTCTCCAGAAAATTCTGCATCTAATGGTACCAGATTTATCTTTATACCATTTTTTACGGGTATGGTCATTTTTTAACCTTCAACAACTGCACTATTTCCACAAACAAACCACCTGGTATACATTAGTACAGTTTTAATGATGCTGTACCTTTGTTAAACAAAGTGAAAAGTCAAATGTTTCAATGTACAGTAAATTTTAAACGTTCTGAAATTCACCTGCATTTCATCTGCTGCCTGCCATAAGACCCAGTAGTGTTAGGTGTACAGCTCCAGAAATTTCAGACAGTCAAGGTAATGATGCCAGATTCACAAAACTGTTGTGTTGATTATATTTTGCGATTATATTTTGTCCACTGCACCATGCTGTTTTTTTGCATCATTTATTGGCCTTTCTTCTTCCTGAAAGATAATTGATAGTTACAGTGCAAACCACTGTCTAAGCACATTATTTTTGCAAGTGATTTTATGAAGTGTGAACATGTATACCTGTGTAACCGGAGAGTGAACGGGCATAGTAGTCAAGGAGTCATTATCTCTAGGATTCATTAATGCTATGTAGTTGCTTTATGATCTTACCAGTTTAGTTTTGGCGAGGTAATCAGCAATGTCTTTGAAAGGAGTGGAGAAGAAAAGCTACAACAAAATTTCTAGCTACCATGACATGGAAAACAAAGAGAAGGTACGTAGCTAACAGAAAGAAGGCAAGATATCAAGAATACCCTGTAGTTGGAGAAGGGCCATGAGGCCATGAGTTCTATTCTGTGTTGAAATTCTTTTGAAAGGGTGTGATTGTGTACAGTATAGCTAGTTAGCTAGCTAGACATAAAAAAAGTGAACAAAGTAACTATAGAACATTTGAAAGGAAGTAGGGATCAATATAATACACATGCAAGAAACAAACTCAAAATGTTACAGTTGAAATGAGAGTTATTCACGTGACAAACAGTGGTGTCGGGCGTGACCACCTTAATTACTTGTTTTGTAGTGTGCATTATATGGAATAACATGGCTTTTAGCCATCAGCACAAAAATGAGTTAGCATTATACGTTTGTACCTTCAGTTAATGGCATCTCTATCACTGGTTAGTGCATGTCTGTGTACGCCTTGTAGTTTTTGTGTACATTGATTAATTCATTCATTACTTCATATGATGTAATTTTGACCACATTTCTTATTATCTTTAGTACGTGGTTGTATAACAAACTACAGTCGCTATTTAAAAAATTAAAAATTTAAAGGATCAATATAATACACATGCTACAAAAAGTAAATAAAATGTTATGAAAATGATGCACGCAACAAAAAGTAAGGAAGTAAAAGTCCAACAAGATTAGATGGCTACTAGCTAGAATGAGACACATTTTAATGCCTACTTTTGGCTAACATCTTGACATGAGACTAGCTATATCAAATTAGCCAAACGCAGGGATTAAAATGTGTCTCATTTTAAGGCCTTTTCACACTTAATACGCATTGAATACAGATCCAACTCTGGTCAGGCTGAAAGTGGATCAAATGTGCATCAATCCATTTTACACTACGCCTGCAGCAACTGAATTCTATTCACTTTCATAACACATGATGAATTACTCAATTATGTAACGAAAAATTAAACGCGTCAGTCATTGTACAACCTCCCATTGGAGTCAGAAAAGTATTCGCAGTAAGGAATGTTGTTAGTACACTTACAAAACGTTGGGTGCCAAGAAGCTGGTTAATTCTTAGGAGGAAACCTGTACTGGGAATGATGATTTTAGAAGGGTATGCTATTCCTTCGACACTCATTCATGGTCACTGTATCACTTCTACAAGCCAAGTATAACACTAGGTATGCCATTGCTTTAGTATTGGCGCAATAGCTTTGCGTAAGATATCTGGAGACTGTACGGCGCCCCTTGCTAATGGAGCTAATGCGCATCAAGTCCAGCCAATTCACCTCTCGAGGTGGATTGACATGAAGCCAGATCAAATGTGCATTGCGGTCAATCCAGCTCAGGTGTAAAATCATTTGATCTGGCTTCAATGCACATTCGACTGCAGTGTGAAAATGCCTTTAGCTAGTGACCATCTAATCTTGTTCGACTTGTTTCCTCAATATGAAGGAAGTTTGCCATGCCAGTTACACAAGAGGAGGAAGAAGATTAATAGAAATATGTTTGTTTGTTTGTTTGTATTGTTTAGTTGCATTCATATTTTCCTGGCTTGCTAGGCTCTGATTGGCTTGGCTCTGTCTGTTTGTAAGTGTATTGTTAACAGTGTGGTATGCTTTATTGTTTGCTTGCATTGTCCTGGCTTACTAGGCTCTGGCTGGTTTGGCTGTCTTTCTTTATCTGGCTTACCTGGCTTAACTACCATGCAGTATTGTTTATCTCCTACAAGTTATGTATGCATATAGTGTACACCCATCACTGTGCTATTGCCACACTACTGATGAACCCATTTAACTACCAGTGACCTCTAGTTGATGCTGTGCTGTATATTGGCTACATTTTATACTTGTAACATGGGCACAAGTGATTTGCTTGATATGTATGCCCAAAGCCCAAGGGTGCAGCCCGAGGGCTGCAGGCATATATACATATCAGGCAAATCACAAGTGCCCATGTTACAGCTAATCTAATCCAAAACAGCCAAGCTGTAAAAAAAGTGCGGCCCCAAAAAAGGCTATGGTGAAAAAAGATGTCAAATCAAAGATGGTGGCCAAGAAATGGCTGTGATGGTAGGGTAATAGTAAAAGTTTCAATAACGACAATTCAGGTGAGTTTGGTGCCAAGACCCAAGCAGCACCAAATTAACTTGAATTGTCGTTGTTAATTTTTAACCATTATCCTACCATCACAGTCATTTCATGGCTGCCACCTTGGGTTTCACATCTTTTTTCACCATAGCCTTTTTGGGCCATACTCTTTTTTTACAGCTTGGCTGTTTTGGATTAGATATCACTTCTTTTGTTTTTGTATACCCCAAAGCCTATGACCGGCTTTGGGGCTTTTTTAACCTACCTTTTTTTTTCTTTATCAATCTTTTTTTTTCTTTATCGATCTTTTTTTTTCTTTACCACAAGAAAAACTTTTAAAGGAGATTTTTAATACTTTAACCACATCTGTACTTTTAATTTTTATCAGTAATTACATACATACATACATACATACATACATACATACATACATACATACATACATACATACATACATACATACATACATACATACATACATACATACATACATACATACATACATACATACATACATACATACATATATCTATATCTATATCTATATATATATATATATATACGCAGTGTTGGGACAGTTACTTTTTATAAGTAACTAGTTACATATTACTTGCAATAGAACTATTTAGTTACAGTTACATATTACCCATAAAATGAAGTAACTATAATAATATGTATATGTTAAAGCATAGCCGCGAGTGCTATATGAAAAATAAAGTACGAGGCGCACAGCCGAGATGCTAATAAAGCACAAGGCGACGCCGAGTACTTTATTAGCATCGAGGCCAAGCGCCGAGTACTTTATTTTTCATATAGCACGAGCAAGGCTATGCTGTAAATGATTTATGAAACTTACTAGTCGTGTAGCTTCACCATACACTAGGACTCATAATTAACATGTGTTGCACGAATTATTAGCAGCCTGAACACACACAAACTAGTTTAACAAAGTAACTCACGCATATTTCATCATAGTTTGGCATGGTAGACATTCATTGCGTATTTTGGCAGGTTTTGCTCGCAGCCCACAATCGATTTTATTGTGAGTCACATGGTGAAATATTATATCTCCAGGACTTGTCCGTTTACATTAACAAACATAACAGCAATATTAGCTTCTCCCACCCATCATCGACGCATTTAGGTATGTCTATAAAAGCATTCCAGTGGTAGATATCATATCGGCTGGGGTGATTGATCACTCAGGACGGCAACGCTATCAGCCTTCACTGGCTTAGGTGATTAGTGGTACTGGCGTGAGTCCCGCAAGCTATTAGCCTGCTCTAGAGCATGTGGGCAACTGTGCTTTATTGCCCACAAAGAGTGCTTTATTGCACCGCAAAGAGTGCTTTATTCGTTCAATAGAGCACTCTTTGCGGTGCAATAAAGCACTCTTTGTGGTCGATGAAGCACTGTTCGCCGGCTGAGAGTGTACTTTATGAAATTTAAAGTACACTTTTCTTTTGATCTCACCCACGCAAAGTTCTATAATACATACTATATTACTTTGTGTCCACAGCCTTAAGCTGTCACGTGTGAAACTACCACCTTATCACGTGACATGATTGCGTTGTTGGACAATCTGCAAATCTTGGTTACAAGTAAGAAGCTGGTGAATAAGCTTCATTCAGTAGGCTTCATTACTTCGTTGTGGCTAGGCGTTACACAGTGGATTACTAATGACATTAGTAACTTCGTTACTTGTAGTAATAATATTACATAATATTAGACTCGTTACAGTAACTATATTACTTAGGTAAGGCGTTATATTAGTAAGTAAAGTAACTTGAGTTATATTACCTGTTTTATAGCGTATTTCGTTATATTACTTAGTTACCACAAAAGTAATAATATTATGTAACGTGTTACTCCCAACACTGTATATGTAATAGTTGTATCATGTACCTGAGTGATTTGCCTGATATGTACACCCAAGCTCGAGGGCAGTTATATGTACACCCAAGCTCGAGGGCCGTTAGGCCCTCGAGCTTGGGTGTACATATCAGGCAAATCACGAGGGCACGTGATACAACTGATATGTACCATGTAGGCTAATAGCCTACTGTGGTGGGCGACTAATCACCAAAGCCAATACGAGGCAACCCGCTGGATTTATTATATAGAGAGTCTTGTAAAATTCGATTATGGGTCAGCAGCAAGTAACGTTGCAGTTACGTTTGTTAACATAAACGGGAAAATCCTATGAATATCACGGAAACACTCAATTTTGTGATTTAACAAGTGTTTCAAAGTTGCTACATCGTTTAACCACTGTTTACAATGTTTTCTAAACATCCAGAGGGGTAAGCTTCGCTGTAGAGTGGTTACCTCGTGATATACGAAAAGTGGGCGTGGTACGTAATCAAACATGCGGACTCGCAATTGTAAATTAACCATGACACTAGTTCTCACCTTAAACTTCCGTCTGTCAACTCGTAGGGTGGTGGGGGTGTCGAATCGCCTTCGTATGAGTGCTGTAGAATGCAAAATCGGGTTCATGGTTTTCATCACGTGAGTAATAATAAACTCCCACAATCGAATACTGCCAGGATTCTTATAAAAACAAACAACGTTACCTCATCAGATATATCAAGGCCATGGTACATTTAAATGTATCATGGCCAGCCATGGTTTATTTTAAATGTACCATAGCCAGCCATGGTTTAACTTAAATGTACCATGGCCAGCCAGGGTTTATAAGATTTGTACCCTGGAATTTGGCTTTGAAGTTAGGTGGTTTCATGGTACATATATATATATATACATATGTAACACTTCCACACCTGGAATTTTAGAGGATACATTTGCCATGTTATACCTCTTTACAGGGAGACATCTAGATGTACACCAGTATACATTAAAATGTATCCTTGGAAAGTGGTTGCACTTCCAAAAGAGCAAGCCACTTTCATCAAAAGCAAGCATGGCCTTGATGTGGATGCGGTAGTGGTATCGCGCTCTGTTTATTTTATACAAGCTCATACCGAAATCGATTGTGGGAATAAATCAATGCTCACCTGATGATTATCACGAATTGAAGTGTTGCCAGAAGCAGCAGTCAAATGAAGGCGTTTTGGTATCCTTGGCGTTCTACAAGTTGGAAAATGTTACTTAAAGGTGATAACTAATTTTACAGCACATTCACAAGTGTTTCGGCACATTGTTGAATGCAGACACGCCCAAATTACGGACAACACGAGTTAACCACTCTAAAACAAAGCTTAGATCTTTAGTATAGTGTTGTGATTAGTCTTAAAACAGCACAAAAACATTAAAACAATTGTAACTTCCCTGAAATTTGCCCTACTCGACTCTCTGCAATATCCGTAGGATTCGTCCGTTTATTATAACAATCATAGCTACAACGTTACTTGCTGCCTAACCATAATTGAACCTTTCAGGAATACATATATAATGAATCCAGTGGTTACACTCGTATTGGCATCAAGGCTATCAACCTTAGCACGCAGTACGTAACATTGAGACACAGGATATCAAAGTGTCACATGATAATGATGGTTTTAATGCTGTTTCCAGGTATTTACTATAATAATCATGAATAAATTGTATCCATGAATAAAATTAGTCGCACCTGAATACCACTTCGCTTCTAATGGTTCAGTTTACTTAGTGCATGTTATGTAACATCGAGACAGATGTCTAGAACTTATTAAAACAGAGCTCACTGTATTAAAAACAGCTCCATTTCAGTCAAAGAAACTACTCACCTAATCCCACAATCGATCTTAAGATGTGTGACTATATAATGGCACAAAGAGATAGCAAAAGGAGGGCGTAGCTGAACTCTCTACAGGTAATTTCTTCTAGCTGATCTCTCTACTGGGTGACTTATTTGTAGCTGAATTCTCTACAGGGTGATCTGTTTATAGCTGAAATATCTACAGGGTGATTTATTTTCAGCTGAACTCTATACAAGGTGATTTCTTCTATCTGATCTATCTACAAGGTGACTTATTTCTAGCTGATCTCTCTACAGGGTGACTTGTTTTTAGCTGAACTCTCTACTGGGTAATTTGTTTGTAGCTGAACTCTGTACAAAGTGAGCTGATCTCTCTACAGGGTGATTTGTTTGTAGCTAAATTCTCTACAGGGTAGTTTCTTTGTAGCTGATCTCTCTATAGGGTGGCTTGTTCCTAGCTGAACTCTCTACAGGGTGATCTGTTTGTAACTGAGCTCTCTCTTGTTTCTAGCTGATCTCTCTGTAAAGTAACTTGTTTGTATAGCTAAACTCTTTTTCAGAGTAGTTTTTTTTTTGTTGTTGTTGCTGAACTCGCTACGCAGTGACTTTTTTGTAGCAGAATTCTCTACAAAGTGACTTGTTTGTAGCTGAACTCTTTACAGAGTAACTTACTTGTAGCTGAACATTGTACAAAGTGACTTGTTTGTAGCTGAAATCTCTAAAGGGTGCCTTGTTTTTAGCTGAACTCTCTTCAGTCTGTGACTTGTAATGTTTTGAATCTCTACAGCAATATATTTGTAGTTGAACTCTCTACATGGTGACTTTCTTGTAACTGAACTGTCTATAAGATTAACTATTTGTAGCTGAACTCCCTACAGAATAACTTGCCGAATTCTATAATGGAGTAAGTTATTAATGTAGCTGTTAGAGTGACTGTTCTATTGATCTTGCATTTTTGTTACACGTAGTTGGCTTTCAAATTATAATTTAGTGGTTTGTAATCCGATTCTTCTGTACTACTGCAAGGACTCTCAATGATGATTATTCCAGCTACGTGCTGATTTTCAGCTCATTACTCTAAGCGGTTTGCCTGGTAGGCGTGAAAGTTATTATTTTTTTCGCAAATCTCGTTCATGCAATTGTTACGCACCTTCGGTTTCGAGTTATATCTCCGTGATCTTTATTTCGGTTACTTGCAAACCGCCAAAAAACTATCCTATAATGGTTGATCTATCCACAAACCCATTTTCAACTCATTCCATGAAGTGGTTTACCCTGCATGCATGACAACAAATTGATCGTGTTTTATGTGAATAAATCCTGAACCATTCATCAGATTTGGGCCAAATTTGATACTAAGATTTGCCTTTAGACTCCCTTTAGATGTGCCAAATTTCAAGGTAATCGGATAGTGTTTGGCGTTTTATAACAATTTTTGCAAAGTGTGCAAAAAGAAGAAAAGCATCAAAACTTTGGCCCCTCGTATCTCGGAAGTAGCTAGAGTAATTTCCTTCAAATTTAGAGTGTGCACTCCCCTAACTAGCTGACAACTCTGCAGCAAATTTAGTTTCAATCTGATTAGGCACTGAGATGTAAAGGTGTGAAAATGACATTTTCTTTCTTCTTGTTAATATATACCCACGGTGTGGTGCACCAGCTTCTTGGACTGCACAACACACTATTGTGTGTCTTGATATGTACCACTTCCATTTCAAGCTGATAGCCACAAGTGCAACCACTGGATTCATTTTATATGCATGTTTGAAAGATTTGATTATGGTTAGACAGTAAGTAACGTTGTAACGATGATTGTTATAATAAACAGACAAGTCCTATGGATATCATGGAAAAGTCAAGTAGGGTAAATTTCGTGGAATTTACAAATGTTTTAATGCTTCACGTTGTTTAAAGACTAATCACAACTTATTATATTAAAGACCTAAAAGGGTAAGCTTCGTTATAGAGTGGTTAACTCGTGTTGTCTGTAATGTGGGCATGTCCATATTCAAAAATGTGCCGAAGCACTTATGAATGCTCTGTAAGACTAGTTCTCACCTTTAACCCTTAAACCCGCATACGCTGATAAATCAGTTTTGACACATGGCTGTAAACAAAGCCCTATAACTTGCAAACCGTTCTTCCTATTGCTACATAAGCAACACCATGTTATTCGTAATTAAACTAGGATTAAATTGATACCAAGGGATTTACCCTAGCACGAAAACATAGAACCAAAACTTGCCCTGAAACTGTCGTTATGCAAAATAAGTACATTAGGGGCAGATGCAACATCATCTGTTTTAATCATTTATGATATCCTTTGAGAATAAGTAAACTTCCTTGCATTGGTACTGAATCCTTACACTGGTACTAAATCGATTTTTTTGGAAAGTTTTAACTCGTTTGACCTTGTGTGATCTAGTAAAAAAATAACTCTTGTCCATAGCTACAAGTCCATTCAGAACCTTATAAATCGTAATTAGTACTTCTAAAATATAGTTAACTTGACAAACTGAATCTCTGAAGTCTTTCAGTTCACACTGGGAGGGTATAAGTTTGGTGGTTCTTCTCTGAACTGATTCTAGCTTGCAAATATTCTTGGGATTCCAAATGATAGAACACCTTAGTGAATAAGTGTCATTACCTTTGCTCTGACCCAATGTGCACCATAGATATGTTGCTAGTCCATGTCATCACAGGTGCAAGTCCTCTATTACAATGAACAAAAAGTGCTTAACTCTTAAAGCCGCATAGGCCAATATATCGACCGGGGTTTTTTTTGTTATTTTTAAGCATGTAAAATGCACAAATATTGTAAGTAACATATGCTTAAAGAATGGCTTCTAAGCAACCAGCACAACAAGCTTGTCTAATGATGTTAACTGAAAACCTTATATCATTGGAAGGTTTATTCATTGGGATACTTAGACAAGTATAAATAAGTGTTGTAACAACAATCGCTCATTTGTTATGACGCCACAAAGAACAGCAACTCAATGTCCTGTTGCTTAACATGCATCGCGTTGATAGCCATTTATATAAACATTTGACTCGCATGGGCTTTATATGGCGTGATTTATCATTAAATGGAGAATCCAATGGTCCTTACTAAAACTCCATAGGACACACTGTGAAGAAGTTATCAACTGTTTTCTGAAGGTATGTAATGAGTTGTTTTTCTGTTTTGTGACAGCTAGTATTCACAACGAGTTTTGGCCTTATGCTTTCACCAAAGGGTGAAACCCTAGGTATACTGTTTTGTTCCTTATTGCATCATGGATAGAATGATACAAATTGCATAGCCTTAGCGCTTACTGTACAGAAGTTACAACACTTTGTTTACAGTCACGCATTACGGCAGAAATATCGGCCTGTGCATTTTTAGTGCACTTTTATTAATAACTGTGTTTGGCTTTAAGGGTTAAACAAAGGACATCACTATGTCAATTTAATCCCCACTTTAGTTTAATAAGGGATTAAATTTGTATTTAAGGGAAATCCCTACTAGCTTGTAATATTCCTACACTTATAGAAATTTACTTTACAGTATGTTGCTTGCTGTGCCTAAATTGAATATTGACAGGACCACAGAGTAGTTTGCTATCTTAAGTAGTATACAAATTCTTAAATTATCACTTATTTTAACTACAGATTTGTCAGTGCTATCAAGTACTAATGTTACACACAATATCATTGTTATTGAATGGGAAGTTACAAATAATCTTATTTGTGGAGATACATCAATTAATGTGGTGACAAGTCCAAGCCACCAAAATATTGATGTTGATGTGGATGAAAACAATGACATGGTTACAATATCCAATTTGGAAAATGGTACAATGTACACCATCACAGTGACAGCTACTAACAGAGCTGGTAGTGTGACCAGAATGATAACTGCTACTACATTAGGTGGATCAACAACAAGTATGTGGATTCAGTTAAACAATATCTATGCTTTGTACAGGTCTACGGTACCACTCAAACATAATGTTGCACTTGCTCGCACTGCTTGATTGGTAGTGATTAAAAAACTCACTAATTAAAAGGCGTGACACCCATTTCCTTTGCGAGTATTCATCCAGTTTCATACTCACTAAGGAAACAGGTGCCACGCCCTTTAATTAGCAAATTTTTTAATTACTTGCAATCAAGTGATGTTACATTTGAGCAGTACCATACATACATACATACATACATACATACATACATACATACGTACGTACGTACGTACATACATTACATACATACATGTTACATACTCCAGTCATTTTGAAATGAGTCAAAGTAGGGATTTTTGGTTTACATTACCATCCCAGCGATCCCTTCTTGTTTGGAGGCTATTTTCAGCGATCCCTATTCCCATTTTAAAATTTTCCATTTTTTATTCATCTATTTTGTGTACTTTTTATTAATCCAGTAATGGATTTGTTTTATTGATAATGAATTTGGTGCCGCTTGGTCTTGGCACAAAATTCACCTGAATTGTCGTTATTAAAATTTTTACCATTAACCTACCATCACAGCCATTTCTTGGCCGCCACCTTGGATTTCACATCTTTTTTCACCATAGCCTTTTCAAGGGCCGCACTCCTTTTTTTACAGCTTGGCTGTTTTTGATTAGGTTTCACTTCTTTTTGTATTTGTATACCCCAAAGCCGGCCTATGGCCGGCTTTAGGGATTTTTAACCTGTCATTTTTTCTTTACTACTGGAAGAAGAAAAGATGAAGCAAGGTGATTTCTTTGTAGCTGACCTCTCTGCAAGGTGATCCTTCTAGCTGATCTCTCTACCGGATGACTTGTTTGTAGCTGAACTCTCTACAGGGTGACTTGTTTCTAGCTGATCTCTCTACAGTGTAACTTGTTTCTAGCTGAACTCTCTACAGGGTGATTTGTTTGTAGCTGAATTCTCTACAAGGTAACTTCTTCTAGCTGATCTTTCTACAGGGTGATTTGTAGCTGACTTCTCTACCGGGCAATTTGTTTGCAGCTGAACTCTCTGCATGGTAGTTTTTTTGTAGCTGAACTCTCTACAATGTAACTTCTTCTAGCTGAACTCTCTACAGGGTGACTTGTTTCTAGCTGAACTCTCTATAGGGTGATTTGTTTGTAGCTGAATTCTCTACAGGGCAATTTGTTTGCAGCTGAACTCTCTACATGGTGGTTTCTTTGTAGCTGAACTCTCTACAATGTAACTTCTTCTAGCTGATCTCTTTACAGGGCAATTTATTTGCAGCTGAACTCTGTTCATGGTAGTTTCTTTGTAGCTGAACTCTCTACAATGTAACTTCTTCTAGCTGAACTCTCTACATGGTGACTTGTTTCTAGCTGAACTCTCTACAGAGTGATTTGTTTGTAGCTGAATTCTCTACAGGTAAATTTGTTTGCAGCTGAACTCTGTACATGGTAGTTTCTCTGTAGCTGAACTCTCTATAATGTAACTTCTTCTAGCTGAACTCTCTACATGGTGACTTGTTTCTAGCTGATCTCTCTACAGGGTGACTTGTTTCTAGCTGAACCCTCTACAGGGTGATTTGTTTGTAGCTGAACTCTCTACAAAGTAACTTCTTCTAGCTGATCTTTCTAGAAGGTGATTTGTCTGTAGCTGAATTCTCTACAGGGAAATTTGTTTGCTGCTGAACTCTCTACATGGTAGTTTCTTTGTAGCTGAACTCTCTACAATGTAACTTCTTCTAGCTGAACTCTCTACAGGGTGACTTGTTTCTAGCTGAACTCTCTACAGGGTGATTTGTTTGCAGCTGAACTCTCTACATGGTAGTTTCTTTGTAGCTGAACTCTCTGCAATGTAACTTCTTCTAGCTGAACTCTCTACATGGTGACTTGTTTCTAGCTGATCTCTCTACAGTGTAACTTGTTTCTAGCTGAACTCTCTACAGGGTGATTTGTTTGTAGCTGAATTCTCTACAAGGTAACTTCTTCTAGCTGATCTTTCTACAGGGTGATTTGTTTGTAGCTGACTTCTCTACCGGGCAATTTGTTTGCAGCTGAACTCTCTACATGGTAGTTTCTTTGTAGCTGAACTCTCTGCAATGTAACTTCTTCTAGCTGAACTCTCTACAGGGTGACTTGTTTCTAGCTGAACTCTCTACAGGGTGATTTGTTTGTAGCTGAATTCTCTACAGGTCAATTTGTTTGCAGCTGAACTCTCTACATGGTAGTTTCTTTGTAGCTGAACTCTCTGCAATGTAACTTCTTCTAGCTGGACTCTCTACAGGGTGACTTGTTTCTAGCTGAACTCTCTACAGGGTGATTTGTTTGTAGCTGAATTCTCTACAGGGCAATTTGTTTGCAGCTGAACTCTCTACATGGTAGTTTCTTTGTAGCTGAACTCTCTACAATGTAACTTCTAGCTGAACTCTCTACATGGTGACTTGTTTCTAGCTGATCTCTCTACAGGGTGACTTGTTTCTAGCTGAACTCTCTACAGGGTGATTTGTTTGTAGCTGAACTCTCTACAAGGTAACTTCTGCTAGCTGATCTTTCTAGAAGGTGATTTGTCTGTAGCTGAATTCTCTACAGGGCAATTTGTTTGCTGCTGAACTCTCTACATGGTAGTTTCTTTGTAGCTGAACTCTCTACAATGTAACTTCTTCTAGCTGAACTCTCTACAGGATGACTTGTTTGTAGCTGAACCCTCTACAGGGTGATTTGTTTGTAGCTGAACTCTCTACAAGGTGACCTCTTCTAGCTGATCTTTCTACAGGGTGATTTGTTTGTAGCTGAACTCTCTACAGCGCGATTTGTTTGCTGCTGAACTCTCTACATGGTAGTTTCTTTGTAGCTGAACTCTCTACAATGTAACTTCTTCTAGCTGAACTCTCTACAGGATGACTTGTTTCTAGCTGATCTCTGTACAGGGTGATCTGTTCGTAGCTGAAGTCTGTACAGAGTGGTTTGTTTGCAACTGAACTCTCTTACATGGTGGTTTCTTTGTAGCCGAACTCTCTGCAAAGTGACTTCTTCTAGCTGATCTATCTACAGAATCACTTGTTTCTAACTGAACTCTTTACAGTGTGATCTGTTCATAGCGGAACTTTCTACTGGGTGATTTGTTTGCAGCTAAACTCTTTGCATGATTGTTTCTTTGTAACTAAACTCTCTACAAGGTAACTTCTTCTAGCTGATCTCTCTACAGGATGACTTGTTTCTAACTGAACTCTCTACAGTGTGATCTGTTCATAGCGGAACTTTCTACTGGGTGATTTGTTTGCAGCTAAACTCTTTGCATGATTGTTTCTTTGTAACTAAACTCTCTACAAGGTAACTTCTTCTAGCTGATCTCTCTACAGGATGACTTGTTTCTAACTGAACTCTCTACAGTGTAGCGGAACTTTCTACTGGGTGATTTGTTTGCAGCTAAACTCTTTGCATGATTGTTTCTTTGTAACTGAACTCTCTACAATGTGACTTCTTCTAGCTGATCTCTCTACAGGATGACTTGTTTCTAACTGAACTCTCTATAGTGGATCTGTTCATAGCGGAACTTTCTACTGGGTGATTTGTTTGCAGCTAAACTCTTTGCATGATTGTTTCTTTGTAACTGAACTCTCTACAAGGTAACTTCTTCTAGCTGATCTCTCTACAGTGCAATTTGTTTGTAGCTGAATTCTCTAAAGGGTGATTTATTTGAGCTGAACTCTCTACATGATGGCTTCTTTGTAGATGAACTCTCTATTAGGTACCTTCTTCTAGCTGATCTGACTACAGGGTGACTTGTTTGTAGCTGAATTCCCTACAGAATAACTTGCAATGTAATATAACTGAGTAAATTATACATGCAACTGAATGCTTTATTAGGGTGACTGTTCTATTAGAGTATCTCGATCTCGCATTTGCTGCACGTAGTTGCCTTTCGAATCATAACTCAGTGATTTGTAATCCGATTCTTCTGTACTACTGCAAGGACTTTCTATGATGATTATTCCAGCTACATACAGATTTTCAGCTCATTGCTCTAAGCGGTTTGTCTGGTAGACACGAAAATTAATAATTTTTTTATTCATAAAAATTGATCGCGTAATTTTGACACAGGTTGGGTTTTGTGTCATATCTCCATGGTCTTTATCTCGATTCCTTTCAAACCACAAAAAGGCACTCCTACGATGGTTGCTCCATCTACATATCAATTTTCAACTGATTCCTCCAAGGGGTTTACCCTGTAGGCATGACAGACCTTCGACCTTATTTTGCGCAAATAATCGGTCATAACTCTGAATGTTCATCGGATTCCTACCAAAGTTGGTACGGAAATCCGCCTTAATGAGCCCTTTAAGTGTGCCAATTTCAGCCCAATCCTAGCACGCATTCGTGTTTTATGGCGAGTTTTGCGAAGTGTACGAAATGGAGATGAAGAAGAAAGAAAAAACGAAGAAATTAAAATGAAATTTTGTTCGCTTGTATCTCGGAAATGGCTGGAGCAATTTTCTTCAAATTTGGTATCTAGGCTCTAGAAAATTTGGTTCCAATCGGATAAGGGATCACAGAGCTACATAGGTGTGAAAATTGCGTTTTCTTTCTTCCTGTTAATATACTCACGGTGTGGCGCGCCGGCTTCTTGGGCCGCACGGACACACTATCGTGTGTCTTGATCTAAACCAAAACAGCCAAACTGTAAAAAAAGAGTGCGGCCCACAAAATAGTCCATGAGCCAGCCACCCAAATTTGACCGATCGGTACCATTCAAGGTGGCCAATTCTATCATGCATTTCCTGAAAGATACACGTCTATAGATTGTACATTGGCATGATAGCAATGCTGAATCAGTAGCTTTCCTACTGTACGGCCCCTGTTTATGTTACCATGGTGCAACAAGGTATCAACTCCTAGATAATTTTAAATTTCACACTTTTGATTATAACTTCAGATCTTTATCACATATCGTAATTCTGTTTTTTTGCACATGATTACCCTCAAGGGTTGTTACTTATTTGTATAATTGTTGCCATGGCAATCACCACTATTATGCTGCTATTTGTGTATTTATGTTTTTTTAGATTAGTATTTAGCCCTTGAGTCACATCAGTACCATTCATTGTGGTCAATTCTATCATGCATTTCCTGAAAGATACATGTCTATAGATTGTATATTGGCATGATAGCGCAATGCTGAATCAGTAGCTTTCTCACTGTACGGCCTCTAGTTTATGGCACGACAAGATATATCTCTAAGACAATTTTACATTTCATATTTTTGATTATAACTTTTGATCTACACCACATATTTTAATTCTGTTTTTTGCACATGATTACTCTCAATGGTTATCACATTTTGTACACTTGTTACCATGGTAACAACCGCAGTTATGCCGCTATCTGTATTTGTGGTTTTTATATCAGTAAAGCTTAGCCCATGAGTCACAATGATTGGTTGGTGCCATTCAAGGTTCTGTTGGTATCATATAAAATATCTACTCATAGACAGTAATAATAGGCATGATAGCAGTCCATAACAGTAGCTTTCATCAGCAAAATAGTAAACACTAATTTGTTCCATGCTTCCTCAACAAAAGTATTAATTTGCTGTTGTTGTGTGACACAGTATGTTCAATGTGAACTGTTTCAAACTCCTAAAGTTGTGAAGTTCACACAATCAACAAGTATGTTAAAGGAACACATGCTGTCACTTGGAATAGAAATACAAGAATGCACTAGGAAACACCTTCGAAGAAAACTGGAAACAGATTTTGGGAACATGTTGCACATAATATCTAATGCATCAGGGAAACTGTTGGTATTTCCAGTCAGCTTAAGTTCCGACAATCTAGTGCGTGAAAATCAGGAACTGAAAAAAGAGCTGAGCACGCTAAAAGAAGATACTGAAAATGTCCCGCATGTTTTAGCAAAAGCAGCCTTGCATCTATAAAACATCTGGAAAAAAGCAACAATTGGCCATTTCTGCCGTCTGCTTTGACTGACCTTCAAATTCCAGAAGATCTCACTAATTTTATCTTTACTTAAATTACTGGAGAGTTGCTCAAAAGAATCCAACAAAATTTAATGTAGTTTACTTCATGTTGACTCAATTGCTCAGGATATTGTTTATGCAGTGAGTGGAGGATCACAAGTGCCTCCAAAGCATATTCTTCTGCCAGTAGCTGTAAAAGCATTGATTGGCAATGTTGAGCTTATACAAATTTTAAACAGGCTTGGACATGGTGTGTCATACGTGAAGAAAATGAAACTGCTCTGTGTCTGCTTAAGATTTCTGGTGCAGCAGATGAAGTTATGTTGCCTGAAAATATACTTCCACATTTATTCACCACTTTAGCCTGGGATAACGTTGATCAAATTGAGGAAATGCTTACAGGAGAAGGTACAATTCACAGAGGTAATGGCATCATTGTTCAGCCAAAGACATTTGGATCAGAGCCAAACAAACCACTGTGCCCAGCTGTTCAGAAAGACAAGAAGAGAAGTTTAACTTTAGATGAAGATCCATTGCCTGTTTATGTTCCAGGTGAGCGCACAGGTTCTCCCAATCTCCAAAGTGTAGACTTGCATAGTTCTGAAGTCACTAACAAAGCACACAAAAAAAACCTTGTATGGATGCTTACCAGACAAATACATACAGAAAATCAACAAGTGATGGGATGGACAGGCTTCAATATTGTCATCAGAAAGGACCTAATAGATAAAATTGTTTACCGTCCAACTATTAATGCCCCTGCAACTGAAATGACAACTGTACATGAAAAACTGAGACAATCAGTGTTGATCCGCAACGATCTTGGTCTTTCTAAAATTGTGGTCATGTTTGATCAGGCAATATATGCCAAAGCTGTGGAGATAATTCGGAAACATCCAGACAAGTTTAAAGATGTGATCTTGCGCATGGGAGCATTTCACATTATGTACAATCTAATACCTATCATTGGAAAACGGTTTCAAGATAGTGGGTTCAAAGACATCATAATAGAAGTAGCCCAGGGATCTGTTGTAGGTGTTCTGGAAGGTCGTCAATACAACAGAGCTGTAAGAACTCATAAGTGCATGTATGAAGCTTTCCTTCGCATGGTATTTAAGGAATTTCCCATTTAGATGGAACAAAATCATTTGCTATGCAAAGGATGCATTGATGAGGGAGTAAAAGTTATCCAACAACTACATGAAGATCTTTCTCCAAAAACATACAATGGTGCTATGTCAGTTACACAGCTTGATTGTATGCTTCATTACTTCGAATTATTCTTAGATTTTCTTTGGAACAACAATATTAATGGTGATTTGTTGGATGAGTTACATTGATATGGTCACTGTTTTGCTAGGCTTCTTAAGGGCTTCAAGAGAAGGCAATTAGGATCTTCATGTTGCATGTATCCGCTATATGCTGCCTTGGTGCTTTGCATATGACAAAATCAATTATGCACGCTACCTTAGTGTTTATTATGCTGAGATGTCTCACCTTTATGAAATACATCCTGATGATTATGAAGGTTCAAATAAGGTTGGTTTGCTGTTCAGATAGGTGAGTCAAATACATTTGGTCACATTCCAGTTGATCAGACAGCAGAGGAAACAATCAATAAAGATACAAAAACTCCAGGAGGAACGTGTCATTTCAGTTTAAATCCTGGTGCTGTCAGACGTTACTATTTAACTTCTGAGTACAGAAGTGCTTACATTGGGATGTTGCGTGAGATGGTTCAAGTAAACAAATCTGATTTACAGCATGCAGATATTCACAGCCCTTGAATTATCAAAGATGAGAAAGCAGATAGCAAAGTTATTGATGTGATTGGTGACTTGGTACATCCCTTCAAAGATTCTAGTGAACTACTCAACATTGTTTGTACCAGATGAAATCACTGCAGATCTTATGCAAGCACATAGACATGGTAAAGATGCTTATAAACAATGTAGATTGCAGTGACTCGAAGCAAATCCTCCATTGAAAAGTTTTTATGACACCCTTCCCAAAATAAAACTTAAATTTTTAGTGAGACTTGCAAAATGAAGAGAGTGAAAAGTAATGGTAGGGACATTAACCACTGGACTGTTTGGGAATATTTTGATGATGGCTCAGACTAGACAACTTTACATGAAAGAAATTTTAAAGGTCCCTTGCCATACTCTCTTGCTACAGCTGATGGTTTACCTAGGAAAACAGCGAAGTCCACACTATCCAGGGAATTACAAAAGAATGTTCCATCATCTGAATTCATCTCTTTGTCATCTGCATGCTTGCATAGTTGATGGAATGGAAATTGTTCACAAGGTAAAAGGATAGAAGAAAACATTTGGTGAAATTGCATCTTTGATTTTGCTGAAAGCTGTTCATGAAGCTTCAAACAGTACTAGGCTTGACATTGTCTTGGATGTTTATAACAAAAACTCCATAAAAAATGCTGAAAGATATTTGCGGTAATCAGCATCTGGAAGTGTAGAATACAACAACATTCAATCAAAGCAGCTTGTATTACAGTGGAGAAAATTTCTTACTTCCACAAGTAACAAAACATCCCTAGCTCATTCAGGTGAATGGAAGCAGCAGAAATACATTGAGAAACTTAATGGAAAATCTGTTTGTGACATGCAATGAAATGTGTCACTGCATAAGGCTGTAAAGCAATATCAGAGCTAAAATCTACCCAAGAAGAGGCAGACACACGGATTCTTTTGCATTCAGCTCATGTAATAATGTCTGGTTTTGAAGCAGTTGTGACTGTTTCGGATGACACAAATGATCTTTTGTTATTGATTGCTTTCCAAAATGAAATCACTACTTCACTTCACTGGAAAAGTGGGACCCAGGCTAGGGTGAAATATATTGAAATACGGAAAATCACAAGAAGTTTTGGAGAGTCTGTTTGCAAAGCCATTATAGGACTCCACAGTTTTACTTGATGTGATTCAGTCAGCACTTTTGCTGGACATGGGAAGCTGAATGCATTGAAACTGATGATAGAAGATGCTGAGCTACAGGAAACATTTGGTGGTCTTGAAAGAGAATGGATTGTACCAAGCCATCTTAATGATGAACTAGAGACATTCCCTTGCCAATTATATTTGTCTCAAACATCAGCAACTAAGGCTGATGATCTGCGGTATGGGTTCTTTGCAGCAAAAAAGGGTAATGTTGAACCTCATCATCTTCCACCCTGCAGTAATGCTTTGAAGAAGCATATTTTCCGTGTCAACTATCAGACAGCGATTTGGAGAAGATGTCTTATACCAAAGCCAGAAGTACAGTACCACTGCCCAATGGGCATGGTTGGAAGCTGGAGACCTTGAGAGGTCAATGCACTCTTACAATTGATTGGATGGAAATTGGTACAGCTCCAGAGTCAGTTATGGCACTCCTTGCATGTAACTGTGCTAAGTCATGCACAGCACCAAAGTGCAGCTGTGTTGTCAATGGACTAAAATGCTCAGAACCTTGCAGACTGTCATCTTGCGAGAATCAGCCTACAGAAGATGTTCCTCAAGGAGGACAGTTAGATGGCATCAATAATACAGAGAGTGATGATGATTATGAAGATTGAACACTACTTTTATTAGCAAATCACAGTGGTTGTAACACTATTGCATTAAATATACAGTTTATTAAACTTCCTATCTCTGAACAGTAACTAGATCAACCAGTGGATATGTAACCTCACTCCACCATCAGAAATCTTTAACCTGGCTTCTTTGATATAAACATTCACATGTATATAGTTAAACCATAACCAAGATGTCCGATGAAATGCATGGAAGAATTTTAAACCTTGATGACTCTGATCCTTGTTTAGTTACAGAACAAAGCACTTTTGGAAGCTGGCATCAGATTTTCATGGGCTTTCTAATGGTGCAAATTTGAAATTCATAGCTTATTGCATTAGCAAATTACCATTAATTTTAAGAAATTGAATGTGTGGCTACTGAATCAGCATGCCAATAATAATCTATATACATTCCTTCTTCAAAAAATGCAAGGTAGAATTGGTTACCTTAAATGGTATCAATCGGTTAAATTTAGATGGTCAGCTTACAAATGGTCTTAGTGTAACAACATAACTATTTTATCAATAGTATCATCACAATCTGAGCTAGTATACACATGCAATGAAGTAAAGTCTGCATAGTCTACCTTTCTTTGTACAATCATATATTATATATAGGTTTAAGGACAGCACATGCACGTGAAACTAGGTAGATATGCTTTTCTAAATTGTACAACAACCACAACATAGCGTTCTTTCAGGTGCTACAAATTTTCAACGATAATGAAGATTTTCATTAACTAAAATATTACAAAATTTAAAAGTATAAAACTAGATACAATAGATTTAAAACCATGAATAGTAGCATAATTGTGGTTGTTACCATGGTAACAAGTGTACAAAAATGTGATAACCCTGGAGAGCAATCATGTGCAAAAAAACAGAATTAGAATATGTGGTGTAGATCAAAAGTTATAATCAAATATACGGAATTTAAAATTGTCTTGGAGTTGATATCTTGTTGCTCCATAAACTAGAGGCGTACAGTGAGAAAGCTACTGATTCAGCATTGCTATCATGCCAATAAACAATCTATAGACATGTATCTTTCAGGAAATGCATGATAGAATTGGCCACCTTGAATGGTACTGATGTGACTCAAGGACTAAATACCGAGCTAATCTAAAAACCATAAATATACAAATAGCGGAATAATTGTGGTGGTTGCCATGGTAGCAAGTATACAAATACGTAACAACCCTTGAGGGTAATCATGTGCAAAAAAACAGAATTAAGATATGTGATGTAGATCCGAAGTTATAATCAAAAATGTGAAAATTAAAATTGTCTAGGAGTTGATACCTTGCAATTGTGCCATGGTAACATAAACAGGGGCCGTACAGTGGGAAAGCTACTGATTCAGCATTGCTATCATGCCAATATACAATCTATAGACTTGTATCTTTCAGGAAATGCATGATAGAATTGGCCACCTTGAATGGTACCGACTGACCCCATTGGCTCACGGACTAAAAAGGTCAGGATGAAAAAAGATGTGAAATCCAAGGTGGCGGCCAAGAAATGGCTGTGATGGTAGGTTAATGGCAAAAATTTTAATTACCACAATTGAGGTGAATTTGCGTTGCCTCCTCCACTAGGATTCGGCACCAAATTCACCTGAATTGTTGTAATTAAAATTTTTGCCATTAACCTACCATCACAGCCATTTCTTGGCTGCCACCTTGGATTTCACATCTTTTTCATCCTAGCCTTTTTGGGGGCCGCACTCTTTTTTTACAGCTTGGCTGTTTTGGTTTAGATATCACTTCTTTTTGTATTGCAAGCTACAAAGCCGGCCATTAACTTGCTTTAGTGCTTTCTTCTAACTTGTTTTTTTTCTTTTGTGCAGGAATTGTGGAACAAAGGAAGAAATGTTGTGTACAGCTTTTTGTCTGATTAAAAATGTTTGTATATTTAACAATAAAAGATAATCTAATCCAAAACAGCCAAGCTGTAAAAAAAAAGAGTGCGGCCCTCAAAAAGGCTATGGTGAAAAAAGTTGTGAAATCCAAGATGGCAGCCAAGAAATGGCTGTGATGGTAGGTTAATGGTAAAAAATTTTAATAACAACAATTCAGGTGAATTTTGGTGCCGCTTGGTCTTGACACAAAATTCACCTGGATTGTCGTTATTAAATTTTTTACCATTAACCTACCATCACAGCCATTTCTTGGCCGCCACCTTGGATTTCACATCTTTTTTCACCATAGCCTTTTTGAGGGCCGCACTCTTTTTTTACAGCTTGGCTGTTTTGGATTAGATTATCTTTTATTGTTAAATATACAAATATTTTTAATCAGACAAAAAGCTGTACACAACATTTCTTCCTTTGTTCCACAATTCCTGCACAAAAGAAAAAAAAAACAAGTTATAAGGAAGCACTAAAGCCAGTTAATGGCCGGCTTTGTAGCTTGCGATACAAAAAGAAGTGATATCTAAACCAAAACAGCCAAGCTGTAAAAAAAGAGTGCGGCCCCCAAAAAGGCTAGGATGAAAAAGATGTGAAATCCAAGGTGGCAGCCAAGAGATGGCTGTGATGGTAGGTTAATGGCAAAAATTTTAATTACGACAATTCAGGTGAATTTGGTGCCGAATCCTAGTGGAGGAGGCAACGCAAATTCACCTCAATTGTGGTAATCAAAAAAATTTTGGCCATTAACCTACCATCACAGCCATTTCTTGGCCACCACCTTGGATTTCACATCTGTTTTCACCATAGCCTTTTTGAGGGCTACACTCTTTTTTTACAGCTTGGCTGTTTTGGAATTAGATTTCACTTCTTTTTGTATTTTTATATGCCAAAAAAGGCGGCTTATGGCGGGCTTTGGGACTTTTTAACCTATCTTTTTTTCTTTACCACAGGAAGAAGAAAAGATGAACCAGATGTACTTTAAATATTTCTGATTTTATCAGTAAATGTACAAATTATATATATATATATATAATACATATATTTATTACAGAACTCTCCATGGTGGTTTCTTTGTAACTGAACACTCTACAAGGTGACTTCTTCTAGCTTCTCTCTGTACAGGGTGAATTGTTTGTAGCTGAACGATCTACAAGGTAACTTCTTCTAGCTGATCTCTCTACAAGGTGATTTGTTTGTAGCTGAACTATCTACAAGGTAACTTCTTCTAGCTGATCTCTCTACAAGGTAATTTGTTTGTAGCTGAATTCTGTACAGGCGATTTGTTTGCAGCTGAGCTCTTTACAGAATGGTTTCTTTGTAGCTGAACTATCTACTAGGTAACTTCTTCTAACTGATCTTTCTACAGGGCAATTTGTTTATGGCTGAATTTTCTACAGGGTAATTTGTTTGCAGCTGAACTCTCTACATGGTGGTTTCTTTGTAGCTGAACTCTCTACAAGGTAATTTCTTCTAGCTGATCTCTCTACATGGTGGTTTGTTTGTAGCTGAACTCTCTACAAGGTGACTTCTTCTAGCTGATCTTTCTACAGGGTGATTTGTTTGTAGCTGAACTATCTACAAGGTAACATCTTCTAGCTGATCTCTCTACAGGGTGATTTGTTTGTAGCTGCTATCTACAAGATAACTTATTCTAGCTGATCTCTCTACAGGGTGATTTGTTTGTACGTAGCTGAATTCTCTACAAGGTGACTTCTTCTAGCTGATCTTTCTAGAGGGTGATTTGTTTGTAGCTGGACTATCTACAAGGTAACTCCTTCTAGCTGATCTCTCCACAGGGAGATTTGTTTGTAGCTGAATTCTGTATAGATAATTTGTTTGCAGCTGAGCTCTTTACAGAATGGTTTCTATGTAGCTGAACTTTCTACAAGGTAACTTCTTCTATCTGATGTCTTTACAAGGTCACTAGTTTATAGCTGAACTCTATACATGGTAGTTTCTTTGTAACTGAACTCTCTACAAGGAGATTTGTTTGTAGCTGAATTCTGTACAGGTGATTTGTTTGCAGCTGAGCTTTTTACAGAATGGTTTCTTTGTAGCTGAACTCTCTACAAGGTAACTTCTTCTAGCTGATGTCTCTACAAAGTAACTAGTTTGTAGCTGAACTCTCTACACTGTGGTTTCTTTGTAACTGAACTCTCTACAAGGTGACTTCTTCTAGCTGATCTTACTACACGGTGATTTGTTTGTAGCTGAACTCTCTAAGAGGAAACTTATTCTAGCTGATCTCTCTATGGGAGATTTGTTTGTAACTGAATTCTCTACATGTGGTTTGTTTGCAGCTGAACTCTCTACATGATGGTTTCTTTGTAGCTGAACTCTCTACAAGGTAACTTCTTCTAGCTGATCTCTCTACAGGGCGATTTGTGTGTAGCTGAAATCTCTACATGATGGTTTCTTTGTGGCTGATCTCTATACAGGTTACTTGTTTCTAGCTGATCTCTTGAATTCTCTTCAGGGTGACTGCTCTATTAGGATGACTGCTCTATTAGAGTATCTTTATCTCGCACTTGCTATACCATGTTGAATTTTGTGTTATAACTCCATGGCTATATGTTTGATTCTTCTACACCATTGAAGAGCCTTTCTAAGATGATTACTCCATCTATACAGCGATTTTCAAAGCATTACCCCAAGTGGTTTATCTGGTAGGCGTGACAAGCAGTCGTTTTTTATTAGCTAATCTCGATTGCGTAGTTGTTACACACTGTTGGTTCTTTCATTGTATCTTCCTGGTTTTTAGCTCGATTTCTTTCAAACCACAAAAGATTTGAGGTTCAATAGTTAACTTATTCACCCACCGATTTTCAGCTTCTTCCCATACGCGGTTTACCCTGTAGGCGTGACAACATATTGGTGTTATTTTTTTTGTGAATAATCGCTCATAACTCTTTGCCTGTTTATCGTATTCCAGCCAAAGTTGGTAATGAGATGTGCCTTTATACCCCCTTTTGTGTGCCAAATTTCAAAGAAATCGGATATGGCGTTCGCATTTTATAGCAGTTTTTGTAAATGTGCAACAAGAGGAAGAAAAAATAAAACCAAAGAAACTTTGCCTATTTTAGAAGTCGCATATCTCGGGAACACTTGAAGCGATTTCGCTCAAATTTAGGATGTGGAGTGCTGAAGTTGGAGGGCATGTTCACAGCAAAAATTGTCTTGTTTCATTAAGGTAGAACAGAGCTACGTAGGTGCGAAAATTGCGTTTTCTTTCTTCCTGTCAATATACTCACAGGTGTTACGCGCCGGCTTCTTGGGCCGCACGACACACTACCGTGTGTCTTGATCATACTGTAGGTAATAAGGTGACTTCTTATACATAACTGAACTGTAGCTGAAACTCCCATTGCTTGTAGCTGAACTCTTTTCAGAGTGACTTGTTTCTAGCTGAACTCTCTACATGGTGATTTGTTTCCAACACATATTTCTACAGGGTGATTTGTTTGTAGCTGATCCCTATAGGGTAACCTGTATCTAGCTGATATCTCTACAGGGTGACTTGTTTGTAGCTGATCTCTCTATAGGGTTATTTGTTTGTAGCTGAACTCTCTACATGATGGTTTCTTTGTAGCTGAACTATCTACAAGGTAACTTCTTTTAGCTGATCTCTCTACAGGATGACTTGTTTGTAGCTGAACTTTCTACTTGGTGGTTTCTTTGTAGCTGAACTCACTACAAGGTAACCTTTTCTAGCTGATCTTTCTACAGGGTGATTTGTTTGTAGTCGAACCCTCTACATGATGGTAGCTGCATTCTCTACAAGGTATCGTGTAGCTGATCTCTCTACTGGGTGATTTGTTTGTAGCTGAACTTTCGACATGATGGTTTCTTTGTAGCTGAGCTCTCTACAACAAAGTAACTTCTTCTAGCTGATCATTCTACAGGGTGATTTATTTGTAGCTGTATTCTCTACAGGGTGGTGTGTTAGCAGCTGAACTCTCTACATGGTGGTTTCTTATAGCTGAACTATCTACACAGTGATTTGTTTGTAACTGAACTCTCTACAAGATGATTTGTTTCTATCTGATCTCTCTATAGGGTAACTTGTTTGTAGCTGAACTCTCTACAGGATGGTTTCTTTGTAGCTGATCTCTCTACAGGGTGACTTGTTTATAGCTGAACTCTCTACAAGGTAACATCTTCTAGCTGATCTCTCTACATGGCGATTTGTTCATAGCTGAATTCCCTACAGGGTAATTTGTTTGCAGCTGAACTCTCTACATGATGTTTCTTTGTAGCCGAACTCTATGCAGCGTGATGTAGTTGTAGCTGAACTCTCTACAGGGTGATTTATTTGTAGCTGAACTCTCTACAGGATGGTTCTTTGTAATTGAACTCTCTGCAAGATGATTTCTTCTAGCTGATCTCTCTACAATGTAACTTCTTCTAGCTGATCTCTCTACTGGGTGAATTGTGTCTAGTTGTACACTCTACAAGGTGATTTGTTTGTAGCTGAATACTCTACACAGTGATTATTTGTAGCCAAACTCTCTGCAGGGTGATTTGTTTGCAGTTGAACTATCTACAGGATGGTTTCTTTGTAGCTGATGTCACTACAGGTGTCTAGTTTCTAGCTGATCTCTCTACAGGATGGTTTCTTTGTAGTTGAACTCTCTACAGGGTGATTTGTTTCTAGCTGAACTTTCTCCAGGGTGATCACTTCACAGCTGAACCCTCTACAAGGTGGCTTATTTTATCTGATCTCTCTACAGTGTGATTTGTTTCTAGCTGAACTCTCTACGAGGCGACGTTTTCTAGCTGAGCTATCTCTTGTTTCTAGCTTATCTCTCTACAAAGTAAAGCTGAAGTCTTTACATGGTAGATTTTGGGTATTAAACTCCCTGCATGAAGACTTGTTCGTAGCAGAATTTCCACAACGTGAATTGCTTGTAGCTGAACTCTCTACAGAGTACATGATTTTTTTATAGCTGAACTCTCTTCAGTGTGACTTGTAATGTTCTGAATCACTACAGCAATACATTTGTAGCTGAACTCTCTATAGGGTGATTTGCTTCTTGCTGAACTGTCTATAAGATTAACTGTTTGCAGCTGAACTCCCAACAGAATAACTTATAATGTAATAGAACTCTATAATGGAGTAAATAAATTAGCCGAATGTTCTATTAGTGTGACTGTTCTATTAGAGTATCTTGATCTCTCATTTGATACACGGAGTTGGCTTTTGAATCATAACTCAGTGGTTTGTAATCCGATTCTTCTGTACTGCTGCAAGGACTTTCTATGAAGATCATTGCAGCTATACACCAATTTTCAGCTCATTGCTCTAAGTGGTTTGCCTAGTAGGTGTAAATACTAATACTTTTTTATTCATAAAAATCGATCGCTTAATTGTGACACAGGTTGGGTTTTGTGTCATATCTCCATGGTTTTTATCTTGATTCCTTTCAAACCACCAAATGGCACTCCTATGATGGTTACGTCATCTACATAACAATTTTCAACCCATTCCATGAAGCAGTTTACCCTGTAGGTGTGACAACAGATCTATCTTGTTTTGTGCCCACCCCTTGACTCTTTATAAGTTAAATTTGCACAGACTATAAGAACCTTTTTTCCCAGCTTAAACAGGTTCCAATGAACATGTATAATATGCAGACCCTGTTACATTTCAATGGTTTTTGTGCGTGTGTCATAGATGATAATGATGGTGGTGATGGTGATGACTCCAGTCCTGTTGGCATCATTGTTGGAGTATTAGTTACAGTGGTGATTGTAGTTGTTATAGTCATTGTTATCATTGGCGTTCTCTATTGGTACAAGAAGAAACAAGGTAAATACATTGCACGTATGATACATTCATACTCTTATGGATTATTTGTAAAGCTTTGCGTGCAGTGCTAGGAAACAGATATAAATACTAAATATGCTAATATACATGTACAGTGGAATTTGTATTTGACCACCTGTATATAAAGGCCACCTTTTTTGAAGCAGATACTTCCTGCCAAAAAAAGCGACTGAATAAAACAACAAGTTCCACTATTCTTTACTTGAAAATAAATGACTATGTTCAAATCACATGCAATTTAATTTGTATTACATATATAATATTCATGTACAGTATATATGGTACCACCCAAGCGCAACGTCACACTCGCTTGCACACGCAACTTTGCTCGAGATTTTAAAAATCGCTAATTGAAGGACATGGCAACAGTTTTGCTCACGAGACAACATGGCAGCTGTTTCATTCACAAAAGTTGCGAGCAAAACATTTGCCACACCCCTTAATTAGCAAGTTTTAAAATCTCGAGCAAAGTTGCGAGTGCGACGTTGCGCTTGGGCAGTACCGTACATGTGAGTATACGTACATGTGTATGTTAATTAGTTTCTCTTTCCTGCTTACATTTTATGTTCCAACTAGCTGAAGCAGACTAATGACAGTTGTATTCTGAGTTACATGTATGTAATTTGTCTATCTAGCATGTGGAATATTGATTTTAAGTGTACCCACAACGTTATTTTGAGTATTGCTAAATGAGAAACTAATAATTAAGTTTATTTGTCCATGCTTAACTGTTCGCTTGTCTTACATGTACTATTATAACAGGTGAAAAATCCAGTGACACAACAGCTTTGAACATGAGGTTAGCAACTATGTATATACACATATACATAAACAATACACACTGCAAACCTCTGGACTATTACATTATTTGTAGCAAGCTACATTACAGTACTTCTGGTAATACCTGGTAATACTGGAGGTGTGCATCCATAGGCAGACTGTTGGATTTTTGAAATGGATGGTTTGATTGCATGTGCAGTCGTGTATGCTTTAGCTATACCCACTAAGTGGTAAACTCCATCAATTGTGTCGTTAATTATTATGTTAATTGACAATTACACAATTAATACCACTAGGTGCCTGGTTTGTAAGAAGTATCGCATCAGCTTTCTTTAATTATTGTTTATTTGAAATGCCACCAATAAATACATGTAGTATGGTCAGGAAACTATTTAGAGAAGGGAGATAAGTTACTATTTTACCTAAACTAGTATGTGCATGTATGAACACTGTTTAACTCATCAAAAATTTACAATCTAATCAAAAATAGCCAAGCTGTAAAAAAGGGGTGTAGCCTCCAAAAATTCCAGGGTGAAAAAAAAAAACATTTGAAATCCAAGGTGGCAGCCAAGGATGGTAGGTTAATGGCAAAAGTTTAATAACAATTCAGGTGAATTTGTGTTGCCACCTCCAAGTTTCACTAGAATTCAGCACCAAATTCACCCGAATTGTCATTATTAAAATTTTTGCCATTAACCTACCATCACAGCCATTTCTTGGCCGCCACCTTTGATTTCGTATCCCTGGCTTTTTTGGAGATGCACCCTTTTTTACAGCTTGGCTATTTTTGATTAGATATCACTTCTTTTTGTAATTTCATACCTAAAGCCAGCCTGTGGCTAGCTTTGGGTATTTCTTTTCAACTTGTCTTTTTTCTATAGGAATGAGGATTACTAAGAATAATTTTTTTTAACTGTTAAATTGTTTAGCTATACATGCACATTTAACAATATTTAGTCATTATTACAATTTTGTTTATTAACTCAATACAGGCTAAATTGTTTGCAGCTGAAAACTCTACAGGGAAATGTGTATGTACGTAGCTGGAATTTCTACAGGGAGACTCATAATGTAGGATGACATAGTAAACGATTTGTAATTGAACTCACCACAGAGTGACTTATAACTTAACTAAACTCTACAGAAAGAATTGCAAGATAGCTAAACTTTCTACAGGATAGCTTTCTTGTAGGTGAACCCTCTACAGGGTGACTTGTTTCCTATACACTGATTTGTTTCGAGCTGATCTCTCTGCAAGGTGATTTGTTTCTAACTGAATACTGTACAGGGTGATTTGTTTCTAGCTGTAGTTGAACTCTCTTTAAGGTGACTGGTTTCTAGCTGAATGCTCTACAGGGTGATTTGAAATGTGGTTTAACACTTTGCACTGCAAGGTGACTTGTTGACTTAGTTCTAGCTGATCTCTCTACAGGGTGACCGTTTTTTAGTTAAGCTCCATACATACTTATAACATTGTTAAATTCTCTACAGTACATAGATGAATGCTTTAAGCAAGTAATTATTTTCTTCTTAGCTGAGTGCTCTATTAGAGTATCTCGATTACGCACTTGTTACACCTAGTTGATTTTCATAGTGTAACTCAGTGGATTTTATCTGATTCTTGTAAACTACTGAAAGATCATTCTAAAATAATTATTCTACCTCTCTACTTATTTTCAGCTGATTCCATTAGCTATTTGCCTGGTAAGCATGGTAAGTAATACTAAAAACTCGATCATGCAATTTTTACACATGGTCAGCATTTTTGTTGCAACTCTGTGAGATTTCTTTTAAACCACAAAAGATTTGCACTGCTATAGTTACTCCATGTACAGAACAATTTTCAAGTTATTCTGTCAAGCGGTTTATCCTGGAGGTGTGACAACAAATCGCCTTTGGGTTTTTGAAAAATCGTGCCTAACTTCCCCTGTTCTTTGTCTGATCTGTACCAAAATTGGACTAGTATTACATTCTTACTACCCTCCAAATTTTAAGTAAATTGACCAAAGCATGCACGAGTTATTAGAATTTTTCTAACGTGTGCAAGATAAAGAAGATTAAGAAGAAAAATATGAAGAAAAAAAGATGAACTTTGAAGGCGTGTATTGTAGTGATGGATGGGCAGATTTGCCTCAAATTTGGAATGGAAGGTGCCCTACCACGATGGAGTTTCCTCAGCAAAAATGGTAAATTTCCGTCCAGCCATTATTGAGCTGTGGATGCATGAAAATGGCATTTTCTAGGTTCCTGTAAAATACACACTTATCTGTCAGTATACTTGGCTGCATGACACGCTTTCTTGTGTGTTGATCAGACATCTGATAATTTCATACTATTTTTAACCCAAGTGTGCACTCACAGCCGACCTTCAGTCGGCTGTGGGCGCACGCCTGGTTTCCTGAAATTGGTGTGGCCAAAACCATACATCTGCATGTCTGTCCACACACCCACATGAGCAAACAAACTTTGTTCTACAGAAAATATACCTTCATTCAATGCATAAAGGCTTTTTATGTACTGTATTAAAGCGTTACTCTCTGTTTTTGTCTTGTTTGCTGTACAGGGGTGTGGCCAGTAACTGAAACCAGGTGAAACAGTCTAGCCTACGTGCTGTAACATCTTTTCAAGTTGAAAAGGGGCGTATCTCCTTTATAGATGAATGGAAATTAATTTGCAACTAGAACATGATAGACAAGCTATAAAACAGTTGGAAAATACTTTTGTGCGTCATTTGTGGTTCAAAGTAATTTGTTCGAGTTTCTCTTCCTTATAGATGGATAGCAACGTAATTGAAAAGATTACAAAATAATTGGTGAATTGCAAATACATTTAATGGTAATGTGCTGTACTTATTATTTCAAAACAATGCGAGAAATGAAGAATTGATAAATTCAAGGGATAATATTTACAAGGCACCTGTTTTTTAGAAGTAGCACAGTATCAACTTGCTTTAGCTCATAGTAGGTGTATGTTTCTTGCCTAAAAATCACCTTGAAAAGCATCCTTCAACTCAAAACAACTCTCTGGCAGTTCTTTGCAATGAGTATAGATCCACTAATGAGGTTCAAGTGAAAAGAAATGTATGTGTATTGTGGTGAAACTGAAATTTGCTGTTTTGCTCATCTTTCTACTTATAATGTTGTTCACAGACCTACAGCAAAATGTATCCAATTTTCGCGATAAAATTATAGAGCCGTGTCTACCACATGTCCATTACCTATTAATAAACCTTATCTCCAACCACTCTATACTTCAATAAATTTCTAAGTTTACTTTGCCATTACTGTATTGGGGCAGTTTCATATGCAAAAGAAGCCATACAGAAATAAAATCACAGAATTTTGTTATATGAGCTCATTTCGGTCCTTTAGTAGTATTAGTTAAGGCTAAAGCCAGAGGAGGTTGGTCACACATCATAAGCCTATAATGTAAAATTATGTAACCAAATGTTGTTCTAGGTTTTAAGACTTGTTTAGCAGCTAGGAAAGCAGCGCATTGTACTGAGAAGGTTTGTAAGGGTACTGGGATGCTCTGGTATGGATATAAAATCTGTCTTTTAAAATATTAAGAGGTGTGAAGGTTGAATTACCATATAGCGGAAAATTTTGGTGGGAGAAAATTTTGGGGAATTGATCATTGGCAGAAATTGGCAAATAATATTTTGGCGAATGCATAACATTACTTTGCCCACGCAAATTTTATTAAATCTGACAGCGTTGGCGACGAAGCTTTACGATGTCTACACGGGACGCAATGCCTCTCATTCGAATCAATGCGCTCTTATGCATGCACTAGCTCGCTAAGTCAGTAATCAAGACTGGACCGTGCGTGGCAAGCAAGACGAAGCATGTGTGCATGGGAACTGAGCTGAATCGCTTGAGCTGAATCGCCCATCTGCCTGAGCTATTAGTCTAAAACCATACTGTATTCAATGGGATACTTGCGGAAGACTAACCACTCACCGCTGTAACAACATTCACTCACTGATGAACAGCATCTACTACACTTTCAATGTTTCAGTAGAAAAATAGGGAGTAAAATTTTGGCGGATCCATACATACTGGCCAAATTTGCCAAAATTTTCTCCTGCCAAAATTTTCCGCTATGCAGTAGTTCAACCCTTTCTTGAAATCACGAGATGAATGATGACATGTGACCAACCTCCTCTGGGCTAAAGCAGCACTACTTACCCTTAAAAGATCATGTATAGCATCTCTACATGGTTCTTGACCACCACCTTGGATTTCAAATCTTTTTCACCTTGTTTTTTGGGAGCCACACCCTTTTTCACAGCTTGGCTGTTTTGCGAAAACCCAACACAATCACATATTTTTCAAATTCCTAATTATTAAATGTTTATAATCTGCTTACCCAAGTGCATACTTTGGCATAATTACGGACTCATATGCCGATAACTTTGGAAGTTACAGCCATACAAAGTAGCAGCAACAGAAAAACTGATTTGTACAGCAAGTATTGGAATAATAAATTACAGGCGTGTACTAAATGATTGTATCTTATGAACGTAATGATACACAGAGTTGAACTTTGCACCATCATGTTTGCCATGAGTAGGAGAATTGAATACTGGGTAAGTTTTTCCTTGTATCACCTTTCTTCACTACATACAAAGGCAAAATCAGTAAGAAAGATTGATAACATACTATTGTTTCAATGCGACATAAAAAATGCCCATAACTTCCATATCCTTGAGTCTACTGCAACAAACAAAGATTTTTGAGTTTCTCTTGAGTAGGCAAATAAAATGATATCCAGGTTTTTTTTGTTAGACCCTTTTTACTATACGAGTTCAAAAATTTTATGGATTTATTAATAATACTCAAAATATTGAATCTTATGTTGTAGGGATGCAACAATACGGGTAAATACCATATTGCATATTGCCTTTAAAAATATTGCAATATATTGCTGTATTGCAATATATTGCTGTATTGTAATATTTGGATTAGGGCCTTTGGTGATTTTGAAGTGCTATACTCGTGTAATAACTCATGGATTTAAGCTTCATAAGATACAGCAGATAGCATTATTGTCATGTCCACAAGTCAAAAGCTGGCCAACAGTTATTGAAGTATTTCAGTACAAGTAGACAGTACTACAACCAGCACTGTTTGTTTAGGATATGTGGCTTCTAAAACATAAACAATTACATTCTGGTGGCTTTGATGCCCGCCCTCCAGGAGGGTGGTAGCTGAATAGGCTAATTATCCACAAGTCACAGCCCATTACAACTCTGCAATATTATGCAATATATTGTAACACAGCAGTATATTGCAATACGCAATATATCGATATGTTTCATCACACATATTGTATTGTATTGTATTGTGATAGAAAATATTGCAATATATCGATATATCAATATATTGTTGCACCCCTATTATGTTGTGAATTTACTAATTTAGGCTTGCATGATTGTGTAGGGTTATGCAGATCCAGTCGCATATTAGCTGAACACTTGACAGTTACTGTGTATAGTGTTATTGTCATTGTAATATCAAGCACCACCAGCACTTTTTATTATCTAGTTAGCTATCCATAAATGGACTTATGAAAAGTAAAAAAAGTAGTTAGTGGGAAAAGAATTATAATATGAGATTGTTGAAAAGAGACAAGAGTCAAGCCAGCCAGCATGCTAAACACACAGAGATCTCTATTTGGACTAGAGCTGGGAGATTATTTAGATACTTAAATCACCTATCATAAATTAAGATAACAAATTTGCTTATCAAGATGATAGTAAATCTTTGTCATCTATTGTAAACGAACTACACTCAGATGGAAAACTTGTGGAAATGCGTCAAACTAGTTGAATAGTGATAAAATTCTGGCTTAACAACCACTACTTGACTTTGTCAATTAAATTTGTGTTTACAAACAGTCCTATTTTGTCACATCATTATCAAGATAATACCGTTTATCAAGGATCACTTATCGAGATATAGGTTTTACCATTATTGCATAGCCCTAATTCAGACTCAAATAGACATTTATACAGAAAACAGGCCTGCATGTTAAACACACGGAGACCTCTATTTGGACTCAATGGATATGGTAGAGACTAAAAAAAAAACAGTAGTTTCTCCATAAATCAAGGGCAATTAAGTACTGAGAATGCTTCTGTATAAATATTTATTTAATTCCGAATTAGATTTACTATCATCTTAATAAGCATTACAATAGGTGATTTAGGTATCAAGACACATGGTAGTGTGTCGTGCGGCCAAAGAAGCCGGCATGCAACACCCATAAGTATATTGACAGGAAGAACAAAAACACAATTTTCTTACCTCCGTAGCTCTGTGCTTCCTTAATGAAACAAGATGATTTTGCTGTGGACACACCCTCCAACTTAAGTACTCCACATTCCAAATTTGAGTGAAATTGCTTCAAGCGCTCTCAAGATATGCAACTTCAAAAATTGGCTTAGTTTCTTCGTTTTTTTGTTGTTGTTTTTTTCTTTCTTATTTTTCTTCCTCTTTTTGCACACTTACAAAAACTGTTATAAAATCTGAACGCAATATCCGATTGCCTTGAAATTTGGCACACAGAAGGGGGTATAAAGGCACATCTCTGTACCAACTTTGGCTGGAATACGATAAACAGACAAAGAGTTATTAGCGATTATTCACAAAAAATAAGACCAATATGTTGTCACGCATACAGGGTAAACCGCTTATGGGAAGAAGCTGAAAATTTGTGGGTGAATAGGTTAACTATTGAACCTAAAACCATTTGTGGTTTGAAAGAAATCAAGCTAAAAACCAGGAAGATACAACAAACAAACCAACGTGTGTAACAATTATGCAATCTAGATTAGCTAATAAAAAACGAATACTTTCCACGCCTACCAGAAAAACCGCTTGGAGTAATGCTTTGAGATTCGCTGTACAGATGGAGTAATCATCTTAGAAAGGCTCTTCAATGGTGTAGAAGAGTCAGACTTAAAGCCACGGAGTTATAACACAAAATCCAACTTGGTGTAGCAAGTGCAAGATCGAGATACTCTAATAGATCGAGATACTCTAATAGAGCAGTCATCCTAATAGAGCAGTCACCCTGAAAAGAATTCAAGAATTCAGCTAAAAATTAGTAACCTGTATAGAGATCAGCTACAAACAAATCACCCTGTAGAGAGTTCAGCTACAAACAGTTCACCCTGTAGAAAGATCAGTTAGAAGAAGTTACCTTTTAGATAGTTCAGCTACAAAGAAATCATTCTGTAAAGAGCTCAGCTGCAAACAAATCACCTGTACAGACTTCAGCTACAAACAAGTGATCTTGTACAGAGATCAACTAGAAGAAGTTACCTTGTAGAGAGTTCAGCTACAAACAAATCACTCTGTAGAGAGATAAGCTAGAAGAAGTCACCTTGTAGAGAGCTGCCAAAGTTTCAATTTTTTTTCTTCGTCTTTTTGCACACTTGCAAAAACTACTATAAAATGCAAACACTTACTCCAATCGCCTTGAAATTTGGCACACAGAAAGGGAGTCCATAGGCAAATCATAGTATCTAATTTGGTGCAAATTCAATAAATGGTTAAGGATTTATGACCGATTATTCACATAAAACAAGATCGATTTGTGACCCAATTTTGGAAAACCATCCTTTTAGGCACATGCATTTTTTGCAGGAAATTCAATTGAATTTTTTTTAAATAAATTTTTTTTACACATTCAACTATTAAGCCTTCTTCCTGTAAGATTTCACACCCAAAGCTTCTTTCTGCTAGGAGATATGGACAACTTTATCAGACCATGTAGTGATTTCACCATGCATGGGACAACAATTAACTTACTGTACAAATGGGGTGATTTGTTCAGATGCTAAAATGATTAAAACTAAATCTTAGACAATAATACATGGCATTTAATTAAAGAAAAGGACCAAGAACACTTGATTTAACTATCAGAAGTCTCTTTGTAATATTTTTATACAGTAGGATTCCGAATAGAATTAATTGTAAACAAAGTGATTTGTCACAATTTGACATGCTTTATCACTCACAGAATTCAATGCATTAATATGAAAAGTTACTTTGTAATGTATTACACAGTAAATTGACCATTTCCCTGGAACCCTTCAAGATATCAAGCTGAAATTTTGACACAAGATAGATACATACCCAATGCCTCAGTTTAGCTACAAAAGAGAAAATTGACCAATGTGCCAAAAGGATGGTTTTCCAAAATTAGGTCACATTTGTTGTCACGCCTACAGTCGTAGAAGTGCCTTTTGGTGGTTTGAAAGGAATCGAGATAAAGACCATGGAGATATGACACAAAACCCAACCTGTGTCACAATTACGCGATTGATTTTTATGAATAAAATGTATTAGTTTTTATGCCTACTAGGCAAACCGCTTAGAGCAATGAACTGAAAATCGGTGTCTAGCTGGAATAATCTTTATAGAAAGTCCTTGCAGTAGTACAGAAGAATCAGATTACAAACCACTGAGTTATGATTCGAAAGCCAACTCCATGTAGCTATTGCGAGATCGAGATACTCTAATAGAACAGTCACCCTAACAGAGCATTCAGCTAATTTATTTACTCCATTATAGAATTCTATTACATTGCAAGTTATTCTGTAGCAAGTCACATCAGCTATAAAAAAATCACCCTGTAGACAGATTAGCTAGAAACAAATCACTGTGTAGAGAGTTCAGCTACAAAAAAAAAATCACCCTGTAGAGAGATCAGCTAGAAACACATCACCTTGTAGAGAGTTAAGCTACAAACAAATCACCCTGTAAAAGAAATCAACTACAAACAAATCACCTTGTACAGAGTTCACTTACAAACAAATCACCCCTTGTAGAGAGATCGGATCACCCTGTAGATAGTTTTGATACAAACAAATCACCCTGTAGAGAGTTCAGCAAGATAAAAGTCACCCTGCAGAGAGATCAGGTAACCCTTTAGAGAGGTCAGCTAGAAGAAGTCACCTTGTAGAGAGTTCAGCTACAAAGGAACTATCATGTAGTGAGTTCAGCTGCAAAGAAAATTACCCTGTAGAGAGTTCAGCTCTATGAACAGACCACCCTGTAGAGAGGTCAGCTAGAAGAAGTCACCTTGTAGAGAGTTCAGCTACAAAGAAACCATCATGTAAAGAATTCAGCTGCAAACAAATTACCCTGTAGAGAGTTCAGCTACAAAGAAACCATCATGTAGAGAGTTCAGCTGCAAACAAATCATCCTGTAGAAAATTCAGCTACAAACAAATCGCCCTGTCGAAAGATCAGCTAGAAGAAGTTACCTTGTAGAGAGTTCAGCTGCAAAGAAACCATTCTGTAAATAGCTCAGCTGCAAACAAATCACCTGTACAGAATTCAGCTACAAACAAACAAATCACCCTGTAGAGAGGTCAGCTAGAAAAGTTACATTGTAGATAGTTCAGCTACAACCAAATCACCCTGTAGAGAGATCAGCTAGAAGAAGTCACCCTGTAGAATGTTCAGTTACAAAGAAACCACCATGTACCGAGAGTTCTGTAATAAATATATGTATTGTATATGTAATTTGTACATTTACTGATAAAATCAGAAATATTTAAAGTATTTAACATCTGCTTCATCTTTTTTTGTTCCTGTGGGAAAGAAAAAAAAGATAAGTTTAAAAAGTCCCAAAGCCTACCATAGGCTGGCTTTGGGGTATACAAATACAAAAAGAAGTGAAATATAAACCAAAACAGCCAAGCTGTAAAAAGAGTGCAGCCCTCAGAAAGGCTATGGTGAAAAAAGATGTGAAATCCAAGGTGGCGGCCAAGAAATGGCTGTGATGGTAGGTTAATGGTAAAAAAATTTAATAACAACAATTCAGGTGAATTTTGGTGCTCTTGGCACAAAATTAGCCTCCCCCTCGTACTGTAATTAGCCTCCCCCTCATGCTGTATTAGCCTCCCCCTCGTACTGTATTTTTCGTACACATGCGCGGCGGTGCTTTAACTCTAACTTTAAAAAATTATGTAGTACTGATTTCTTGTTAAAGTAGATATGCGATATTTGCATAATCTAAATGTACACCTTTATTTTTGGTCTTTAGTCCTACTGGTACAAGTACTGGGGGCCGGGCCACTGTGGCACCCTCTAGTAACCTTCAGTCAGGACCAACCGAGGTGTATGCTGACATTCAGAAACCTGCAGCTAATGTGCCACATCAAACAGCAGTCACTGGTGAAGAATATGCAGTATCCACTAAGGCTACTAAGCCTGGTAAGGGCAAACCACAGGGACCAACTGAAGAATATGCTCAGATAGATAAGAGCAAAAAGTCTGGTCAGCATGGGGTAAGTATGTGCGTACAACTGTATGATTCACTTTATATAATACATCATCATTGTGTTTAGATCCAATATGCTGATCTGGCAGCTCTACCTCAGAGCACAAATGATCCCTCTGCCAAGGGTCCCACCTCAATGTACGCCCAGGTTGCTTAACCTGTTGGTGTGCACAGCTGGTGATAGACATACCAAACTTGCATAGTTGTTAGTTGTGTTATGTTATTGTTATTGTACATACTCATACACACCCCCCTTTTACAGATTTTGTATCTTAGGCGTAGGACAAAAATGCATCATGAATTTTTCTATTGATAATGTAGGGGGTTTTACAAATATTACTTTTTGTATGTGAATCATACATATTATTCTCTTTTATTCTACTAGTTTTGCTGTGTCATACAATGGGATAATTTTACGAGTGCTAACTTTTACAAATACTGATGTTTTGCCCTATATACATATAGGTTGACCACCTCACTGATTTTCAGTTACATTGTCCTTCCTTTATTTGGCAAGTAGTGTTGCGAACCAGTATGGAAAAACCAGTTATTAACTGGTATTGTCTAGGTCAAGCCAATTATTGGCTAAGAAGCCTTTAAACCAGTTTTGCCCACCCACTTGGTAAACCATAAATCACCCCTGCTGACAAGTGTTAACATTGTAACATAACCTCAAAGCATGTGTAAATATGTGCTTCAACGTTGAAACCGGGTCACTACTGCTGACCCGGATGACCCACTGACCCGGATTGACCCGGATTAATTAGAGCCGAGACGTGTTTCGGCTAGTCTCGAGCGAACGAACGAGTCTACATTTTGAGCGTTCGATTCGTGTTGAGTAAATATTGCAACTTCAGGCTAGCTGTAGGTTGAAGACCAAAAAAAAAAAAGGGGGGCCTTCACCTACTGACAATAGCTACCCCTCACCATAGATACCCTCAGTTTCGTGCTACATACTACACTTACTAACAAATGGGCGTGGCTGAGCGTATGTTGGTAATGCGATAAGTGGGCGTGGCTCACGAAAGAGCTACGCGATAGCGTTTATAAGTTTCCATGTCGTCAAACGAACAATTTTGTTTCTCACGTGATCCAATCCAGGTCAGACCCGGATAAATTGTAAACCGGGTCAGACCCGGATGACCCGGAGAAAATGTGACCCGGATGACCCGACCCGGTTTCAACGCTGATGTGCTTGTAATAGCTGTTATTGTAAGGCAGGATGTTGATGGTCACTTTGGTACAGGTAGGTAAAAACAGTGGACATGGGACCAGGGGATCACGGAAATCAACTCTGCTTGGAACTTTTTACACTTCACAGTATTCTATACTTGTACTAGGTGCCTCTGCAAATAGTCTTGTATGGCCAATCCACTTTTTTTCCCCTCACAGCATCTCGCATGATGTTTACACCAATTAGAAATTATAAGCTTCTCTGAAAAAGTGTCTGAAGCTGACTGCATTAATTACAGGTCACTTGCTCTTTTTCCAGACTAGCATGCTTATTGTGCTGCAGGCGAACAATTACAAGCTAAGCAAGTTCTAACAGCTCTTCATACGTCATGATGCATTTGCACAATGTTCCTAGACTACTCTAGTAACTAGGCAGAATAATAAGCTAGTATGCTTACTGTGCAGCAGGCAGTGGCCTATAAATGCAGTCAGCTTCAGACACTAATCTTTTTAGAGGCGCTTATAATTTCTAATTAGTGTAAACATAGTGCGAGATGCCATGAGGGGAGAAAAAGTGAATTGGCCATGCAAGATTACTTGTAAAGGTACCTAGTACAAGTATAGAATACTGTGAAGTGTATAAAATTCCAAGCAGAGTTGAATTTCCGTGGGTCTTCTGGTCCCGGGTCATTGGTCCCCGGGTCAACTGTTTTTACCTACCCCTTTGGTACCACTCTAAAGCTTCCAACAGGCATGTTTAGTGCCATAATGTCTGCTAATTTACAATCAATATCCAATTATTCACCTCCAATAACTAGTTTTAGTAAACTCTGCAGATTCACAGCACTATCGGCAAGCATTGTGCACATGTACAGTAGCTTCTTGGTAGATAAAAAGTTTCAACCTTTAGCAGGGCTAGTATGTATCAAAGAATCACATCCACTTGTTTGGCATATACACTAATTGAATGCTGTAAGGCAAGTTTTGAACATGAATGTAAACATTGACAAAAAGGGTATAGGATTAATTCTTTCAAGTATTTGCAGGTGTGAGAATTCATCACAATATGATTGTACTTCACATGAGTTGGGACAAGTGTTTCCTGGTCAAGTTTTAGTGATTAAGCTTGGTTATATTAATTCCCAAAATGATGTGTGCATACGGTGTACAGTACATATACATACATATTAAAAGAGAAATCACAGTGGATATGATGCCATTGTGACCTAATTTGGTCAACAATAGATGGTGAGATGTGATTTTAAATGTATGGCTTGTGAAGGTCAAAAGCTAAGTTAAAATTTTTTGCCACGATTGCAACCAACCATAGTGTGTATTTCACTTCAATCCATAGCAAGCTAGCAGTTGATATAACTGAGCACCTTTTTCATGATGGTATCTAATACAAGCATGTCACCATGGGTGCTGGTGGGGGTGTTGATTGGTATATGAACAGAAAATGGCCGAGGGAGTCATGCTGTGTCTCCAGCCTTAGTATTGGGTTCTCAAAACCACCTGTGCCACTGAAAATTAAAGAAATGTACGTAGAAAATATCTAGGCAAATGTCCAAGGCTGTTCATATCTCTAGTCTCGTGTTTTAGCTGGCCAGTGACAGTACAAGGTGCCATAGTGTTCCCAGTGGCTGGCACACATCTCTAGAATCCACTCATGAAAAGTAGCTTGAGCAAATCAGAGGCATCCCTATGGTGTAAATGTGTAGATTATTGGTGTGGCTATCCATGGTGAAAAGTGAACTTCACTGCTGGTGTGTGCGTAAATTGACAATTATCAAAAATTTAGTCACATAGTTTATCACTTCAACTCTTGTAAGCAGAGTTAGTATCCAAAACAACATCATTATAATCTGGATTAGCCTTAAAATCAGGTAACTCTACTTATACAGGTGGTTACAGTACCAGTAGTAGATGGTTTAGTAGTGTTATCAGGTTGTTGTACTGTAGTGTGTTGTACCATGTTACTCATATTTACGTGATGAGAAATGTGATGACAGCAGTGATGGTGATTGATATGAGTAGAGTTAGTGTAACTGTTACTGCCCTAGCAGTAGGAGAGACAACACGTGTAAAGCCATACTATAGTGTATGTGAATGTTGAAGCCTTATCATTGTTGGGGAATTTCAATAGACCTTCATGACCATCACATCAAAGCAATACCAAATAAAAAGGGAATCTGAAAATACCACAGTCATGTAGTAAGCCATATAAAGGCATAAGGTGATAATAGCCATTGGTTAACACTTAGCTAGGTTAACTATGGTAAACATCAGGCACTATTCCATGTGTGGTCTTCTATTGTTGTGGTGTATTACATGAACCATTCAGTTAACATAATGTTACTAGGAGATAACAAGCTAACATGGGTGGAACTGTTAAAAAAGTGTAAACAGGATTTTGAGGTTAACCATGTTATGACTATATTTAGTCATGTGTCATTAAGTTGGTTGATACAACCAGTAAGTAATAAACTTGCTGTCTCTGACAATAAATTCCCCAACTCTATTACAGTAGACTATCTGATAAGAAATTTAACAGTATGGCAACACTTAGAACCTATTAGTAGGGAAGCAGAACCTGTATGAGGCGTTTACCACTAGCCTGTCATTGTACTTGTGTGCTACTGTACATTACAATGGTCTGGTGTTTCATATAGTTTTGCTTTGAAGTAATATTGTCCAGTTGCCTGTGTTTTTCACAATTTTCCTAGTGGAAGATTTGGTACAGCCAGTTTTGACAATGCTCACACAACAAAATCTAATAGAACAGTCAGGTAATACACAGTCACTGGATCAACAAGTACAATCATTAATTTTGTTGAATATGTGTGTAAAATAAAAGACAATAGAAGTGACTTGCGAATTTTGTAAAAGTAGTTCATTATTATCTGTTGTCATCACATCACATTTTGTAGCATGAATTAATTGGTCAACATTTACAATTCCTTAGATATAAGGCTGTGTTAGCTGTTTTTACTGGTTGACTGCTCTATTAGAAAGTTTTAAGTGTTTGATCTTGCATCAGACAATAACTGTCACATCATACGGCGGGTGCTTGTAAACACTGCTGTGATGAGATGGAATGATAACCGATTGCATGCAATAACAGATCTATGTGTTTTGCAAGCAGAGTACGGTTAAATACTCTAATAGAGCAATCACATAATTATTCAGGTCAATTCTGTAAATAAAACTTGACAGATAGTGCATGTGACCATTATGTTTGATAACTCATGTACATCATGATATTAATAGAAAATTCAATAGTAAGTGATAATTATAGTAACTGACATTGTCATGAGTAACACTACACAACATCAACACTCTAATTGTACAGTCAGAATTTTACAAGCATGGCTTGTACTGCTCAATTTTTCTGGTCACACAGTGGTGATCTACTTATAATAAGCCTTTATAGCTACCACTATAAGTATAATTATTGCTATTTTAGAGGTACCTGGGAAAAATAGGTTGTTTAATTACAGTGTTTCATTTGAGAGTGCATATAATTGTACTATCTCTGTATGACACCCATTACTTTAATTTACAAACATTCCACATATTATGGCCTCACTTGTCACAGGAGCATGAAAGAAAAACTTAATCAAACCATGTCCAGTCTGCTTTCTGGAGGTGAACTATTATTATTTGAAAAGACTAGCTTGAGTAGTACAAAAGTGAAATATGTATATAATAATAATGGTTTGTACTCTTGTGCCCATTCACAGTGACCACTATTATCATACAGTACTAGGGATCATTAAGGTTTGGGTTTTTCCAGTCAAATATAATTATATCACCAAAAAAAAAAACAGCTTCACTTCTCCTCAACTGGGTAGTATTAGTTAGGCATGACCAAGCCCAAAAATGTCTTCAGTGCAACCCTAAACTCAATTGTACTGAATTCTCTGCTAACTCTGTGACTTGACTGACTGATTTCCCCAGCCAAATGTAGCTTGACCAAGGTTAATGCTATTTCTTCACTGTTCAATGTCGTTTTCGTGCCTTTTTGCCAACAGCAACTACAATACATGTATCTGGACTTACCTTTGTGTCCCATTTCTTTCTCCACTACTGCATGGGTGTTGATTTATGGTAACATGGCTGCAGTGTAGCTGGCTGTCATGAGAATCACCCATAATTTCCATAATGATTGGATTAATTGCAAAGGCCCTTCTCATACTGTTCTGGTGTAATGGTTGTTTGCATCCAAGTTACTGATAGTCGGAAATATGTAATTTCAAAAGGATTGATTGCAACGGTGCTTCTTGTGCTATTTTTCATCTATAACAGGTAGGACAAGGCTGGATATGAAGAAAAATGATAACAATGCATTCCAGCAATAATATTATTGATAGTTATAGGAGTGTGCATTATGCATGACAGATGGTGTTCTTTCCTTTATGCAGTACATATTGGTTCACCAGTCATTAATTTGTTACAAGAACAAGTATAGAAAAAAATTAGAAATTTTATATTTGAGCAGAGATCATAGAATTAAAAAGCAAGGAAACAAGAGAGATCATCTACACTTACAACTATACTTTATTCACCTTAGTTACGACTAAGGTGTGTGATATCCTCATCCTCCTGAGCATTCGTATTACAACTAAGGTCCATCTTTAGGGACCCGCCGATTATGCTCATTATTTTACCTATTATGCTATGCTGCACTGCTCAAAAATTTACCTATTATGCTTAAATAATGCTCAATACTTACCTATTATGCTTAAATTATGCTCAATATTTTTACCTCAGTTCCCATGTTTTCTAATAACTTTGCACTTTATGGAAAAGCAGTAAGTGGTTGAAGCACAGACTGTAAATCCTTGCTTGTCAAAATGCATGTCACAGAAAAGATCTATATACTCTAATAGAACAGTCAGCTACCTAATAATTTTATTAGAGTTACTGACTGTTCTATTAGAGTATATCGATGTTTTTGTTGGATATGTATTTTGATAAGCAAGAATTTATAGCATTGCACAAGTTTTCTTCCTATTATGCTAGAATTATGCTCAATGCTTTCAGGCACCTATTATGCTCATTATTATGCCAGCATAATCGGCGGGTCCCTATCCATCTTCAATAAAATTGATGCTGAGGTATTATGATGAAAGATGATATAATTCATTAGTTACTAAAACACTCTAATTAAACACTCACAATTTTATAGGTCATGCCATGCCTCCTGAGTGTTCTATTAGATAATTGTTTAATTAGTGGGTAATTATCCACTAATACAAACTATCATGTCCAGTCCTATACACCAAAACCTTTACTAATCACGGCTGTAAACACAGCACGCACACTAGGGCTGGGCGGTTTCTCGGTATTATAGTAATACCGCGGTATTGCAATGAAACGATATCTGTATCGCGTAGATTTCGGTGAAACGATAATATCACGATATCGATATTATTACGATTTTTAGTGTTTGTGACAGCTTATTAAGCCCTTAAGGTTGTTATAATGAACCTCAAATAATCACGTGATACTACTGCAAACAAGGACCTAGTACTAGCTAGTCAATTTTTTTTTACAAAGATCGAGATACTCTAATAGAACAGTCAGCTAGGATCGAGATACCCTAATAAAGCAGTCAGCTACTCTAATAATATAGCAGTCATCTTTAATAACCGCGATAAATAGTAATATCGTGATATATTTCTGCACGATATATCGTGAAGCGAAACTCCAATACCGCCCAGCCCTAACGCACACACCATTGCTTTTTAGTGACCTAAGTAGTCCATTGGATATAGTCACTATCTCACAATCGGGAATCCCATCATCTCTCACAACTATCCACAACAGTCACTTTAACAGTATAATCTCCACCAATAAGGTTTGATATAACAAGGGGACTATCCCCTACTTAAGCACCAGCCTATTATGCTGGCATAATTTTGAGCATAATAGGTGCCTGAAAGCATCAAGCATAATGCTAGCATAATAGGCAGAATAATTGTCATACCATGAATAATTGTCATACCATGACTAAGCAAAAATGTATGCCACAGAAAAAGGTTGACATAGTTACAATAGTAGAACAGTTGATGTCACCGATATGGCGTTAAGTAGTTATTTGACATAACTAGTACTGTTATTATAGTTTACAATGTAGCCAAATTCTTAATGCACAACGAGTACTTTTTACATTTAACCAGCTGTTCAAAAGCCAATGTTTATCATTATCCATTAGAAAGTAACAAAACATGGGAACTGTGGCAAAAATTTTGAGCATATCAATTTTTATGAATAAAAAAGTATTAATTTCCACCACAAAATCGACTTACTTAAGTATAAGGATGTTAATCTTGATTATCTTAATGAGGTGTTCTCACATGTTCCTTGGGATGTCATAGATTTTGATGCAGATATTGATCAGTGCTGGCTGCAGTGGAAAGATCAAATCCTTGCTGCAATTTATCAAGTTATCCCGTCAGTGAAATGGAGTAAGCAGAAGCTTAAGCATTGGTTTTCTCACTCAACCATTGAACTGATTCACAAAAAGCGGAGATTGTATCGTGCGTATAAGAGTAATCCTACTTCAACACTTCATGAGAAACACAAGAAAATTAGTAATGTTGTGCGCCAGTGCTGTCGGGATGATACTATTAAACATTCAGTTTCTGTTTCTGGTGACTATCATTCTAATCCTAAGAGATTTTGGCATTGGATTAACTCTAGGCCTGAGCCTATTATGCTCAAAATTTTACCTATTATTCTTTCCAGAATTTCCCAAAAAATTCTCCTATCATTATTTTTGTTATTCTTGCATCCAGCCTATTATTCCATAATTATTCTCATTCAGTATATATCTGTGGCTAGTTGCTTAGTTTTCAAGATGCTGCTATAAGTAGTTTTGTCTGAATTATTAATAGCCATATATGAAGCATTCCACCTTACACATCATTTTTCTATCCATAATAGTTACAGCAGAGTTAGAATAGCTATCTACAGTAATAATTCAAGTGTATTTAATTATTAGTGTATTATAATACTATGCTGTAACTACTGTATAGCTACTAAGTTAGGTAGATAATAATGCTCAAAGGCTTGAAGGAGATACACTGGTATAAGATGTACAAGTTTCAGAATTGCAGATAATCATGCAAGTTAAATCCCTGATGTTGGCTGCAGATTGTTAACATGAAACGATCTGACTGCTCTATTAGAGTATTTGAGCGTTCTATTAGAATATATCGATCTTTTAGAGGCTTTTCAGCTCCTTTCAGCCAGCACTCCTGTCAGCTTTATATCATTTGTAGTAGCTTAACTCTTTCTTCTAGATAATCAAGAAGAGTCACGCCCCCTAATTCCACCGATTATTCCCGTGGTCGTCCGATTATTCTAAAATTATGCCTGTAACCATCCTATTATTCCGGAATTATTCTCACGAAATTGGTGACCTATTATTCTCAAGATTATGCCAGCATAATAGGCGCAGGCCTAATTAACTCAGTTAAAAGGCTCAGATCACCAATTCGTCTATTGTCTCATGCTGGGTGCGATGTTGCTAGTGACGCTGACAAGGCAAGTGTTTTTAACCAATACTTTTGTTCTGTTTTTACAAAAGAGCACACATCTGACCTTCATCAACTCAAGTCAGAGGTTTCACCAACCAGCATTATTGATTCGGTCACAATTACAGCAGATGATGTTCTTAGTGAGTTGTGTTCTCTGGATATTACAAAGTCTTGTTGCCCCGACTGTATTACTCCTCGTATGCTAAAATTAATTAACAGCTGATCATGTATGTTTTTCATTGAGCAAAGTGATGAATAAGTCTGTTATGTCAGGATCATTGCCTTTTGATTGGATTTCTGCAAACATTGTTCCTGTTCATAAGCACAATGATAGACATCTCCCAGAAAATTATCGTCCCATTAGTCTGCAGCTGACCTCAGTTGTTGTGAAGGTTTTGGAGCGTATAATACATTATATAGTTATACAACGGCCACGAGTGCTCTGCCTGATATAAACGCACGAGCCTGAGGGCCGTTAGGCCCGAAGGTAAGTGCGTTTATACAGGCAGAGCATGAGTGCACATTGTATAACTGTTATGTACCACTCACGTAATAGTTGGAGAGAGTCTCACAAGACAGCTGTAACACTTATAAAGGCCAGGTTTCTAACATCGATTGTGGGTAACCAAGCCGGACGTTGCGATGACGTTCCCCCTGCAGTACTGCAGCCACCTGAGATATTGAAAGCCAGTACGCTATGGGTTATATCACTAACCTGCATTCGCTGTTCGACTCTCATTATGTAGTGCTCAACATGCCAGCGTGATCACTCAATCGCCATATAGACTAAGCGCCAGACTAATCGCCATAGTGATTCCCTCGAGCGAAAAAAAGTAGCTAAATAGACGTTTTAAGTAAACAAAACCCAACTACTAAACGATACTAGTCTAATTCTTACTATTCACACTGGCTAAACTCGAATCTGGTGGCATGACAAAACTGGTTACCACAATCGAACGTAAAGGTTAGTATTATTTAGAATATATTTGTTTTATTGAGTCATTGTCGAAGTGGACTACAGTTTAATCTGGGCTAAGATGGCACCAGACTAGTAAGGTGTATAAGTACGTTTATATATATATATATATATGTAGACTAGAGTTGTGGCCACCCATGTTGGCTTTTTCGATCGCCATTGGCTGCTTGTAAACATTATACGTATTGGTGACGTTATGGCCCACAATCGACCTTTACATGTCAGGCTATAAAAGAATTCGAGTGATCTGTGAAGTGTCTTTCCACCTATTAGGTGAGGTGTCGTAGTGGTCTTCGCCACCGGCACTTGTGCTATGCTGCATAAAACCGCAGCCAGTGCAATATCTGTATATTGCACTGCGGTCGGTGCATTATAACTTATAATGCACTCGTTGTGGTCTACAAAACCGCAACCAGTGCGCTATAAGTTATAATGCACTCGCTGCAGTCTGCAGCAGTGCAATATACAAATTATGGCACTGGAGGTGCCTTTGAACTGCCCACGCAGAGTGGTACATCAACAATTATATTCTGCTTTAAGGAAAAATGGTTTATTGAGCCACCACCAATACGGCTTTCAGCGGAATCGTTCTACAGTAACTTTATTACTTCAAGCTGTAGATAACTGGTCTCTGTCGTTGGAGCATCATGAGTCTATTCATTGTTTGTTTTTGGACTATGCAAAAGCATTCGATTCTGTTCCACATGAATGCCTACTCTTGAAACTGGAGTCCCTTGGGATATGTGGTAATTTGTTGGAGTGGGTTAGATTCTTCCTTACCAAGAGGTTTCAAAGGGTTGTTGTAAATGGTACTTACTCTGATTGGGCTTCAGTCACTTCTGGAGTGCCGCAGGGATCTGTTTTGGGTCCACTATTGTTTTTGCTTTATGTGGACGATTTAACTACAATACCCAAGGTGTGTAAATTGAAGCTCTTTGCTGATGACATGTTACTTTATTTTAATGTGAAATCATGATCAGTTGGGGATTGCTAGCTGCTGCAGGATGATCTTTCGGCTATAGTGGCATGGTCTAAACCAGAGGAGGTACGACACAAATTAAGCGCTATTGAAAAGAATTCACAGTAATTGCATTCTTCAAAATGGTAAAATTGCGGAAAATAAATCCGTAGACAAGATTTGATGGACCGCAAAGCTACTTAGACACTTGTGCAGTTGATTTTCACTGATTCTCTCTTCCCAAGTTGCTGCTTGGCTTGATTTCGTACGGTTAATTATTCAAGCAAATCACCCTGTAGAGAGTTCAGCTAAAACAAATCAACCTGCAGAGAGATCAGCTACACACAAATCAACTTGTAGAGAGATCAGCTACAAACAAATCACCCTGTAGAGAGATCAGCTACAAACTAGACACAATGTAAGGAGTTCGGCTACAAGCAAATCACCCTGTAGAGAGTTCAGCTACAAACAAACCAACTTGTAGAGATATCAGCTAGAAACAAATCACCCTGAAGAGAGGTCAGCTACAAAAAATCATCTTGTAGAGAGATCAACTACACTTTGCAGAGAGTTCAGCTACAAACAAATCAACCTTTAGAGCGATCAGCACCAAACAAATCAACCTGTAGAGAGATCATCTAGAAACAAATCAACCTGCAGAAAGATCAGCTACAAACAAATCACCTTATAGAGAGTTCAACTACAAACAAATTACCCTGTAGAGAGATCAGCTAGAAACTAGACACAATGTAAGGAGTTCAGCTACAAGCAAATCACCCTGTAGAGATTTCAGCTAAAACAAATCAACCTGCAGAGAGATCAGCTACACACAAATCAACTTGTCGAGAGATCAGCTACAAACAAATCACCCTGTAGAGAGATCAGCTACAAACTAGACACAATGTAAGGAGTTCGGCTACAAGCAAATCACCCTGTAGAGAGTTCAGCACAAACAAACCAACATGTAGAGATATCAGCTAGAAACAAATCACCCTGAAGAGAGGTCAGCTACAAAAAATCATCTTGTAGAGAGATCAACTACACTTTGCAGAGAGTTCAGCTACAAACAAATCAACCTTTAGAGCGATCAGCACAAAACAAATCAACCTGTAGAGAGATCATCTAGAAACAAATCAACCTGCAGAAAGATCAGCTACAAACAAATCAGCTTGTAGAGAGATCAGTTACACACAAATCAACCTGTAGAGAGATAAGCTAGAAACAAATCACCCTGTAGAAAGTTCAGCTAAAACAAATCAATCTGCAGAGAGATCAGCTACAAACAAATCACCTTACAGATAGTTCAGCTACAAACAAATTACCTTGCAGAGAGATCGGCTACAAACAAATCACCCTGCAGAGAGATCAGCTACACACAAATCAACTTGTATAGAGATCAGCTACAAACAAATCACCCTGTAGAGAGATCAGCTACAAACTAGACACAATGTAAGGAGTTCAGCTACATGCAAATTACCCTGTAGAGAGTTCATCTACAAACAAATCAACCTGTAGAGCAATCAGCTAGAAACAAATCACCCTGAAGAGAGGTCAGCTACAAAAAATCACCCTGTAGAGAGAAACAAATCACCTTGAAGAGAGGTCAGCTACAAACAAAACACTATGCAGAGAGTTCAGCTACAAACAAATCAAATTTTAGAGTGATCAGCAACAAACAAATCAACTTGTAGAGAGATCAGCTACAAACAAATCAACCTGCAGAGAGATCAGCTACAAACAAATCAACTTGTAGAGAGACCAGTTACACACAAATCAACCTGTAGAGAGATAAGCTAGAAATAAATTACCCTGCAGAGAGATCAGCTACAAACAAATCAGCTTGTAGAGAGACCAGTTACACACAAATCAACCTGTAGAGAGATCAGCTGCAAACAAATCACCTTATAGAGAGTTCAGCTACAAACAAATCACCTGTAGAGAGTTCAGCTAGAAACAAATCACCCCGTAGAGAGATCAGCTGGACGAAGTCACCTTGTAGAGAGTTCAGCTACAAAGAAACCATCATGTAGAGAGTTCAGCTGCAAACAAATCACCCTGTAGAGAGTTCAGCTACAAAAAAATCACACTGTAGAGAGTTCAGCTAGACAAAGTCACCTTATAGAGAGTTCAGCTACAAGAAACCAACATGTAGAGAGTTCAGCTACAAAGATACCACCATGTAGAGAGTTTAGCTGCAAACAAATCACCCTGTAGAGAGACCAGCTAGAAGAGGTCACCTTGTAGAGAGTTCAGCTACAAAGAAACCATCCTGTATATAGTTCAGCTACATTTCAAGTCACCCAGTAGAGAGATCAGCAGCAAAAAATATCCTGTGGGGAATAATGGGCATGTAATAAATATATGTACATAATTTGTATAATTACTAATAAAAAAATAAAAAATAATTGAAGTATTACAAATCTTCTTTAAGTTCTTTTCTTCTTCCCGTGGTAAAGAAAAAAACACATGGGTTAAAAAAGCCCCAAAGCCAGCCATAGGCTGGCTTTGCAGTATACAAATACAAAAAGAAGTGATATCTAATCAAAAACAGCCAAGCTGTAAAAAAAGGTGCGGCCCCCAAAAAGGCCATTGTGAAAAAAGATGTGAAATCCAAGGTGGCGGCCAAGAAATGGCTGTAATGGTAGGTTAATGGTAAAAATTTTAATAACGACAATTTACGTGAATTTTTGTGTCGCTTGGCACCTTGGATTTCACATCTTTTTCTCACCATAGCCTTTTTGAGAGCCACACACTTTTTTTTACAGCTTGGCTGTTTTGGATTAGATTTCATTTCTTTTTGTATTTGTATACCCCAAAGCCGGCCTATGGCCAGCTTTGGGACTTTTTAAACCTATCTTTTTTCTTTACCACAGGAAGAAGAAAAGATGAAGTAGATAAACTTTAAATATTTTATCAGTAAATGTACAAATTATATGTATAATACATATATTGATTACAGAAATCTTCATGGTGGTTTCTTTGTAACTGAACACTCTACAAGGTGACTTCTTCTAGATGCTCTCTCTACAGGGTGAATTGTTTGTAGCTGAACGATCTACAAGGTAACTTCTTCTAGCTGATCTCTCTACAGGGTGATTTGTTTATAGCTGAACGATCTACAAGGTAACTTCTTCTAGCTGATCTCTCTACAGGGTGGTTTGTTTGTAGATGAATTCTGTACTGGTGATTTGTTTGCAGCTGTGCTCTTTACAGAATGGTTTCTTTGTAGCTGAACTCTCTAAAAGGTAACTTCTTCTAACTGATCTTTCTACAGGGCAATTTGTTTGTGACTGAATTTTCTACAGGGTGATTTCTTTGCAGCTGAACTCTCTACATGGTGGTTTCTTTGTAGCTGAACTCTCTACAAGGTAATTTCTTCTAGCTGATCTCTCTACAGTGAGATGTGTTTGTAGCTGAACTATCTACAAGGTAACTTCTTCTAGCTGATCTCTCTACAGGGTGATTTGTTTGTAGCTGAATTCTGTACAGGTGATTTGTTTGCAGCTGAGCTCTTTACAGAATGGTTTCTTTGTAGCTGAACTCTCTTCAAGGTAATTTCTTCTGGCTGATCTCTCTACAAGGAGATCTGTATGTAGCTGAGTTATCTACAAGGTAACTTCTTCTAACTGATCTCTCTACAGGGTGATTTGTTCGTAGCTGACTTCTGTACAGGTGATTTGTTTGCAGCTGAGTTCTTTACAAAATGGTTTCTTTGTAGCTGAACTCTCTACAAGGTAACTTCTTCTAACTGATCTTTTTACAGGGTGATTTGTTTGTAGCTGAACTATCTACAAGGAAATTTCTTCTAGCTGACCTCTCTACAGGGTGATTTTTTTGTAGCTGAATTCTGTAATTGTGATTTGTTTGCAGCTGAGCTCTTTACAGAATGGTTTCTTTGTAGCTAAACTCTCTACAAGGTAACTTCTTCTAGCTGATCTCTCTACAGGGTGACTTGTGTGTAGCTGATCTCTATACAGGTTTCTTGTTTCTAGCTGATCTCTTGAATTCTATTCTGGGTGACTGCTCTATTAGGATGACTGCTCTATTAGAGTATCTCTGTTCTATACCATATGCGTATTTTGTACCGTACGCGTATGGTATGTACCATACGCGTATGGTACATACCATACGCGTACGGTACGATTTTCCGTACTATACGCGTACGGTATGGACATACGCGTATGGTACGTACCATATGCGTATTATGCCTTTTCTCAGTGTCTTCTAGCCTTGCCATCACCTAGCTACAATGGGCTGCCTTTACAAGCATTTCTAACTGAGTAAACTTAGAACACAACATAATAATCTGCTTACTACTGAGCTGTAACTATGTAGATTTATTCATCAGCACACGCATGCATTTTATCCTTGCCATGCCCATGCATTTCCCACTATATAGCTAGTCCTACACTGATGTACCTAAATCTTATGTACATGATCTCACTTTGTCTGCAGAACTTCACATGAATTTGCAAACTGAAACATTACTTTCTCTACAGTTATTATATCTCTTTCCTACCTCCCTCAATGTTATTGTATCAGCATTCTCCAGGTCTTCCTCTGTTTGAGCAATCATTACAATGTACTTCTTGAGCTCATCTGATTGTAATTGTCTGCTCAACACTCCTTTAGTGCCACCAGGCATAAATATCCATTTTTAAGTAACAAATTAAAGGTAAACAATAGATTATATGTAGCAACAATAAAATAAAATATTTAATGAAATAATATGCATATATATATATGCCCTGAAAATATTGGTTTGATTTGCCAATTATTTAATATGGTTGCTATATGTTTTAACCAATCAGAATGCATTATTTTAATGTGTATTTATATGGATAGTTATATTAAAATCTTATGTTTATATTTAGCTACAATGCTACCTCTACTGCAGGCTTAGTGTTTATATCACCATGCATTCCTGTTATATTCATTGAAAAATCGTGAATACCTATATGCTGGCACAATTCTAAAGCCTAACAGAAATCAATGTCTTTTGTCCTAAATAATGCTTTAGAAGATCAAACTTCAAATTTCAGTTTCTGAGTAAGGCAAGGCGCATGCTGCTCTTGTTTTATGTTGAAAGGATAAGGGTACCTTTAAACCCAAACACATTTTTACAAAGTTCATATATACAAGTATAGAGAAGCCCCTAGTAGGGTTTTTTGGGTAATATCGCTCTGTAGTCTTTAATTATTGTACTAATCTTTGACTATCTTCAGGAGTATTTGTAAACACATATGTGTGGGTATTGTTCTAATTGTAGGGAAACAGGCTCTTGGGCAGACCATTTATAGGCATAACAGACCACTGTATATAATATTATCAATCAATAACTGAAAGTACACAATAACAACTAACTCTTACAACTACAGTACACAATATTAATATTACAGGTATATATGCATAAATTACATTATATTACATCATGTCACATCATTACATTACATCATTAACTCTACATAGCATTATGTAATAATGGCCTAGTTTTTGAATTTTCATTATATCAATTAAAATAGGAAGCAACAAATGTGTAGCAATTGCAGCCAAAATGTACTGTGTGGAAGAAGAAACAAAAAATAAAATTTACCATAATTATGTTGTCAGTGTGTGCAGTTGCTATGCAACGGCTAGATAATTTGTGATCGGATTTGCAAAAATGTACCTTTCCACACACAAAATTTAACCCATGAACTTCGGGGTTTCATAAGTTTTTGAACATATACCTTATAATTATCCATGAGTGTACAGTAGCTACTATAGTATCTAGCAGCATTTTGATACTAAGAGCAAGTTTATCAGTGTAAGGAGTCAAGTGTTACACCATTTTGTTTGATGGTATGTAAAATGTGTGGAAAAGGTACCTTTTCACAAATCTGGTCATTTTAACTCAACTATTCTAAAGAACATACAGTATGCCAGCTTGTGTATTTTCAAATCAATAGCATTTCCACTATGGAGAAATGAAGTCATTTGTTATAAAAATGTGAGATGAAAATCCATGACAAATAAGGCAGTAGACAGCTGGATGAGCCAATAAATCAATATGTACAAAAGTCAGAAGACATCAAGAAAATAATCTACACACTGTGAAGAAGGATTTTTCATTTTAACACAGAACTTGTTATCCCTGCTGCAAAAAACAGCAAACACTTCATTTATTAAAATAACAACAGGGAATTTTTGTTGTTGTAACATCATTTCCTTGTTAAAGTACAAAATTGTCATCACACTAATAGTCACTTTTTGTTAAAACATCTAGAATGTTAAAACAGCAATTAACAGTTCTGCTGAAACAATGTATATGCTTTTTGTCATTTTTTGGCATTTTTTACAGTGCAGATGCTTACATAAACCATCATAATATTATGGGTGATGGCACTATTGTATTTAGTGGAACTGTCAGATACTTTGATGAAATGAAATGTTAAACAGACAACAAGATACATTGTTATAGATTATGCACCAATGACTATGTATAAATCAAGACATATTATATTTAATCCCCTTCCTTTGATTTATACTTTTCATACTTATACTGTATGTAGCTAGGTGTTATCATGTTTTTCGTAAAGCTTCCAACCCAGACGATTAACCTTTATTAATTTTGACTATATAGAATTCCATCAGATCCTACCAGATCAGCAGGACTTAACACAATTCAAGACTGGATCTGCCAACAGTGTGATGAATTCATGATTGTTTTTATCTTAAATAAAGATGTCAGTTTCATCACTTATATATAGTCATGCAAGATATCATGCCATCAATATTCTTTTACTTTAAGGAATGCTTTATTTTAAATAGGTTTATTATTATTATTATTGGTAATACTGTGTAGACCTCTATACTAGAGTCTAGTGCATGCACAGGTCACAACATATACATACAAGTACAAATTAAATAATTGCTAGTTTTTGTTTGAGCTGATCAATATAATTGGAGTCAATCACATTTTGGGGTAGATCATTCCAGATTTTAATTGCTGAAGGGAAAAAGGAGTACATATAAGAATCAATCCGTGTCATTGGTTGTATAAATCTCATATTATGACCTCTGGTACTATGTACATTGGATATGGGTCTCAGAAATGGATTGCTGGGATATCAACAAGGTGGTTAATTTGCATCATGCAGTAAAGCAAATTATATCTTAATCGCAGTAAAGCTAAATACATCTCAGCTCTAGAGAATAGAATAGCTAAATATGATTGCTCTATTAGAATATCTCGGTCTTCACTGAACAGAAACCGCTAAGCGAGACTAGCGCCTCCCCCTCCCTCTTTCCCGAAAAGAAATGAAAGCAGAGTTCCATCCGGCGTAGTCAATAGGTACGGCAGTGCAAAAACCTTCTGCTTGATGTTATACGCATACCAGGTTAGCTATACTCAGATGGTACGATTTTCCGTACCATACGCGTATGGTTGTACCGTACGCGAATACGCATATGGTATGTACCATACGCGTATGGTACAAAATACGCATATGGTATAGAACATCTCGATCTCGCACTTGCTGCACCAAGTTGGATTTCATGTTATAACTCCGTGGCTTTAAGTCTGATTCTTCTACACCATTGATGAGCCTTTCTAAGATGATTACTCCATCTGTACAACGATTTTCAAAGCATTACCCCAAGCGGTTTATCTGGTAGGCGTGGCAAACAGTCGTTTTTTTTATTAGCTAATCTCGATTGCATAATTGTTACACACTGTTGGTTTTTTCGTTGTATCTTCCTTTTTTTTAGCTCGATTTCTTTTAAACCACAAAAGGTTTGAGGTTCAATAGTTAACCTATTTACCCACCGATTTTCAGCTACTTCCCATACGCGGTTTACCCTGTAGGCGTGACAACATATTGACGTTATTTTTCGTGAATAATCGCTCATAACTCATTGCCTGTTCATCGTATTCCAGCCAAAGTTGGTACTGAGATACGCCTTTATACCCCCTTCTGTGTGCCAAATTTCAAGGCAATCGGTTGTGGCGTTTGCATTTTATAGCAGTTTTTGTAAGTGTACGACAAGAGGAAGAAAAATAAGAAGAATAAAAAAACGAAGAAACTGAGCCAATTTTTGAAGTCGCATATCTCGGGAACGCGTGAATCAAATTTGGAATGTGGAGTGCTGAAGTTGGAGGGCATTTCCACAGCAAAAATCGTCTTGTTTCATCAAGGAAGCACAGAGCTACGGAGGTGCGAAAATTGCTTTTTTTTCTTCCTGTCAATATACTCACGGGTGTTACGCGCCGGCTTCTTGGGCTGCACGTGTGTCTTGATGTGGTGGAGTCAGAAATGTTTCTAGGTGTTACATGTGATGGTGAATTCACAGCACTGCACAGCTTTGATAATAGTCACACCTGCCTTAAGTAAATTGTACTACCACGATAGTGACATGGCACTATCGTGGTAGTGCAATTTACTTGAGGCAGGTGAATCACATACCTTCCCTTTTATTATCATCCATGTTGCCAGGTACCGTGTCTTCTGGTTCAGCATTTGGCTTCTCCATAAATCCTCATCTATCTGTAATAAAATTGATTTTCTACTGTTTCCTTCTAGATTACTGTTATGATCACTGAATATTTCCATGACTGTAAGAGCTCCAAGGAGGTAGTATCCAGCACTACTTTCAATGTGGCTTTAAAACTGCAGCCCGCCAAAACCACACATGTGACAAGTCGCTTATAAAACTCCTTTGCTTGGCAAAAATCTTCTGTATACTGTTTTCACCCTACGCCAATTTTTTTTTCACAAAGTCACAAATTCATTCTTACAGACTATCATCATGTGCACCAAAGTATTAGAACAGTACACGTGATCATGTGATCCCTGGACAAAATTGATGGGATGCTGAGTAGCTAATTTTAGCATGATACTGGTTATAGCCTGATTGAGTTTTATTCATATCATTATTATTATTATTATTCTTATTGGTTAAATAAAACACACTAAAGCATACACACAATTAAACAACAGTAAATATGACAATTAAACAAAAAGGAATAGATCTGTCACAACTGTCAATAAGAAGTCTCATCAATAGCCGCTCCATCTGCCGAACTTAGTGATCTCCATTTCGTTCGTGATCCACGCATACATAATAAGGCTGCTCGAATAATTGCAAATGATAATCGTGCCCTCACATATCCCATCACAACACTATAATTCTTTTCCCATTTAACTGATAGAGAGTCTGCAAGCCTGCACAAAAAATAATCAGCTTCTGAGCCAAATAAACCATCTACAGAAAAGCACAGAGGCGTGAAACTGGCACGACGCGCCAGACAAGCAGCACCATACTTCCTCCTTTTCTCAACTTCAGCAGTACAAAGGACAGCCTGAGGCGAACGAGATTGATATGAAGGAACATCTGTGTCAACAACCCGAACATCAAACAAAGCATCAACTTGAGACTGCCAAACACCACGAATTCTTACATCAGCAATCAGGGTCTCAGAAGATGGATCATCCATCTTTTCTTCGCAAACCACAGGCTCCTTTTGAACCTGTCCCCAAGCCAATGAAGCTAGATCACAAATTGCATCACGCACCTCATTATGTCTCTGACAAACCAAGCCACCTACACGACAATCTAAGGCATGTTCCACACTAAAAAGAGAACCACAACCATCACAAACTGGTGGTAAATTTTAACAACGGCTTTCTATAATGCAAAGTAAGTGCATCCCTAAATTCCTGTGCAGACAAATCAAAATGTTGACTCCGTAAAGGAAGAACTGACAACCAAGAAGAGGCACATTCTCTTGCCCTCAAGATAGCATGCTGTTGTGCTGCAGCAAAGTTCCCAATCAGACTGTTAAAAACTCCAGAAAAATAGTCTGACTTTAATTTACCAAACATAGACTTTGAGGACTGAACTGAATCAAAATAAGTCCCTAATTCAAAAGTGACAGCACCCAGTATAGACTCACGAAGAAGAGCGGATGAACTTACAGATGACTCGAAATAATGATTGGAAACAGCTACCGGATTAGAAAGACCAAGCCCACCCATATGGACCGGCAGAGTAAATAACTGCCTTTCAGCAACAGATGCTTCAACTCCAAATAATGCTGGTAAAAAAAAAAAAACAGGAAAAGAGACAGTGTTCAAGCTCAGCCAAAATAGGACTACAGTTAGGAATTACTCTCATAAGAAACATCCATTCAGATTGTAGAGATCGTGTCAAAGCGATAAAAAAAGCCTGAGGCTGAGAAACAGATACAGCTGCCAGGACTCTAATGTGAGCACACCAATGATGAACCTTCTGGAGAACATAGTCCTGGATTTCAATGGTCCTGCCAAGAAATCCGCCCAAACATCTGTGGCCAGTGGCCACTCGAACGCAAGTCCACCAAAAGCTTCATTAGCAAGAGACAAAGAGGGAACTGCAACCACTACACAACATTTAGATAGCTGAGGGGTATAACCAAACTCAGGGCCCCTGGAACATAATAACTTAAACCAATCTCGTAACTCCTCCAACAAACTACCAGCCGAGGCATCATTTGCATACCATACCTGAGTCCACTTCTGGGGAGACTGCACAGATTGAATCAAAGGAAGGATTTCCACAGCATATATAAACATAGATAAGGGATCACCTTGGGTAACTCCTTCCTTACTGAAGAGAAACTTCTGTTGTCCACGCAAAACCAACACAGACCAGCCACGATAAGTGTTAAACACAAAATGAGCACAACGAGGCCAAAGATTACGAACATTGAGAAGCATGGCAATACGGTTCAAAGAATTAAATGCGTTGGAAGCATCAATCATTAATACCCCCCAGCCAGTGGTCAAATTCTGGTAGACATCAAAGAGTTCAGTCATCGCATGGATTGCACCCTCAATTCCTCCAGGGAGGCCAGCACACAATTGTTGTGATCCACAAGCCAAAGATGCATCTAAACGTGTAATTAAACATATGGCCTTACCCACAACACACCTAAGGGTCTCCCCCACTCCAATCGGACATACACCTGGGCATTTGTCTAGTGCTATAAGTCGACTAGCTAGTAATGCACGAATATTATTCCATGGAACCACGGAGTTGCACAAAAGCCGACATAAAGAAGCTACAGCCTCCCTCAAACATGCACTGGCAGAACCATGTCTAAGAAGGGCATCCCTCCAATGAGCAGACTGACAGCCCCCAGGACCAGCACCTCCCTGGAGACGACCAGCAACAAATTGTACATGAGCTGCAGTTATCTCAACATCCTCCATGAATGGAAAGGTTTCACAATGGGGAAGGGCAGAATCAGGCGGAACCTGAGGCTCAGGATGCTTTGATTTTAAGGCATCAACAACAGATTGGGTAGGATTCAACAAACCACCTCCAGTTCGTTCAGTAATCCAACGTATGGCAGCACGAACATTGCCCTGTAACATTAGTTTTGTAAACACTCTTACTAAATGATCCTCAGAGGAATTACCGGAGCGCTTAAATTACTTACTTAAAGTCCCATCACAACGTTGGGCCTCCTGGAGCAACACATCAAATTGACCACCCTCCCAAAGAGCAAGTCTTTTTACCAATAATCTTTGGAAGTCACAACCTTTGTATACAGAGCGGTCCCTTTGTAATATAACAGCACTATACACCAAAACACGTTCAGAAGGATATTCTCCATTACACAAATAAATTAATTCTTCAGCCAGCTGATCAATATAACGTTTGCCAATACTACCTCTGGGCAAGGAGTAAAGGGAGCCCTTATGATGAACAATAGTAGACCAACGTTCACACCACATAGAGCTCTGATTACCTCCATCAGAAGATACTAGAGGGGCACCATACGCCTTAAGAAATAATTCATTGATGTGCGGAGATAAAGAAAAATCGCCACCAACACTACAACACTCACTACTAGCTACATGTACATCATTCACAACAGAGTCAAACCTAGCAGTGTCCGAATGCTGCAGTACAGTATCAGTAGAAGGGCTCCTTGCAGTCATATCAAGTCCATGATCCCCTAACACAGAATTCCTAATAGAGCCCACCTCGTTAGAGACCACCGAATTCACCGAACGACTGGCCAATGTGTTTCCACAACAATGAATCTTCATTGGCAAACATGAGGTACAAGGCCTGCCAGCCCAAACACAGACACATCTCTTACAAACAGCGTTTTTACCATTACAGGAACAACAGGGCACCATGGTGCGCGTCTTATTTCATATCATTATTTGGCAGTAGTAAATTGTTATTATTGACTGTGTAGCTAGAGCTTTACCATGGCTTCTGCTCTTGCTTCTGCTGCTGGTCAGACGTTTGACTAAACAAGTCACTAAATGGTCAGTCAAAATGGGAATTTGCTCAGAAAATGGCCAATGGCCGATGGCCGACCGATATTTTTGGCACTGAGCTACACATCACTGTGCCATTGCCACACCACTGATAAACTGCACTTAGGTATTGGTGGCCTGTAGGCCTGATACTGTACTCCATTGGCTTGGTTTGGGATTATAATTATGACTGTACTGGCCTTCACCACCTACCTTGTCATGCATAACTTTACTCCTTGATTGAGTCATCTTCAGAGACATCTCATACCTACAATGTAAGAAAAGTGGGGGTTTATGTGTCTGGCTTGCTACATAGCTGAATAATTTCCATCTTTAATTTTTCCAATAATATATTGCTATATACAGTGTACCTAAATGCTGGTACATCATTGGTGTGGCAATGGCACAGTGATGTGTACACAGTATATATGCATACAAAACATACAGGAGAGAACTATACACTGGTGCCTCTAGTTACAATGGTCTATTGTGTTATATCTGTCACTATTGTGTTTGATTTTTGGATCACATGTTGATCATACTACTTTAACAACCTTGTTGTGTATAGCCTCACCTGGGCGTTGTCGCATTAGTGAATGTACTTGGCTGTATGTGATGTGGTACTAGTACAGTGGAACCTCAGTCATCCAGAACCCACTTATCTGGATTCTCAGTTAACTGAACTACAGAAATGACTGCTCTATTATATTAGTGACTGCTCTATTAGGGTAGTTGATTAATACTGATGTTTTGCTAATGGTTCTTTATACACAGTTTCAGAGATATAGACTTTTCAGACTTATGTACCATGGATAACTGAGGTTCCACTGTAATAATATAAGATAAACTGAATGGCTCAAAATCGGTTCTTGAAAAAAGTATTTTTATCAGGTCCTTTTGACTTAGTGGACCTAAACTTCTTCCAAATTAAGTTTCTGAGGCTTCTTTTGAGGTTAGAGGTACTTTCTAAGGTGGTGTTTAGGTGAATTTTATATTAGGATTTTGGACAAAAAATGTAGGCTGTCACTATTTTATGAACCACATGATGAACGAAAATGATAAATTTCAGTTTTGTCTGAAGTATGCTTACTTTTTCACTTGATACTTACTAGTGGACCTAAACTCATTGCAACAACAACAGAAACACCAGAGGGTTGTTTTGAGATGAAGGATGCTTTTCAAGGCAGTTTTTTAAGTATGCGTTCTATTAAGATTTTTGCAAAAAAACATGGGAGATCCCAGGGATGTGCCCACAGTGGTCGGTACCAACCACCACTCAAATAAAATAGTCACCACTGTCACTCAACAACCACTACAGATTCACCTCTGACATACACAAGTTAAAGCCCCATACTACATTTCTGGACCCAACCCTATCTCTTGTAGCCACCACTTTCTAAACCTGGGAGCATCCCTGAGATCCCTATTATGAACCCACTATCGTGGATCTGCTAAAACCCAACATGATGTAAGGTTTATATAAGGAAAAGTTTAAGTAGGGATGGGATCAAAGAAATAAAAAGTGGTGATATAAGGGAGGTCATCTACACCCGATGATACACTGGTCAGTGGACATTTAATCCCTAATCTGGTCTATACCCATGTTAGGGATTATATGTCCACCAGTGTCAAATAGTACGGTAGTACTGTTTAAGTAGGGTTTGCATCAAAAGTGACGAGCGCTGCCAAAAATACCGCCCTTAAAAACCAGCTTAGAAACTTCTTACGCGACGAAAATCACCTTTCGGAATAACATTAGTCCATCTAACACCAAATGTAGCATTAAAAACAAGAAAACACTTACTGGCGGCCGGATATAGAATTTTTTAAAGATCGTCAAAGCTCGAAATTTCGTCTCGCGTCTCACTCACTCACTCACTTACTCACTGACCACAGTCGCAAGCCTAGAGCCCAAACGAAGCAGCGCACGGTCACCATCTTACGCCACAACAACAAACTCACCGGTGGGATGTGCCTTTTGGGGTTCCGACGAGTGTATGCCCTGTGCACCTTGTCTTTTTTTTATCTTCAATCAGGCTACTTGTCTTCTTCATCCAACGAAACCATACCGAGGCGTTAATTTTCCATATCAACACTTTCTTTAAGCAGCATAATAGACACCACAAAATTATTTAAGGCACTGAGACTACGCTACTGTATGGCCCCCGACTGTACGGAGGTACCAGTACTCCACAATAGGTCACAAGGTCATGCCCATTCTTTATTCTACGTATTGTCGATCTATCGATTGAGACCACGATGACCACGCCCCTTTTACGCTAGCTGTATTTGTGATCACACACTTTCAAGTTGGTAGGCTGATTCGAGATACTCTAGTCTAATAATCGATCGAAACCACAATGACCACACCCCTTTTTGGGACAAGCACACATTTTCGCAAACTCACTAGAGATAGTCTAATATAGCAGTCACCCTAATAAAACAGTCACATGTTTTATAGCTAGCTGTATGCTTTAAGTTCCATAATATTACATACTGAAAACTACAACATACTACTACTTATTACCTAACCATATACTTATTACTACCTATACATACTTAACTTAAATTCGTCCTCAGCAGTAAGCGAATAGTATGCTTTAACAAAAAAACTAAACAAACTAGTATATTAAAAATTATAAATTCAAAAATGAAGTAGGGTTTCAAGATATAAAAAGTAGTGAAACAAGAGATGAACAATGGTAGCTATTACAGCATAGCTCAGTGTTAAATCCCTACTTTGGCATGGTATAACAATTATTTTGTGCTCAATGCCAAAGTAGGGATTTCCCAATGAAGTATACTGTAATAGCTACCATTGTTCATCTCTTGTTTCACTACTTTTTATAGCTTGAAACCCTACTTCATTTTTAAATTTATAATTTTTAATATCAAGACACACGGTAGTGTGTCGTGCGGCCCAAGAAGCCGGCGCGCCACACCGTGAGTATATTTATAGGAAGAAAGTAAACGCGATTTTCACACCTTTGTAGGTCCGCGATTCCTTATCCTATTAAAACCAAAGTTGCTACAGGAATGCCGGCTGGGTAGGGGAGTCCACATACCAACTTTGAAGAAAATCGCTCCAGCCATTTCCGAGATACGAGTGGCCAAAGTTTGGGTTTTTTTTCTTCGTTTTTTTCTTCTTCTACTTCTTCTTTTCGCACACTTTGCAAAATCCTCAATAAAACACGAATGCGTGCTTGGATCGGGCTGTAATTTAGCACACTTAAAGGGCTCATTAAGGCGAATCTCAGTACCAAGTTTGGTAGGAATCCGATGAACATTCACGGAGTTATGACCGATTATTTGTGTAAAATGAGGTCGAAGGTCTGTCACGCCCACAGGGTAAACCGCTTGAAGGAATGAGCTGAAAATTGCTTTTGTAGATGGAGTAACTATCGTAGGAGTGCCTTTTTGTGGTTTGAAAGGAATCCACTTAAAGGCCATCGAGATAGACACGAAACCCAACCTATGTCACAATTACGCGATCGACTTTTATGAACAAAAAACTATTAGTTTTCGCGCCTACCAGGCAAACCGCTTAGAACAGTGAGCTGAAAATCGGTGTGTAGCTGGAATAATTATCATAGAAAGTCCTTGCAGTAGTACAGAAGAATCGGATTACAAACCACTGAGTTATGATTCCAAAGCCAACTACGTGTAGCATATGCGAGATCGAGATACTCTAATAGAACAGTCACCCTAATAAAGCATTCAGCTACTTTTATGACTTACTCCATTATAGAATGATATGTAGGCCTGCGCCTATTATGCCGGCATAATCTTGAGAATAATAGGTCACTAATTTCGTGAGAATAATTCCGGAATAATAGGATGGTTACAGGCATAATTTTAGAATAATCGAACGACCACGGGAATAATCGGTGGAATTAGGGGGCGTGTCTCTTCTTGATTACCTAGAAGAAAGAGTTAAGCTACGGGGAGCACGTTTGCAGGCTGTGCCTTTTGAGTACCCATGTCTTTGACAAAAATTGATAATCTAATCTAATCCACTACAAATGATATAAAGTTGACAGGAGTGTTGGCTGAAAGGAGCTGAAAAGCCTCTAAAAGATCGATATATTCTAATAGAACGCTCAAATACTCTAATAGAGCAGTCAGCTCGTTTCATGCTAACAATCTGCAGCCAGCATCAGGGATTTAACTGCATGATTATCTGCAATTCTGAAACTTGTACATCTTATACCAGTGTGTCTTCTTCAAGTATTTGAGCATTATTATCTACCTAACTTAGTAGCTATACAGTAGTTACAGCATATTATTATAATACACAAATAATTAAATACACTTGAACTATTACTGTAAATAGCTATTCTAAGTCTGCTGTAACTATTATGGATAGAAAAATGATGTGTAAGGTGGAATGCTTCATATATGGCTATTAATAATTCGGACAAAACTACTTATAGCAGCATCTTGAAAACTAAGCGACTAGACAGATATATTGAATGAGAATAATTATGGAATAATAGGCTGGATACAAGAATAACAAAAAGAATAATAGGAGAATTTTTTGGGAAATTCTGGAAAGAATAATAGGTAAAATTTTGAGCATAATAGGCTCAGGCCTAATTATATGGCATTGCAAGTTATTCTGTAGGGAGTTCAGCTACAAGCAGTTAATCTTATAGACAATTCAGCTACAAATATGTTGCTGTAGAGATTCAGAACATTATAAGTCACACTGAAGAGAATTCAACTATAAACAAGTCACCTTGTAGAGAGTTCAGCTACAGCAAGTCACTCTGTAGAGAATTCAGCTACAAACAAATCACTGTGTAAAGGGTTCAGCTACAAAAAAGCTACCTAGTAGAGAGTTCATCTAGATCAGCTACAAACACTGAAGTTACTTTATGCAGTGTTCAGCTACAAGTAAGTCACTCTGTAGAGAGTTCAGCTACAAACAAGTCACTCTGTAGTACAAACAAGTCACCGTGGAGAGAGAGTTCTCAAAACACCACCATGTAAAAGAGTCCAGCTATACAAACAAGATATAACTCTATAGAGAGATCAGGTAGAAACTTAACAGATCACACTGTAGAGAGTTCAGCTAGAAACAAGTCATCCAGACTGAGTAGAGAGATCAACTAGAAAACATCACCTTGTAGAGAGTTCAAATCACCCTGCAGATAGTTCAGCTACAAACAAATCACCCTATAGAGAGATCAGCTAGAAGAAGTCACCTTGTAAAGAGTTTAGCTACAAAGAAACTACCAAGTAGAGAATTCAGCTATAAACAGATCATCCTGTCGAGAGTTTAGCTAGAAACAAGTCATCTTGTAGAGAGATCAACTAGAAGAAGTTACTATGTAGAGAGTTCAGCTACAAAGAAACAACCATGTAGAAAGTTCAGCTGCAAACAAATCACCTGTATAGAGTTCAGCTACAAACAAATCACCCTGTAGAGAGATCAGCTAGAAGAAGTTTCCTTGTAGAGAGTTCAGCTACAAACAAATCACCCTGTAGAAAGATCAGCTAGAAGAAGTTACCTTGTGGAGAGTTCAGCTACAAAGAAACCATCATGTAGAGAGTTCAACTGCAAACAAATCACCTGTAGAGAGTTCAGCTACAAACAAATCTCTCTGTAGAGAGATCAGCTAGAAGAAGTTACCTTGGAGATCATTCAGCTACAAACAAATCACCCTGTAGAGAGATCAGCTAGAAGAAGTTACCCTGTAGAGAGTTCAGCTACAAAGAAACCACCATGTAGAGAGTTCAGCTGCAAAGAAATCACCCTGTAGAAAATTCAGCCACAAACAAATTGCCCTGTAGAAAGATCAGTTTGAAGAAGTTACCTTGTAGAGAGTTCAGCTACAAAGAAACCATTCTGTAAAGAGCTCAGCTGCAAACAAATCTCCTGCACAGAATTCAGCTACAAACAAATCACCCTGTAGAGAGATCAGCTAGAAGAAGTTACCTTGTAGATTGTTCAGCTACAAACAATTCACCCTGTAGAGAGAGAGCAGCAAGAAGAAGTCACTTTGTAGAGTGTTCAGTTACAAAGAAACCACCTTGAAGAGTTCTGTAATAAATATATGTGAGAGGTTCAAGTTAAATCCAAATTTTATTTCTTTTGAACAAATCTGAAAAAATGCAGATTAAAATTTAGCATTATGATGTCATCAATATGACATCATCATTATGGCTTCACCATGCACAAGATTTATCAAAATTATTTATATGTTGATACGACATTCCTCACAGACTAAATTATATAATTGTATTTTTTTTAAATAAGTTTTTAAAATACTGCAATAATACTTTGATTTTACTTGAACCACTCACATATGTATTAATTTTTACATTTACTGATAAAATTTAAAGTACATCTGCTTCATCTTTTCTTCTTCCTGTAGTAAAGAAAAAAAGATAGGTTAAAAAAGTCCCAAAGCTGGCCATAGGCCGGCTTTGGGGTATACAAATACAAAAAGAAGTGAAATCTAATCCAAAACAGCCAAGCTATAAAAAAAAGTGAGCGGCCCTCAAAAAGGCTATGGTGAAAAAAGATATGAAATCCAAGGTGGCGGCCAAGAAATGGTTGTGATGGTAGGTTAACGGTAAAAATTTTAATAACGGCAATTTAGGTGAATTTTTTGCCAAGACCAAGCGGCACAAAAATTCACCTGAATTGTCGTTATTAAAATTTTTACCATTAACCTACCATCACAGCCATTTCTTGGCCGCCACCTTGGATTTCACATCTTTTTTCACCATAGCCTTTTTGAGGGCTGCACACTTTTTTTACAGCTTGGCTGTTTTGGATTAGATATATATATATATATAGCAACTTCCCTTGTTTCACTACTTTTTTTTTCCAAATTCCTAGTTTTTCCTTGTACCCATTTGTTTACTTTTATTTGTAACATTATATTATGCTGGTGAACCCTGCACACACTAAATTAAGGTCGCACTGAGCTGATTAAGGGCAGCTGTACAAAGTTAATTGGTCTGCATGTTTGTGGTAATGCACAAACAAACGTAGATTTTCATAGACCACAGCAAAGCATCTCAGTGTACGAACTTAACAAGCTCTGTCAGACTGCCAAGCTATTGTTGTTGATACAACTAATGTTATTCACGCTTTAAAACTATTAGTTTGTCATAACTCTGGTTAATTTGAATGGCACCAGCTGCCATCGCATGATTACTGTTATACTGAGCGCACCCTGACTAGCCACACCATTTCCTTTCTCACTAAATAACTTCAAAATTATGTACCACAGACCATCAAAATTTGGTATAGACATCGGGTAAGCATTATTCTACAATAGTACACTTTGAATTTTCACGATTCAGGCTTGATGGAGTTGTTAGCCAATGTTATATAGTCCACAGGTGTGTGTTTTCACTACTTTTCATGTTGTTATCAGTGAAAATGAAAGCGTAGAATTGTTCTACAAGGTGAGAAATGGTAGGAAACAAAGTGGCTTAGTGCTAGGCTGTTCATTGGCCAAAAATTGGCTTGAAACTTTAGAGTTATGTAGGCAGAAAATGAAGGCCTGTTATTTCATGAAACTTTGTATGCTAAACTAAAACACCACAAGCTATCACAACAGCTTTTTACGTGTAGATTAAGTTGTATACAGTGTACTAGTGAAATTTTAGGCCACCCTAAAATAAATAGCTCATTAAGCGCATAAGTTGAAGCAAATTGTTTTGTGCAGCTGAACTTAATTGATTTAGTGCCACCTTCAGAAAGAATAGGTCAATGGCAAATTGGCCATTCTGCTTTGTTTCAGCCTACTACACAAGGTTACAAATGAAGAACAGTATGAGAAGGACCTCTACAATCAATCCAGTCACAAACAGAAAACTAATTGCATACAAACAAGGAAACCATCACACAACACTACCACAAATTGACACCTTGTGCTGTTGGCAAAGATAAATACCATATAGCTGGAAATGACAAAACTTTCACGAATTTCGCGAGTAATGACAGCTTCGTGAAAATATAATCATGAAACGCTGAGATTGCATACAGCTTTTTACTACCAATGTGCAAAGGTTTTCTAGACTTTCGTGAATTAAAAAGCATGAAAATCAGATTTTACTCAGTTTTGCGAAAGTTTCGTCCCTCAAAAATTTCCGGCTATACGGTAGGACACACGTTAGGATGTATTGTATCTACCACAGTTTTTCAAAGGCACCTCTTGGGCCAAAGCAACATTGAACAGTGAAAAAATCAAGCCAGTAGCCTTAGCTGTTATCAATATATGCTTGCATGAAGGTATCAGCCTGGCAGTCAGTAGAAAATTCCGCTAAATTTGTATCATCCTACTGTAAGAGTTTCAGATCAAACTTAAGACACTTTTAGGCTTGGTTATGCCTAACCAATACTGCAAAGGTGCCATGAAGATATTGCTTCTGATCATTAATTGTCTCGGCTTCAGTCGGTAGAGTCTTATTCTAGCCACTCGCTTACATTCCTCCTGCCTCATGTTGGGGTACCGGAAACTCTCTAATCAATCACAAGAAAACATGCGCACATGCACAAACATAATTATTACATAACAAAAATTCTAGTCCATTACACTCCCCGTGTTTGAGAGTGTAGCTATCAAACAGTTATATACATAAAAAGGCCTAAATGATCAACTAATTTCTAATACAATCCAACAATCTAGTTCAAGTGTTCATTCTTCGGCGAATCTCTGCAACTATTGCAGCTTTTCTTCTCCTTCGAGTATTACTTGCTTCTGTCACCTCATCTAAATCATTCACTGAGTTTCCCTCGCTGCTGCTGGAGACGACACAATCACCCGTAGATACTTCTATTGGTTATAGATGCTTGATGCTACGACAAATGACTTGCACACATCGATCAGAGCAACCAGCCCTCACCTTAGCAGCACGAACATGTCCATCAGACCCACTCAACAGTTCTTCAACAACACCAAGTTTCCAAAAAGATATTTTGGTCTGGTCATCCTTGATCACAACAACATCTCCTAGTGCAATTTTTGATCCTCCACTCCCTCTTGATCTGTGGTCAGATTGGTGATTCTCTCTCAAACTCATCAAGTATTCTCGTCGCCATTGTCTAGTAAATTGACTTAATAAATGTTTCTGCTGCCTAGCCCTTTTCGTCGGTGTCATTAGTACTGATCACTTCAAAGTGTGAATCATTGGGAGGACTAGTGATTTTCCTACCATATATCAGATGTGATGGAGACAGAACATAACTCGTGCCACTAATATCATCTTCTACATATGTCAAAGGTCTAGAGTTAACAACCCCCTCTACTTCAACTAAAAGTATGTTTAACTGGTCGAAATTCAATGTGGAGCGGCCAAGAACCTTTCTGAGACTTCACTTTACACTCTGAATCAAACGCTCCCAGAATCCTCCCCAACAGGGAGCCTTCTCAACAATGAACTTCCAAGAGGTATGGTTGTTTGTCAGGTATCTTTGAACTTCAGAAGATTGGGCTACCTTAGATACTTCTTTGCTGGAGGACCGAAATTTCTTAGCGTTGTCAGAAATCAATGTTGCTGGCAAACCTCTCCTACCAGCAAATATCCGGAAACATAGTAAAAATGATTCAACCCCGAGGTCCTGTACCAATTCCAGATGTACAGCACGGGTGGCTGCACATGTGAAAAGACAAATGTAGACTTTTTGTGGTTGGCCATTTAAGTTTATGTACAGAGGAACAGCAAAATCTAACCCTGTGTGGGAAAATGGTGGATCTTCTGACACTCTTTCGGGAGGCAAATCTGCAACTGGGCATGATCCATATGGTTTGCATTCTAGTCTTCTACAAATAACACAAGCTCTAACTATAGCCTTAGTTGCCTGACGACCTCGCAAGATCCAGTATCTCTCTCTTAACAAGGTGAGCGTTTCATTAACTCCACCGTGCTTGCAGCGTTCATGCAATTACCGTATCAACAGGGTAACAAAAGGATGTCTCGTTGGCAAGAGTGACGGTTTCTTGCTCCCAAATGACAACTCTGGTGAATTGTTTATTCTCCCTTGGTATCGCATCAACTGTCTGTCATCAATAAACAGGTTGAACTGATGAACCAAGATAGGACAGGCACCCTTATTATTCAACAAGTACCATATTTCCTGGTTAAAGCAACTCTGTTGCACAGATATGATCCATGCAGCCTCAGCTCTCTTGATGTCTCCAGTATCAATCAGTGGCTCATCATCACTTCTGAGACTTCTGCATCGCTTCAGCCTTGCAACAAACAACAGCACGCATGCAGTAACACGAAGCAAGGTATCTAGAGTACTATAACGAGTACAGTCAATCAAGTTGTCTAAGCGCATCACCTTATGTTCTTTGTTCATGATGAACAAAGCTTGGGTAGATATACACTGTGACTTGGTCAATTCTGCCTCCACCTCACACGAAACATCCACATCTGGTAGCATGGGTTGACTAACATTCTTCTCAGCAATAATGTTAGATCCATGCCACCAAATTGAATTATGTACAATTTCCTTAGCAGACACACCTCTGGAGGGCAAGTCAGCAGGGTTCAATTCCCCTGGGCAGAAGTTCCAATCTTCACCATTCGTCAATCCTTTGATCTCCTCAACCCTATTCTGAACGTACTGTTTCCAAGCTCTTCTGTTGCGTATGCAATGCAGCACTACCATGGAGTCCACCCACAAGTGAACACTGTTCAATCGAGGTAGGCAAGGTACAATACTGTGTACAAATCTGGCCAAAATCAGTGCCCCCAGTAGTTCTAAACGGGGAATAGTTTGCTTCTTAGTTGGCGCTACCCTGGTCTTCGAACACAGCAGATTAACTTCAACTTGACCATCAAGGTAAGTGGAACTAAGATACAACACTGCCACATAGGCATGCTCAGATGCATCACTGAGCCCATGTAGAGATATGGAAACAGGATAAGAAGATACACTGTATGAGAAAACAGCATTGGGGAATCTTCAATTCAGAAAGCAAGACCAGATCCTTCATCAACTGCTCCCATCGAACTTGCGTTTCTGTATGCAAGGATACATCCCAATCGGCCTTACTGGTACACAAAACTTGAAACAACATCTTAAGAGTGATAGTAAGGGGACTCAATATTCCCAGAGGATCAAAAAGACTTGCAGTCACCCTCAAGATTGATCATTTGGTATGCGGTAAGCATTTCATTGCATTAAGATGTTCCTTAAAATCAAACGTGAACTTATCTTGCATCTTATCCCAAGCAATTCCCAGCAACTTAGACATATCTGTTCTATTATCATCAATCGTAACAGTTGCATCACAAGGGTCAGTGCCAGTACCTTCCACGGAGGATGCCTCAACTTGCTCAATCATGTCATTTAAAGTCTTGGAATTTGTATTCCATTTTCTCAAGTTAAAGCCCCCATGATGCAAGATCCACTTGGAGGACTTGTAAACTTCAAAAGCTTCTTGTACGGTAGCACCGCCAGATACCAAATCATCGAAAGTGTAGAAGTTTACTGCTCTCTTGAAGAGGGTCTTCAAGCCAAAGAAATCTAAGCATGTCTCTATCTGATTCACGGATCCTTATCATCAGAAAGGCCTTATCAATATCACCTGCAAGAGCCACTTGATAACATCAAAACCTAATGAGAACATTAAACAACTTAGGGATCAGATTGGGTCCAACCTGCAAACAATCATTAAGTGCAATGTTACATTCATGTGAGGTAGCCGAACCATCATATAAGACACGCACCTTAGTTGTGCTGCGGTCTTGCTTGACCACCGGATGATGTGGCATATAATGGATGAACGTATCAGAAGACTCATTACTGTTGTCCACAGGTTCGATAATATTGTAGTGCAACTGTTCATCTATTGTGCCTTGATATTCCTTCAAAATCTCAGGCTGTTTAATTAGACGTCTCTGCAGATACCTCAACCGATTATAACACAAGTTAAAGTGGTTAGGTATATCACTCTTACTTCTAATCCAAGGGAGTCAGACCTCGTAGCAATCCTGCACAAATGCGACTCCATCAAGAAATGACACAGGCTCCTTGCAATATTGGGTATAGTAGATTCCTAAGGATTCCAACTCCCGGAAGGACTTAAGAATGTCATTAAGGCCACTGAGTTCATTGGTGGAAGGTTCCAACTCATTGAAATCCTGGCATACAGCCAAGTGAGAGAACATCAAGACATGAGAGTGCGGTGAAGTAAGAGGACCAGAAAGAAGCCAACCTAGTTTACTCCTAACTGCAGTAGGACCATTGTCTGTGCGGATAGTTTCTTCCTCTACAAAGTTCCAGCAATGATCGGACCCAACAAGGAGATCAATGACTTCAGTGCTCTTGACAGGAGGGTCAGCCAATTGCAGATCAAATAACTGAGGGTATTTATCTAAGTGTACCACATTCAGCAGGGAGGAGCAAATGGTCAGGAAACTAAGTGCCTCCAGCACTAAACAATCAGAACTGCCAATCTTATCTGAACCAGATCACAAGTCTTGCTCTTAAATGCAGGTTCCCCAAAGGTGTTTAAATGCAATCTCTCTTTTTTTACAGGCTTAAGACGTAGGTGTCTGCAGAGAGCCTCTGTTACATACGACCTCTGGCTCCCTGTATCAAATAGAATCCGGATATTGACTGATGCTACACCCTCTTTGCCGGAAGCCATGGTACTTGCTGTTTGCAACAACACCAATCCACTACTTCGTGCCACATTAAATGTGTTGTTGATAGTCTCTAAAACTTCAGGTGGCTTAACAGAATCCGGTGGGTGTACCTGGTCACATATCAATTGGTGATGCTTCTTGTGACAGTGCCTGCATTTCTTATGTGAATCACAATCTTTGATGGGACGTCAGACAGTTAAAACAGCAACCTCCTCTAATTAGGATAGCCCGTCTATCCTTCACTTCCTTAACCGAGGTGCACTAGGAAGGATAATGTTCTCCATTGCAATAAGGACATCTTGGAGCAGCAAGATGTACTTAGTTTACTATGCTGTGCCAGCCTACTTGTCTCAGTTGCCTGTTTTGCAGTAGTAAAATGTATTTATAACTTGATTGCCAATAGTACTTTTACTTGTGGTATTCATGATAATTTGTACAACTAGTTTATATTTTAAGGTAGAATGAACAAGACATCAGAGTATCTGCTAAGTTCATGCACTGTATTAGGGATAAAGCCAGTACAAATATATTCTATACAATACTATCATAAACAAAGCTTGATCGCATGTAGCTATGTAGAAGGCCTTGACAGAAGTCCTTATGACTCCTTTCCTTGTAACAGAATTGATTCCATAGAAGCTCTTTTATGTGACCAGTAGTTACCCTTTAAAATACTGTAGTATTAGTATGAGTGATTGAGTAGTAATCAGCTCTACAGTACATGGGTGGCCCCAGAAGCAAACATATCTACTGTAACTTGGTAGAAACACAGGAAAGGAGAAACAACAAAAGTTAAAATGTCCGGTAAAATTGCTTGGTGTCCACTCAACTTTCACAATGTCCTGACAGTATATCAGGACATGATTAAAGAGTTATTTTGCACACCGCATACAGTACACTTATGTACAGTAATCATATATTGTCTTTTTGAAGGATACAGTAGTACTTCAATTATCCAAACAGTATAAGTGACCAGAGTATTTCATCATTAGGTGAATGTTCTATTGGAGTAAGTGTATGTTCTATTAGAGTAGTTGAACACAACTCTGTATATAAAGAATGGGCTTCGTTTATCAAAACAAATTCACTTATTTGAACACTTCTATGGTTGAACTGGCACACAGGTGTTTGGATAATGGAGGTTTTACTGTACTTATACAGTTATAAATATTACGTATTATTGTTATTCAGCATTCTCCCAACCAATTGTTGCTGATCCATCTCCTGTGTGTGTTGGAGGTACTGTGACCATAAGCTGTAGAGTAAACTTCACTAATTCAGTTGGAAACACTTTTCTTGCGAGTGCTGATATTTTCAGAAATGGGGAAGTTATTCGTACTGGTGTACCCCCAAATCATGTACTTGTGATAGATGGAGCCAGTGTAGTAGGTATATTGGTCAGTAATATCAGTTTGGATGATGATAATGTTGAGTATAATTGTACTACTCGTGCTGCTCCAACTAGTTTTGTGTCTTCATTAACTCTAAATGTTACTGGTATGTTTATATAGTTAAATATTTATTGTGTTGTAGTTACTTGTAAGCATGCAGTGTAATTTGAAGTTTTAAGAACTGCGTAAATACATAAAATATGCAGTTTTGATTAACTTACATAGCATCGTTATTGTTCTTGCCTTTATCGTAGGTGTAGCACAGTAACTGTATACTGTCATTAGTCATACATACAGGTATGTATATAGTCACTTGTTTCTTACTTTTTACTCTATACAGTGCATGTCAAAACAAAGTTAACAAGTATACACAAAAGTTTGGAATTTTCAACTAGAGTAGGGACCATATCGAGAAAAAATACTGAAACTAGATTGAATAGTGCATGATATTAAATCACAGTAAAATAATAAGCGTTATATCCCTACTGTGCCCGAGTTACCAAAGCACAGTAGGCATATATTACTTCTTATTGTTTTACTGTAATTTAATATCGTGCAACGATATTAAATCAATATCGTGCAACGATATTAAATCACAGTATTAAATCAGAGGAGGACAACGGTAAGTCCATGAAGAATGCATGGTACGCACTGCGGCATGCCAAAAGGCACATCTCGGGAGAAAGCAACAGCGAACCGTGAAAAAATCAAGCCCCTAGCTGCAGCCATTATCGATGTACGCTTGTCTAAAAACGTTAGTCAGTCAAGTCAGTCAGTCAGTCATAAGAAATTTCCATTGAATTAATTATATTTTAATTCTGTAGCAACTTGTTGAAAGCATTTCGAGTCAATCTGAAGGTTTTTTCGGGCAGGAAAAATTGAAGCTGATTTCTTGGTGATGCTAGTTCATGGGCTACGCCTACTCCTTTATGGCCCCTACTATACAGTTACTATCGTACTGTATGATATAGCATAGTAATTATAGTCGTAATTTGCAATAGATGAATTTCATAATAAGAAATTGTAAACTGTTGCCCCTAGCAACCTGAATTTTGCATTATTTTGTAGGTGTGAATGTCAAAAGTAACATCTCCAATTTTTAAAAGGATAGCATATATAGGTCATGAGATATGACATTTTAAAGTTTGCAGTTTTTCCATAAGTTGCCCCCTCTGGGCAATCACATGGATAATGTATGGGAAAACCACAAATTTCAGAATGTGATATCTCATGATCTATATACTCCATCATTTTAAAATTTGGAGAGGTTAAGTTTGAGATTCACACCTTCGAATAATGTTAAATTGAGAAACATTAATTGAATTTGTTGTTTTCCCACACATTATTTATGTGATTGCCCAGAAGGGGCAACTGTTGCTCCCTCTCATAGACAATGTGTGGAAAAATGACAAACTTTAAAGCGTTATATCTCATGACCTTTTGTGCTATCTTTTTAAAATTTGGAGATGTTACTATAGACATTTATCCCTACAAATATTGTAAAATTCAGGTTGCTAGGGGCAACTTTAATTATTATGAAATTCATCCATTGTGATTCTGTCACAGAAAGCACATATAATGTACAGTATGTTAATGTACAAATGCCGGACTGCGATGATTTTGCTATTGAAAAAGCTAGTTGACCACGACAAAGGCCAGGAGAGCTGTTGCGAAACTCATCAGGCATTCGTGATGTGCAGTAAACTTTCAACTTCAGTGGTATATTGCTAGGCTATTGATTTAGCATTTCATTTCAAGTAATTTTCACAAGTACTATTTGTAGCCACTCACAGTAGCTATAGCTACTGCCCTGTAGTTGATTTAAAAGCTGTTCAAGTTAAGATGCTTAGCTATAAAAGCAAGCCATGAACTACTGATCCAGCCTGTTAATGTATATCTATAGAGAACACTATTGTATATACACTAATACAATATAATGTATGACAGGTAGAACGTGTAAGTAGTATTCGAGAAAGTATCAATATCTCGATATTTTGTATTAACTATCGTGATACCATGCCTGTACATTACTGTCATTAAAAAATCTATTTGTTATGCAGTGCCTCCTGGCCCTGACTTTGTTAGCTGTTGTGTATCATTCCCTCCAGCACTTCAACATACCATCCTAAAGGTAACTAGCCCAATGTACTGTGGAGAAAAGTTGGCGAAAAGTGATCAACATGCATATGATTGGAGCTCTCAACTTCCAAAAGCTCTGTTTGCTAACAGAGCTAAATTTCATAAAACTACCAGCGTCACATTCCACCTCAATTTTTTGTTGTTTGCACGAACTCCCTGTCAACTTGATGCTGTAGTTGGTTATTAATCAACAAGATATGTATTCTCTGGCCCCCAGTTTATAAAATGTACACTAAAACCTGAGTAATGAGGCCACTTTGTTATAGTGACCAGTTCCAACAAGTCCAAACGTATTTATTTATTTAATTTTCATTAGTAGGGCCACTTCATTATTAAGGCCAGTGGCCACATATTGCAGGACTAAACTAGTAAAACTAATCCACCCCAAAAACACCTTCGCTGTAAAAAAGGCGCGCCCAAGAAACTACAAGTACCTGGAACCCAATGTAAAAAACAAACAGAAAAATCAGCTTAGCTGAAGTGAAAAGTAACTGGTAACTTAAAGAGCTGATATCTGAAGCGGCCAAGAATACAATTACTAAAGTTTAATCCATGCAAGAACACCTTGGCTATAAAACAGGTGTATACATGAAAGTAACTGGCAACTGAAATGGCTGATATCTGAAGCGGCCAAGAATGAATGGTCATATACAACTAATTCAAAAATTTAACACTGAACCTTTATAATTCAGCTGTGTTCTATATTCACTCTTGCTGCATCGTAAAGTAATTTCTTTTAACTCTAATTGGCTGGTAATTTGGCCGCCTTTTTTAATAGTCAGTATAATAGAGCAAAAAAAGGCGGCCAAATTACCAGCCAATTAGAGTTAAAAGAAATTACTTTACGATGCAGCAAGAGTGAATATAGAACACAGCTGAATTATAAAGGTTCAGTGTTAAATTTTTGAATTAGTTGTATATGACCATTCATTCTTGGCCGCTTCAGATATCAGCCATTTCAGTTGCCAGTTACTTTCATGTATACACCTGTTTTATAGCCAAGGTGTTCTTGCATGGATTAAACTTTAGTAATTGTATTCTTGGCCGCTTCAGATATCAGCTCTTTAAGTTACCAGTTACTTTTCACTTCAGCTAAGCTGATTTTTCTTTTTGTTTTTTTACATTGGGTTCCAGGTACTTGTAGTTTCTTGGGCGCGCCTTTTTTACAGCGAAGGTGTTTTTGGGGTGGATATCACTGATTTTTGTCAGTGATAGACTCTACATTTGGTTTAAAAGGTAATTTTTTGGAAATGAGCAATTAACATTAATGCAAAATATTATCTTGGAGAGTCAGTAAAATCCATACATAATAATGATTGTTTCATAACACCGTAAATTCAGAAGTATGAATTTACGGTGTAGTATGACTGTTCTATTAGAGTAAATTTATCTTTACTGCCTGCACGTCATGAATATATCTCATATCCGTACATGTTAAATATTTCAGACACCTAATTAAAATTGCAAGTGCCTAATTAGTTCACAGTTGCTACACAGCTATAAATACATTTGTAATTGTTATCATCATAATCATTTATCATGTTATAACCATTTTTTTAATATTTTGGTCACAAGTTCAGGATTAGAGCAGCAGAGAAAGGAATAGAGGACTCAACCATCAAGACTTGTATATGGGAGATGGAACAGTATTGCGATGGACAATGCCGGTACTAACCCCTCAAGGGTGTTGCAGTACAGTATAGATGCAAGACCAGAGCCTCGATCGTCACTTTGACTGTGGTCACAACTTCAGGATTGGAGCAGCAGAGAAAGGAATGGAGGATTCAATCATCAAGACTCGGGGAGATGGAATAGTATTGCCATGGACAATGCCAGCACTAACCCCTCAAGGATGTCACAGTGCAGTATCGATACAACCACTCCAACCAGTGCATAAGACCAGAGCTCGATCATCACTTTTTGACTGAAATTTTTATACTTGATGAAGCAATTAAAACAAAAAAGTTGTAGTACTTGTACTTTCCTGAGGGAACATGTCCCCTGAGTCCCAGACTCCCTTGCCTGTTCAGCAGAATAATAGGATTGAGCCTTACTACCACTTTCACTTTTATTCTTGGCCTGAATGTACATATCAGCAACATAATACAGTAGCTGTGGATAATGCTAGTTAATGCCCCTAGGCAGAGCTATAGGGGTGGGAATTTTTCCCTACTATCATACTATCATAGTAGTTCTTCTCGCAGTTCTTTGCCTGGCCATCATCAACTGCTGTCCATCAACTGCTGTCAAAACATTAGTCTCGTCCCCCAGACCCTTCCTCAAGCATGCTTATCACACAAAAATAACTTAGTTTAGCAGTGCACAAACAATTATTCATTGACAGCTTATACTACACTTACCGCATTGTTGAACCATGTATACCACCAGAATCCACCAGATTGACAACTAACACGTGATCTATTTAGGGGAAATCTCGTGGAAAGTCCCTAATTACCTTAAGCGGACACTCATGATACTAGTCTCGCGTGGCCAGACCGCTTTTTTCCGTATATTGGGTGGGGAAAAAAGGGTCTGGTGCAACTCCAATAGCTGTTTACTTCTGAGCCATCCCCACATTCCGGGGACGCTAATTGAATAACATTGGTCACAAAGGAGGTGCCATGACGTCAGTAAGTTAACTAGAGATCTGTTTATCCTTTAAACGAATCTTAATTTGCTCCGATGTCTCTTTTGAAAGTTAATCCTCATCGTGTAACAAGACTCACAACCGGAGCAGGAGTGTAGGACTACTTCATAGTTTTACTGACGTCATGGCACCTCCTTTGTGACCAATGTTATTCAATTAGCGTCCGAATGTGGGGACGGCTCAGAAGTAAACAGCTATTGGAGTTGCACCAGACCCTTTTTTCCCCACCCAATATACGGAAAAAAGCGGTCTAGCCACGCGAGACTATCATGATACGTGGTTTTAAATTGAATGGTTTAAGAATGTAACTGGATGGTCCGGTGAGGCGTACTTTAATCGGCTCGACTTTACTGAGAAACTCGAGCCCCTCGTGAGAAACTACATCGCTTGAGCAACGCTTGAAAAAGTAAGAGTCCGGCAAGAATACTGAGGGACTCTATGATATATGCCGGTCTTGAATGCTAACGAAACGAGGAGTGAAGTTTGTGCAACGTGTCACATCGCCACACACTGATTCACCGTGTTTGTGCGATAGGGTTTTTGGACCTGTCCACCAGATGTTGAAAGGAAATTCATTCCACCACATGTTGAAAGGAAATTCATTCCAACTTGTGAAGTAATTGGTATACTCATTGTTGGGGTCCATGGGGACATCGATGAGCATTTACCAGTCAGCTGTAAGTAATGTCACAACAGAAGGAAAGGAACCATTTCCATACCCCTATGGCATACTGATTTTCCAGGTCAGTTTATGTACACCCAACCACAGAAATGTAGAACTTTGGTTGCAGGTGGAAAATAAACGCCTTTTTACTCAGTTACAAGAGATTCACCCAGCTGGAATAAAATGTTGAAGTGAATGTCATTAGTACCTACTTGCGGTTCATCAGGTATTGGACAATTCCAAGTGTCCAGATTATGCAGTTGTCCTCATGTTCAAGTTTACACGTTTAGGCAAGTTCCACAACATCCTATAATCTATTACTATATCAGTGTGGAATAATGCTTATATAATATTTTTCATATTCCAGGCTTTAGGTATGTGTATTGTATTTAACACCTGCTTGTTGGTTTTTGCAGGCCATCTGGTCATACTGGTTTATCCACTAGCAGTTGAATGTGATCATGGTACATATGTAAGTTGAGACCATGCAGGAACAAAGATACAGGTGTCATGAATTTCAGGTCAGTTGACATTCAGAGGAATTGTATTATTGCAATTGTTCTTTTGTAGTTATCAATTATCAGTGACTAGTTTGTGATAGCGTACTTTTGTTTGACTAATGACCAAATGTTCTGGTTTACATGCTTACCCAACAGTTATGTTACTCACTTAACCTGCATATGGGATATATATTTTTAGTTCATTTTGATTATTCATCCTTTATTGGTACAGCCTGGCATATTGATTTTTTGCACATTCTCTTTTTAATTCAGTGCCTGCTGGATTGTTTCGTCAGATATCGAAACAGATGTCTTTGGTGTTGCGACCGATGTTCCAGGTCAGTTTGCATGTGTGTTTAATTTAAGGTTGACTTCAGTGCCTGCTTATTCTTTTACAGGTCTCAGTATTGAGTGTCATGATTTCAGGTCAGTTGACGTACAGAAGAATTGTATTATTGCAATTGTTGTTTTTGTAGTTATCAATTATCACTGTATACTAGTGATGTGAATTTGCAGGTCAGTCTACTCAGATGTATCAGGCATAGTGTTGATGGGATCGAACAAGTATCCAGTGTAGACTGTAGTGGCATCAAGGGTGTTAATTTCCAGGTCAGTTTACATGTTGTGATGTTAGTGATTTTTTCCTAGTACCAAGATATTAAGTGTATTGTATTTAATGCCCACCTGTTATGTTTTTAAATTATGGTATATCAGTGTAGACAGTGCAACAGTAAGCCTTCTGTGTTGTAGTAACTATTTGTTTCGTAATATTATGCTGTTGTCCCGGAATGGCACAATTTTTGGGCAACCAGTGTGAAGTCCAGTGGTACAAACATTGTATTATGACCAAGTTGTGATAGCGTACTTTTGTTTGACTAATGTCCTAATGTTCTGGTTTGACTAAAGTCTTAATGTTCTGGTTTAACATGCTTACCCAACAGTTATGTTATTCATTCACTTAGCCTGGGATATAATTTTTGTTCATTTTGATTATCCATGCTATTATTGACACAGCCCGGCATATTGATTTTTTGTACATTCTCTTTTAATTCAGTGCCTGCTGGATTGTGTCATCAGATATCGAAACAAGTGTTTTTGGTATTGTGACCGATGTTCCAGGTCAGTTGCATGAGTGTTTAATTTAAGGTTAACTTCAGTTCCTGCTTATTCTTTTACAGGTCTCAGTATCGTCATGCTGACATACAAGAAATCATCACTATTGTCGGAACTATTTTTAGTCAAGTCTTGATGTGATGTTAATTAACGTTGTTACACATTGTTGTATGTTTACCATATGGCAAGAAATTATCATGGCCATCATAAAATTTGAATATTGTGTGGACCAACCCCAACTCATACATGGTCACTGGCAAACCACGAACCACATTCAAGCCACAACACCACCAACCACATTCGAGCAATCCATTACAAAACTTTGTTGCACCATTTGTGTGTGCATAATACTTAATGAAAGCCACAACACAAGCTACACGGTACACACTACATAGAGGTGGTAACCTCTAAAGGCTTGTTACCTTTTTTTTATTTATTTTCCTTTTTTATTCACCTTATCGGCCTTTGTGGTTAATCTATTAAAAATTACATGTAAACAGAGAATTGAAGAGTATGCTTAAAGCACCTTCGCTAGTGATTTCGTTCTTCTAACCTAAGACAACTGGCGATTTATAAAGGTAGGTTATATAGAGCCGGTACCGGTTACACTGTTTTGCCGGCTATTTTGCCGGCAGTGGAGGGTATAATACTTAGAATGTTACGTGCATTAAAAAAAAAACTTGTACAAAAAACCTAAGAAAGCGAAAAAAAAAAAGTTGTCTAAGCGAGGGGTCGAACCCGGGCATCCGTACTCATAATCAATGTTTGTAACGATTATACCACCGGTGCTGCAGCTAGTCATGTTATTTAGTTTCTACGTTATAAACATCCGACTGAAGTGACTTCTATATATAACAAGAGTGAAGAAGAAACCAAAGCTGAACCCTAGCCTACCCCTAACGCTAAGGAACTACTTTCGCATCCCCTAAAGTTGAATGCTCGGGGCAACCTACTAGACGCGTGCCCTAAAGTTGAATGCTCGGGGCAACCTACTAGTGCCGGCACAATAGCCGTTAGTGTTTGCAAACCCGGCCGGTACTACCGGCTAAATATACACTTCGATTTATAAACGCTCGCATGGGGTGTGGTACTAAATGGAATTTAAAAGATTTCTGCTTAAAACGCCATCCCTAGGGAACTTACGGTTCAGCACGCTGTCACAACTTGTTTATCAGGCATTAGAGTTTGTGTCCACGTCGTGTCTTTAAAAGTTATTGTAGGGATTAGAGGTTGATTTAAGAAAATACGCGTATAGGCAAACCAGGATTGGATAATGTCAGTGCTAGATGGACTATACAAACACGGCTATGTTGATTGGTTGACTGGGACAGTAGTTGGGTTACCATTATTGCACGGAACGGAATGGCATATTCCGTGGCATTATTCTCCGGAACGGAACAGAGCAGACACACGTGTCCCCCAGCCCATCAACTATAGTATTAGCTACTTGGTGGCCATGGGCATCCTGGCCGGGAACGGCTAGATCTATAAGGGAAGTTCTATAGACTACATTCAGCTCTAAATCTATAGCTATCAGGTCTAAGCTATAACATAAAAACTAGTAGCCGCTATGTCTAGGTACTAATAAACTTAGTTGTCCCTCAGTCTCCACTATGTACGTAGCTATACAGCAACCGATGTCTAATTTAACCTTGCTACATAGATTGATGCCACAGTGAAAAAAATTCTTAAGAATACACCAGTTAACAGCAAAAATTGAATACAACTATGTTAATAACACCAACATTATCGAGTAAAATAAGTGACAAAGTAATAGCATATACAGTAAATTAACACAATTAAATTAAAAGCAGTACAGCAAATAAATGATACAACGATAGACTACAAGGTAACAATTACTAAACACTAACTAGTTTCAACACAGCTTTGACAACTCCAGTGTACATTCTTGTCTAAGGTGCTTCAACCGAAACTGGAGAAATGCATACATCCCCATGGTACCATTCTGAACACTCCAAACAGCATGTCATTGGAGGTTGACGTGGCATTATATAAGCCTTCGCTTATTCAGTTTATATAACTTTCAGATTTATCTTCTTTTGCCTCTGATTGGTAACATAGAAAAACATTGTTGTTCAATACAAGATGAGAGATGGCTACACATCTTAGGGTAGTCAAATACTAATGTGCCAGAGTTTTCACCTAAACACCGGAGCACTGCATATGCAATGCTGAACAAACCACAATCATTACTTCCAGTTTGTTTATGAACATCTACAAAGTTCAGGGTAAATTCTGATTTGCTGGTGCACAGTAAACAGGCCATTTGCATTAGTTGTCACAAGAAAACATACTATCAAAAACCAACACATCTTTCTGGTTGAGTTACTAATTGTCACCCAGTGATCTCTGATACTGTCATGTATAACTTGAGTGAAAGCACTTTCAACAATCAAATAACTCAATAGCCAACATCTTGAAATTTTGATTGAACTACTTGTTCAATATTATATTGGTTAGCATTGATAAATTGCAACATTAATCCAATCACCCGACAATACCACAGCTTTGTCCCCATCCATGAAGTGTAATTCATCAATCCAGGGATGGGTGTCTTCATTTTTGGACGATTCTCTGTATGTATCAGCAGTCTTTTATTTTGCAGGAGGATGCTGCTTCTTTTCACTGAGTCGTATACTTTTGAACAAGTTTTTAGAAGCTTCATTGACAGGTTGACTCGATGGAGAGCTGTCCAAAAGGAGTGATCCACTATGTGATGAGCCTTCCTCACTGCACACTAGATGATCTGCATGTTGGAGCAAACATAATAACTGTTAACATAATGATATTAACTACAAAACAAGTAAGGAAATATTAATCATTTTTCCCGTTAAAACATAAAAATGTACGGTTAATTGTTGTAGCAGAGCCCATATTAAAATGATCTCTAAATAGAGTAGAAACCTGGTCAGCATGTTCTATATAATTTCATTGGTGTGAACCAAGCAGTCAAAGAAAAGTATTGCGAGAGAAAGTGGCAAAATGGGTACTACCATTAAATGTTCGTGTATCACCACCACAATGTGATACTGCAGTGCATCAAAAAGCTACTATCAATGCTATTCTTGTCCAGAAAGTAAGCAATGACATTTTTTGTTGGCCTTGCCATTTTTTTCCTATCTAGTAAACAACTACAGGCTACCAACACTTCAGTAACTCCACCACAGGCTTAGCAAACCCATGCAGCACGAAAGAGATTTGATAAAATTTTAACTTTCAGCCACTAAAATTATCACCACTAGTGTTCATTTTACTCAATTGATGGTAAATCCATTCTAAAGTTAGTATTAGTATTAGGTTTACAAGTAAGGAGGCTCAAGGAACCTGTAAAGCCTGATCTTTACAAAGTTGTTGCATTTAAGAAGATTATAAAATTGTAGCTAGGTTTGGAACAGTCAGGCTGTTCCGTTGAGAGACAACATGTCAAACAAACACACACTCACCACTTTTACTGATACCCAAAAGATTCTTGTCCACTCACGTAAGTTTTCAAATTCTGTGTTAGGGCCATACTTATTGCAACATACAACAGTACTAAATTTCTCTTTCATAAATCAAGCCAAAAGTTCAGTTTTCAACTGAGTGGCCTTTGTTTATAAAACTCTGAATCTCTCATCAAAATGACGGAGATCTGCTATAGTACCTAAAATGTAATTCTCAGTCCTTCTTAGCTCTGGTCTACCACACTGGTTCTGCCGTCCAGGTTGTTTTCCACTCTGGTTCTGCCGTCGGAATTTCCTTCCATTCTGGTTCTTCCTGCTATAAGCACCGTTTCTATAACGACTGAATTCACCACAAAATGACTTCTTTGCATTCATCACCAACTCATCTTCTTCATCTTGTGTTCCCTCCTCGGTTCCCTCGTGTTCCCACCTGATGACAGCTGCAGGTAACGTGATAAAATCCCACATTAGCATATTTCGAGGCATAATTATAGCCGAAAGGCTAGTTATCGGCTACAAGAAACAACAGGCTCGTTTTGTTTGTCACAAAAGTAACATAGTATAGTGTTTGAAAGTGATTTAGAGGATATATCTAGGCACTATAGGCGTTCCGTTCCGGAGAATAATGCCACGGAATATGCCATTCCGTTCCGTGCCGTTCCGTGGAATAATGGTAACCCAGTAGTTGTAACATAACGTAGAGAAATAAAGTGAAATACGCCTATTTTTTTTATTTTGCGATGGTAACTTTTTTATTTTAGCGAGGTCGCAAGAAAACTATGATGATGACGAGGGGTCCGACACTCTTGAAATCTCGTACGCTTCGTCAGAAATCACATTTGAAATCATGAAATCACACACTCAAAAGAAATCAGAAATCACACTTTTTGAAAACGAAAATCGTAAAACTCCGTATATTTCCGTAAATTACGGACGCATTGAATTACGCGATATTATTAATTGGAACATAACAGAAGTGATTTAATGCCCGAATCACTTGATCTGGCACTGGTTCGGCTGCCAATCTCTAGAATTTTACAGCCCATGCTGAGTCCACTAATGGTCAAAAGCTTCCATCACTGGAGCCATAGATTTTAGAGGCGCAAAATCTATGCTGGAGCCACACGAGTGATCTGAGAATCCATCTCGGAATCTTATTCAGTTTTAACTAGCAATTTAGGTTCTACTCGCCGCCACAAGTGACGGTACATCATAGTGGCTGCATGGGTTAATGATGAAACGAGTAAACCATGTAGAAGGGCTGCAAACTATAAGCACACTTCTGCAAAGAAAGTAGTTCCCAGCATTAGCTTCAGGACAAATAATTATGCAGCTTGTCTAGAAAATATGTATGTCAGTACTGGTTAGTAACTAGCTACTAGGTGTAACTTTTCAAAGATTAGCTCACATAATATGATTCTGCTTGTTCAGCTGACCCACTAAACATCTTTACATAACTCGCAAGCAAACATTTCATATAAAACAATCCTGGCATACACAATGAAGACCATGGATGTATCCAGATCAGTTGACTGTGTACTTAGGTGTTTCCTGCCACTGTGGTTGTTAGTCAATATGAAATGAGATCAGGGTTGTTAACAGAGAGCCATTCCAGTTTTCAATACCATTGTGAAGGAAGGGATGTGCACGTTACTGATGTTAGCAGAGATATTGTTTATGTCAACTTTCAGGTGTGATTTAATCTATTGTGTATTATAAAACTGGTAGGTAATACATACAAGTAGCTATCTTTCTGCATATAGCTAAGTCAACTTCATGCAGATTAAATACATCACATATTGATCAGATAAGGTTTATAAGTTCTGCTAAATTTTGCAGGTGTGTTCATTGCTGGCAATGCATCATACTGGTTTGCATTATATTATTTGAAGAACTGATAATGCAGGATGCATTGGAGCTAACAGTGTATAGCACACAAATTTTACGGAGAACAATTACCTAATCAGTGACTTTATGGAAATACAATGCCAAAATGGTCCTCAGACACTATGCTCTTTGCTCGGAGGACATTATAGATTTCGTTTAGGTTTTATAATGTAGTTAAGTAGGTGTAGCTTGTAAGTAGTTTAGTTTATTCAGTGTAATTAGTGTGGTAGTTTGTAATTTGCTAGTCTTTGTATTCTTTTGTGCTTAACTTTTCTGTGTATTTGTTTGTGATCTATTTTTGTAAATAATTTTACACCTTTTTCATTACCTAATCATTACTGATTGAGTCCAAGTCTATCTCCTACCAAAGATACTGTTTTAAATTCATCATAACTCAGTGATAAAAGTGTAACTGAAATCATGTGGACCCACTGATGACACGCAACCATGTAATAGTAACCAATTCCAATATACTTAATTAATCACATGTATCACCATCAGCTACTTTTATTATTATTATTGCTGGGCATGCCGATGTGCCAAGGGGACGTGAGTAATGCTCCAAGGAAAAAATATACGAGATAACAACAGTACTGCTTTATTATATCTACCGGTAAAGACGATACTCGACAATGCCTAACATTGCCTATACCATTTTTACTTTACAGCACAAGTATGTAGTAGCTTTTTGATAATGCATGCTTTCTGACTCAATCACTGAAGTTGGCAAATTATTCCAGTCGATCCCGGACAACTCTTGGAAAGAAGGAATGCCGGTTCATGTAGCTAAGTACCTGGATGAAGTGGTAAGGGTAGTGGTGTCTAGTTGAACATTGTGTGGCTAAGAGGATAATGGTATTGATAGGCTGCAGATAAGTCGTGGATTGCCTCGTAAAAATGCCGGCGGCTAGCTATAACTAGGCCAGTGCGGCATTCCTTGATCCACGCCTATTATTTTTTTACCCTTGTTAGAATATAACTTATGCACGAAGTTCTGAGACGGCTTCTATTCATTTTTAGACAGCCTCTTTACACTGTTAGCTTGCCTGTTAATCATCAGCACTACCGTACGACCACAACCACAAACCATCACCGCTACTGGTGCCTGGAATCATCTCAGCCAGACGGCTTTGGCCCCAGCATCTTTGCTCTAGTGAAGATATAACTTTTACCATCCAGTTTACTGATGACGAAGCTTCTGGACCTGTTCTAGCTCCATGAGAGTCAACAATGGTGAAATCATGAAATCAAAATTGAAATCACGAAATCACAATTGAAATCATGAAATCACTAATGAAATCATTGATTTCAGAGAAATCACTGTGATTTCGAAATCTCGTACAGTACGCCCTTCGAGAAAGTGGCGGACCCCCCGGATGATGATGATAACGACTCCTAAAGATATTTTATCACGTAACCCAATACAAATCTATTGAGAGATGTTGCGTAATATTAATCTAATCAAAAACAGCCAAGCTGTAAAAAAAAGGTGCGGCCCCCATAAAGGCCATGGTGAAAAAAGATGTGAAATCCAAGGTGGCGGCCAAGAAATGGCTGTGATGGTAGGTTAATGGTTACATTTTAATAACAACAATTCAGGTGAATTTGGTGCCAAGACCAAGCGGCACAAAATTCACCTGAATTGCCGTTATTAAAATGTAACCATTAACCTACCATCACAGCCATTTCTTGGCCGCCACCTTGGATTTCACATCTTTTTTCACCATGGCCTTTATGGGGGCCGCACCTTTTTTTACAGCTTGGCTGTTTTTGATTAGATATCACTTCTTTTTGTATTTGTATACTGCAAAGCCAGCCTATGGCTGGCTTTGGGGGGCTTTTTTAACCCATGTGTTTTTTTCTTTACCACAGGAAGAAGAAAAGAACTTAAAGAAGAATTTTAGTACTTCAATTATTTTTGATTTTATTAGTAATTATACAAATTATATACATATATTTATTACATGCTCATTATTCCCCACAGGATTTTTTTTGCAGCTGATCTCTCTACTGGGTGACTTGAAATGTAGCTGAACTATATACAGGATGGTTTCTTTGTAGCTGAACTCTCTGTAACAAGTGATTTGTTTGCAGCTAAACTCTCTACATGGTGGTGTCTTTATAGCCGAACTCTCTACATGATGGTTTCTTTGTAGCTGAACTCTCTATAAGGTGACTTCGTCTAGCTGAACTCTCTACAGGGTGATTTTTTGTAGCTGAACTCTCTACATGATGGTTTCTTTGTAGCTGAACTCTCTACAAGGTGACTTCGTCCAGTTGATCTCTCTACGGGGTAATTTGTTTCTAGCTGAACTCTCTACAGGTGAATTGTTTGCAGCTAAACTCTCTACATGGTGGTTTCTTTGTAGCTGAACTCTCTACAAGGTAACTTCTTCTCTACAGGGTGATTTGTTGTAGTTGAATTCTCTACAAGGTGGTTTGTATGAGGCTGAACTCTCTACATGGTGGTTTCTTTGTAGCTTAACTCTCTACAGAGTGATTTGTTTGCAGCTGAACTCTCTACATGATGGTTTCTTTGTAACTGAACACTCTACAAGGTGACTTCTTCTAGCTGATCTTTCTACAGGGTGAATTGTTGTAGCTGAACTATCTACAAGGTAACTTCTTCTAGCTGATCTCTATACAGGGTGATTTGTTTGTAGTTGAATTCTGTACAGGTGGTTTCTTTGTAGCTGAACTCTGTACATGATGGTTTCTTTGTAGCTAAACTCTTTACAAGGTGACTTCTTCTAGCTGAACTCTCTACGGGATAATTTCTTTGTAGCTGAACTCTCTATATGATGGTTTCTTTGTAAATGAACTCTCTACAAGGTGAATTCTTCTACCTGATCTCTCTACAGGGTGATTTGTTTGTAACTGAACTCTGTACAAGTGCGTTTTTGTGGGTGATCTCACTGCAGGTTGATTTGTTTGTAGCTGAACTCACTAAAGGGTGATTTTGCTTGTAGCTGAACTCCCTGCATTGTATCTAGTTTCTAGCTGATCTCTCTACAGGGTGATTTGTTTGTAGCTGATCTCTCTACAAGTTGATTTGTGTGTAGCTGATCTCTCTGCAGATTGATTAATTTGCAGCCGATCTCTCTACAAGGTAATTTGTTTGTAGCTGAACTGTCTATAAAGTGATTTATTTGTAGCTGATCTCTCTGCAGGTTGATTTGTTTTAGCTGAACTCTCTACAGGGTGATTTACTTGTAGCTGAACTCCTTACATTGTGACTAGTTTCTAGCTGATCTCTCTACAGGGTGATTTGTTTGTAGCTGATCTCTCTACAAGTTGATTTGTGTGTAGCTGATCTTTCTACTGGTTGATTTGTTTGTAGCCGATCTCTCTACAGGGTAATTTGTTTGTAGTTGAACTCTGTACAAGGTGCTTTTTTGTAGGTGATCTCACTGAGGTTGATTTGTTTGTAGCTGAACTCACTAAAGGGTGATTTGCTTGTAGCTGAACTCCTTACATTGTGTCCAGTTTCTAGCTGATCTCTCTACAGAGTGATTTGTTTGTAGCTGAACTCTCTATAAGGTGATTTATTTGTAGCTGAACTCCTTACATTGTGTGTAGTTTCTAGCTGATCTCTCTACAGGGTGATATGTTTGTAATTGATCTCTCTACAAGTTGATTTGTGTGTAGCTGATCTCTCTGCAGGTTGATTTGTTTTTAGCCGATCTCTCTATAGGGTAATTTGTTTGTAGCTGAACTCTCTATAAGGTGATTTGTTTGTAGTTGATCTCTCTGCAGGTTGATTTGTTTTAGCAAAACTCTCTACAGGCTGATTTGTTTGTAGCCGATCTCTCTACAGGGTAATTTGTTTGTTGCTGAACTCTCTACAAGTTGATTTGTGTGTAGCTGATCTCTCTGCAGGTTGATTTGTTTGTAGCCGATCTCTCTACAGGGCAATTTGTTTGTAGCTGATCTCTCTACAGGGTGATTTTTTTTGTAGCTGACCTCTCTTCAGGGTGATTTGTTTCTAGCTGATCTCTCTACAGGGTGATTTTTTGTAGCTGATCTCTCTTCAGGGTGATTTGTTTCTAGCTGATTGCTCTACAGGTTGATTTGTTTGTAGATGAACTCTCTACAGGGTAATTTGCTTGTAGCTGAACTCCTTACTTTGTGTCTAGTTTGTAGCTGATCTCTCTACAGGGTGATTTGTTTGTAGCTGAACTCCTTACATTGTGTGTAGTTTCTAGCTGATCTCTCTACAGGGTGATTTGTTTGTAGCTGATCTCTCTACAAGTTGATTTGTGTGTATATAGCTGATCTCTCTGCAGGTTGATTTGTTTGTAGCCGATCTCTCTACAGGTAATCTGTTTGTAGCTGAACTCTCTATAAGGTGATTTGTTTGTAGCTGATCTCTCTGCAGGTTGATTTGTTTTAGCTGAACTCTCTACAGGGTGATTGCTTGTAGTTGAACTCCTTACATTGTGTCTAGTTTCTAGCTGATGTCTCCACAGGGTGATTTTTTGTAGCTGAACTCTCTTCAGGGTGATTTGTTTCTAGCTGATCTCTCTACAGGTAGATTTGTGTTGATTTGTTCATTGCTGATCGCTCTAAAGGTAGTGTTGCAGTTGAACACCCTGCAAAGTGTTTTGTTTGTAGCTGATCACTCTAAAGGGTAATTTGTTTGTAGCTGAACTCTCTCCACAGTGACTGTGTGTAGCTGAATTCTGTGTAACTAAATTCTCTAGAGAGTGACTTAATTGTAGCTGAATTTTCTACACAGTGCATGACTTGTTTATAGCTGAACTTTCTTCAGTGTGACTTGTAATGTTCTGAATCTCTATAGTGGTATATTTGCTTAACTCTCCACATGGTGACTGTCTTCTTGCTGAACTGTCTATAAGATTAACTGTTTGCAGCTGAACTCCCTACAGAATAACTTGTGATGTAATAAAATTCTATAATGGAGTAAATAAATTAGCCGAATGCTCTATTAGGGTGACTGTTCTATTAGAGTATCTCAATCTCGCATTTGCTACACGGAGTTGGCTTTCGAATCATAACTTAGTGGTTTGTAATCCGATTCTTCTGTACTACTGCAAGGACTTTCTATGAAGATTATTCCAGCTATACACCGATTTTCAGCTCATTGCTCTAAGCCGTTTGCCTAGTAGGCGTGAAAACTAATACTTTTTTATTCATAAAAATCGATCGCGTAATTGTGACACAGGTTGGGTTTTGTGTTATATCTCCGTGGTCTTTATCTCGATTCCTTTCAAACCACCAAAAGGCACTCCTACGATGGTTACTCCATCTACATAGCAATTTTCAACTCATTCCATGAAGCGGTTTACCCTGTAGGCGTGACAACAAATCGATCTTGTTTTACGCGAATAATCGGTCATAACTCCTGAACCATTCATCGGATTTGTACCAAAGTTGATGCTAGGATTCGCCTTTGGACTCCCTTTCTGTGTGCCAAATTTCAAGGCGATCGGAGTACGCGTTTGCTTGTTATAGCAATTTTTGCAAGTGTGCGAAAAGACGAAGAAGAAGAAAAAAAAAAAGGAAGAAAAAAAACGAAACTTTGGCAGCTCGTATCTCGGAAATAGCTGGAGCGATTTCCTTCAAATTTGGAATGTAGACTCCCTTGGCTGGCGGGCAACTGTGTAGCAAATTTGGTTCCAATCAGATACATGATCACCGAGATACAAAGGTGTGAAAATGACGTTTTCGTTCTCCCTGTCAATATACTCACGGTGTGGCACGCCGGCTTCTTGGGCCGCACGACACACTATCGTTTGTCTTGATTTAGGACTAATATTGCGAAACCGGCCCTACACGTAAATAACTCACAGTAGTGGCCGCGCGTCTTTTAATTGGGCGTGCGCTTTGTAGTTTCTTGGCCGCGCGACTTACTACCGTGAGTCTTGATACAATGTTCTCTTAGTGAAGAGGCCAGCTGAGCAGACAGTCAAGGTATCACTGCAAAAGTTGCTGCCCTTAAGCCAAGTATACAAGTATTTCAAAAAAATTGGAATTTTCAACTAGAGTAGGGACCATAGCACATCAATAAAAATTACTGAAACAAGTTGGAGTAGTGTACAATATTAAATCACAGTACAACAATAAGAAGTGTTATATCCCTACTGTGCTCCAAGATACCATAACGGAAATGCACAGTAGAGATATAACACTTCTTATTGTTTTACTTTGTTATTGTTATTTGTTATTAATGCTTTACAATGCAACATACAATTACAATTATACATGTGTAGGTGGGTATAGATGAAGAAAAAGTTGCATTGATGGTCTGCCAGCAACCTGTGCTGGCAGCCGGGAGTTGATTAAACTTATGTAGTAAAGTTAATTGTCAGTCCAGAATCATAGCACTTGCTGCATCTACAGCAGTAATGATAGGTGCAGGGATTGTCAGGAGAGAAATTTGTGGTGAAGTGTTGCCATAAATAGTTCTGAATAGTGGCTTTGATGACTGGTAGGGACTGGTTGATGTCAATGCAAGGTAATTGGTTCCATATCCTGGGAATTCTATTAAAGTAAAAGTTTCTGGCATAGTTACTATTAGTGCGGACATGATTTAGTTTGTTGGTAGACGAAGACCTGGTGTTGGAAGAGCTAAATGATATGTAGTTGTATATGTTAAATTGAGAAGATGGCTGTTGTAAAGCTTTGACAAGGAACATAATATCATAGAGATCGAGCATATACATTAGAGGTAAGATACCTAACCGGAGTAAGCGTGTTTTATAGTCACTGACATAATCAGCTAGAATGAACTTGGTGGCTCGTCTTTGTACTTTTTCAAGAATAGTGGTATCTTTGATCATATAAGGATTCCACAATTGTGAGCAATAAGTTAACTGAGATCTCACTAGAGTTAAATAGAGAAGTTTTCTGGCTCTGATAGAATGGCAGCTATGGAAGACACGCCTCAGCAGTCCTAAATATTTATAGGCTTTAGCAGTTATGATTTGATAGTGCTTGAACCAGGACATATCTGATGAAAGCTGCAAACCTAAGTCACGATGAGAAAGAAGCTGTGGGAGTGGGCAGCCATCAATAGAATATGTGGTAGTGAATTTACTGTTGAAACTCAGGTGGATGCATTTGGGTAAACTGAATCTAAAATCATTGTTAACACTCCAGGTGAATAAATGGTTGAGATCTTCTTGTAAGCACAGTTGGTCAGAAGAAACAGCAATACTTTTAGATAGTTTGGTATCATCAGCAAACTGGAATATACTTGAGAATTTTATGACAGATGGTAGGTCATTGATGTATAGCAGGAAGAGCAGTGGGCCAAGGGTGCTACCTTGAGGCACCCCAGACAGGACGGGAAGTAAGTTGGAAATGGAATTACAGATTCTTACACATTGTAGACGATTATGTAGATAACTGCTGAACCACTTATGGAGATTACCGGAGATTCCACAAGACTTCAATTTATTTAGCAGTTTCATATGTGGAACACTGTCGAAGGCCTTGCGAAAATCCAAATAAATAGAGTCTATTTGATGGCCTTGAGTGGTGACTTGATGAATGCTGTTCAAGTATAGCAACAGTTGTTGGGTAGTTGATCTACCAGGAAGGAACCCAAATTGACAATTTGTGATATGGCTGAGTGTGTGATTGATTATGTTGTTATAAACTAGAGTTTCAAGGACTTTAGACGTGTTGCTGAGGAGGGAGATCGGACGATAGTTCTTTACTGAAGATCTATCTTCTGATTTGTATACAGGTACAATTAAATGAATCTTCCACTCCTCAGGAATTGACCCAGTTGACAGACTGAGATTAAAAAGATGGCATAATGGACGGGTTAGTGAGAAAGCACAGTTTTTGAGGACCTTGGGACTAATTTTGTCGATACCAGTAGCTTTGTTAGGGTCAAGTTGGCACAGAACATAGTATACTTCATCCTCAGTGAATGTTAGAGAATTTATTTGATCTGGATGGAGTGATGGAATGGTTTGTTCAGAAGATGTTGGAGCTGTAAAAACTGAGTGGAAGTATCGATTGAACAGACTAGCTCGGGAAGCATCACTTGAAGCTGTAGTGTCATCGAGATGTACAGTAGGTGGTATTGTGCCAGATTTAGTATAACTTCTAATATAGTGATAGATAGCAGGATTAGAGGATTCGGCATAACTGTTTATGAGGGAAGACTCATAATTAGATTTGGCCAAAGCTACACTTTGTTGAAAATGTTCATCAGCTAGACGAAGTTTAGCAGTATTATGGGGAGTGGGTGAACGTTTATGAGTTCTTCTGAGAGTGTGAAGGCACTTCAACTGATGCCTTATATCACGACTAAACCACTTTGGATACTGATTAGATCGCAACTGAAACTTGGGTATAAACAAGGACATTGCTTCTGAGATGACCGATTTGATGGTAGACCAAGTGCTTTCAACATCATCACAGGTTAAGCAGTCAGCAATGTTAGAATTTAAAATAAAGTCATTCATACTCGTAAAGTCAGCTTTTGAATAATCATAAGCTTGTAATGTAGTAGTATTGTGAAGTGGTAGACAGTTTTGGTTAATACTGAAGGAAATTGGGAAATGGTCAGATGAAATCTGAGAACATTCTGGAGAATTAACTGAGACATTTGTGATGAGGTCTTCGTCATTGGTAAGAATGAGGTCAAGTATGTTGCCATGAATGTGTGTTGGGTAGGTTATAAGTTGGACAAGATTCAATTCAAAGGTCATGTTGCATAAGTCTTCAGAGGCTTGACAATTACCGCACATTGTTTCCCAGTTTATATGTGGTAGATTAAAATCACCTAGAAGAACAACACTGTGTGACTGCTGGAACTGTGATATGTGATCTGATAAGGATCGAATTTGAGATGATGTTGGATCAGGAGGAAGGTATACCACACATAAGATTAGGCGTTTGGGTAGCTTTAGTTCAACAGTCAACATCTCAAGATTGGTGGGGGAGGGTAAGAGTTTACTGATGATATGAGTTCGAACGGCAATTAGGACCCCTCCACCTCTAGACCTACGATCATTGCGATAGATAATGTATTGATTTGGTAGAATTTCATTGTTAAATACATTGCTGGTTAACCAGGTTTCTGTAATAACAACCAATTAAGTCATATTCATGAGAGTAAACTAAGGATTGGAATTGTGTTAACTTATTAACAATACTTCTAGTGTTTATGTAGAAACAATTAGGTAGTCATTGATTTTGATTAGGAACAGAGGGTTGTTGATTAGGGACAGAGTCGGGTGCAATACTAGCAGATGTAGAGCTTGTAGTAGATGAACCACTGGAGCAATTAACAAATTTGAAGTCTGTAACTATGCCATGAAGTCTGTTGTTGATAAGAATCTGACCGTTGCAAAGTTTTATAGCCTTACGGTCTATTCCTTGTTGAATAAGGTTCCAACGTTCATGAAGAAGGATTGATTCTATCTTTCTCTCTTCAGGTGTCATGTCAGGTTTAATCAGGATAGGTTTTTTGGTTTTGCTTCTGTTGAATAAGACAGTGCTGGCATCAAGTGTACGGAGAAATTTAACTAGTATTGGTCTTGGACGATTGTTATCAGCTGAGAATTTTCCCAAACGGTGAATGTCATTAATTGAAGTATCACCAATACTAGTGTCGATGGTGTTAAGGATCGGGAGAACTTTCTCCAAGTCAAGTTTAGATCTGGCGACTCTTGGCATATTTGGAGGGCACTCCTGGATACCATAGATGACAATGTTGTGGTTTCTGTCAGTATTTCTGGCTTTGGTATTGGTTATATTTGTAGAAGTATTGACACTGGCTTCTGATGGGATGTTAAGAGATGTCGATGTGTTGCCTGCTGTCTGGTCTGATTGATTTGTGTTGTTGACAGATGACTGTAGTAGGGTGATTGTTTCTGTAAGTGAAACTATGCTGGCGTTTAGGTCTTTAATGGTATTCATTAATTTGTTTATTTCACTGTTTTGGTTAACCAGCATACAATGAGAGCATAAGTACTGAGAGTCAGACTCACCTAGTTTGAGAAATGCTGGACGGGTCAGGCCCGCGCATTTTCTGTGGATCCAGCCTTGACAGTCACCTTCACAGAATACGGCTTCATCACCATCAGAATTTTCGCCAGGCTCCAAGATCGCTTCTTCGCAGACTATGCAGTCGGCTTCACTGTTCATGACGTTTTTAGATTTTCTTTTGGGCGGAGAGCTTCCTCTTGGGTTTTCGAGGGGTTGCCATAGTTTCCACTCCAAAAGTTTACGTCTAAAAATGTCTTCTGGCGAGGCTGGCGACTATCCCAGTCGATAATTCGACTGGGACGGGTAGAGTAACACAAAATAAACACAAAAAGACGCAGTTCTCGGGTCTTAAACTCGTCAAGGGAAGAAGAGGAAGACCCTAGCCACACTCGCGTCACGTGATGTTAATTCATATTTGATTTAATATCGTGCACTACTCCAATTTGTTTCAGTACTTTTTATCGATGTGCTATGGTCCCTACTCTAGTTGAAAATTCCAGAAATACTTGTTTGTTAACTTTTTTGTAAATAATATTATTATGATTAGTGAACCCACACATACCACATTTGAAATGGCACCACGCGCCCCAGCTATATTGTCTGAAAAGTGAAGTATCCATTACGCTTCTTTGTCAGCTATGTTCAATCCATTACACAGCAGTACGAATCAAGAACTGTTCGAAAAGCATCTCTGCAACCCACGCATGCCGACAAACACCACCACCTACGTACATGACAAGTTACTTTCCAAGGACCATTCGGGAATGGAATTCACTGCCACCGCAACTAATCGAACTGAACACTTTAGCTACATTTTCAAACTTGATTGAACAGCACTTATAATTGTTTGGGCATAATCAGCTTTGCTGTCTTCCCTTCCCCCCCCCAAAAAGAAAAGAAAAGATTGGTGCCGTGTGCCCCAGTTATATAAATTATCGTCTGAAAAGTGAAGTATCCATTACGCTTCGTTGTTAGCTATGTTCAACCCGTTACACAGCACTATGCATCAAAAACTGTTTTAAAAACACCTGTGCAATAGAAGTAGCCACTAGAGCTTGGCAATATACCAGTAATCTGTGATATTTAAGTCATACTGGTTTTGATACCGCCAGTTTTTTTAAACACCGCCATACCATCTGGGCACTATGGCCTCCCTGTGGGCTTGTTTCTTCCCATATTTAGAAGGTAACCAGACATGTGACAATGTTTGTAGGCAGGTGCTGATGTAGTCAACTTACCAAACTATGTAAACAAGTTTGTTTGTGGTAATTTGTACTGAGGTTTGCTGACCTACCATGGGTATTTGGTACTTTTGTTGAGGTAAATGGCAGTTACTTTAATACCAATGGCTTTTACATTAATACCATGATATTTAGTAATACTGTGATACTTTTTGTGGGAGGTATACCGTTTGCTATTTTTCAATACCGCCCAGAACTATTAGCCACTATGAAAAATACAGACGATTTTCATTACAAAGGGAAGCCATCACACGCTACCACCACATCGACACTTTTCGCTCTCAGCAAAGATGAATGGGACACACTGGTAAGTCCATGAAGAATGCATTGTACGTACTACAATATGCCAAAAGGCACCTCTCAGGCTGAAGTGACATCGACAGTGAAAAAATTAAGCCCGTAGCTTTAGCTGTTATCAAGTTAGGCTTGTCTGAAGGCATCAGCCAGTTACTCAGTCAGTCAGTAGAAAATTCCGTTGAATAAAATTTTTTTAAATTCCGTAGCAACTTGTTGAAAGTGTTTCGGGTTGATCTGAAAGCTTGTTTGAGCTTAGTTTTACCTAACCAATACTGCCTCATCATCGTCTGGGAAAATTAAGGTTTTTTTAGGTGGTGTTATTTCGTGGGCCACGCCTACTTTTTGTGGTCTCTACTATATATACACTACTATCGTAGTGTATGACATGTTGACTACTGGCTGTACCCATTTTCTTGTGGTATACTTCATGCTTTTTCTACCATTATGTTTCAAAGTATTGCTGGAATGATTGGTACATACAGGGCATGTTCCTACCTCTCTCTGTGATAAACTCTACATGTTATAGTATTGTTTTGAAGTGGCTATCTGTCTCAACTTCAGTTGAATACATTATCGGATAGGCCCGAGATAGAAGGATTAAACTTCACTTGTTAACATGCCATTAACAACAATTATCAGTTATCATCACGTGATCATTTTTTTGAAAAAGTTCTATATTTACAAAAAGGAAGTTGTAAAATTTCTTACACCCCCAGCTGTCGTTCACCAGCAAGTGAATCGCCAAAATCGCCTAACCTAAAATTATATACAAAATGAAAGTAAATGTCCTAATAAGTTTTGTTTACTCTACGGTTCAGTTCTCCCACCACTGCTACCTGTCGTCGTGGTCTCCTTGTAGTAGTTACTTCTTGAGTGGATGTGGTACTGTCATCAGCAGATGGTGGTGGTGACATCTCTTCAGTTTCACCAACTTTGATCCAGATGAAATGTTGGGTGCTTCTTCGCAGTAATTGAGGTTTGTTTTGCTCGTCAGTTGTTTTGATGATTGCGGCTCTAACCTTTCCATCATTCCCAGTTAACAGTTCTTGGACAATGGCAATCTTCCAAAAGAGCCGCTTGGTGGAATCATTTTTGAGCATCACAACATCTCCAACATTTATCCTTGGTCCATTGTGAGATTGCTGTTTGTCACTCTTATGTTCTCTAGGATTTGTTAGATACATCTTCCTCCAGATAGAGAGAAATCTATTCATTGTGTGTCTTTGCTGCTTGCTCTTCTTCACCCTTTAAAGCATCATGGGTACTTGTTACCTCATAAGCTTCACTATTGGGCTTTCTGGTGATTCTTCGGCCATAAAACAAGTGAGATGATGAAACGGAATAACTGACACCTTCCATGTCATCGTACACATAAGTTAGGGGTCTTGAGTTCACGATGGCCTCTACTTCAACTAGCACAGTGTTAAGCTGATCAAAGGTCAAGGTGCTTCTGCCAACAGCCTTTCTCAAACATCTTTTGACAAGTTGTACCATCCACTCCCAGAATTCCCCCCACCAGGGGGATCGTTCAACAATAAAATGCCAAGTAACACAGTGCCTGGTCAAATGTGAGGTAATCTCTCTTGAGCCTACGATGTCACGGATCTTCTTACTAGCAGATTTGAAAGTCTTCGCGTTATCCGACAAAAGTGTTGTAGGCAAGCCACGTCTACTCACAAATCGGGAAAAAGCAAGCAGGAATGGCTCAGCATTGAGATTGGGAACCAGCTCCAGATGCACTGCCGTAGTGGAAGCACAAGTGAATAAGCACACACAGAATCGGAGGCTTGACTTATGTAGAGTGGTCCAGCAAAGTCAACTCCTGTGCTCATAAAGGAGGATCATCAGACACTCGGCAAATCAGGCATGATGTTCACTGGGGGATAAGCACGACCATCCATCTTCTTACAAATAATATAGTGTCGTATGACATTCTTAACTGCCTGCCTTCCCCTCAATATCCAGAATTCTTCACAGATTGTTGCAAGAGTGTCATTGACTCTGCTGTGCTTTAGTCTGTGGTGAACATCAGGTATGAGTGATTTCACATAGTGGTGATTGTGAGGTAGAAGCATTGGATTCTTTGTTCCCAATGGGAGAGAGCTGTTGTTGAATCTACCCCTGCACCTGACAATTTGATGCTCATCAATGCACAGGCCGAACTGGTCAACCAAGAGAGGTTTAGGCGTTCTGTTTCTCTGTAAGTAACTTATCTCCCTCTGAAAATACTGATATTGGATACCCCTAATCCAGTGCCTTTCAGCAGCAGTAGTCTCCTCCACTAGGGAATCAGGGCAGGGGAGAGAGCCATCACTACTGTTTTGACACCGTTTTATAAATCACAGTGTAAAAGCAGTCACCACTAGAAGACGGTGCAGATTGCTGAACTGAGTACAATCAATCACATCAAACACTTTAACTAGACTACGTGCACCACTTGCAACATAGGTGGCCAGTGTATGGACCACTTCCGGAGGGCTTGATATGAATTCATCTTGGGCCACTTCACAAACATCGGTCACATCTGAGCAAGGCCATTTCTCTTTAGCTAGTTTAAGGAACAGAGGTCCTTCCCACCATGCTCTACTGCCCAACAACTTGGACCCTTTCACACCTCTGGATGGCATGTCAGCTGGATTTAGTGCTCCAGAGCAGTGGTGCCAATTCTCTTTGCTCGTCAATCGATGAATCTCGTTTATTCGGCTGCTAACATACTGTTTGCAGGGTTTATTACTACGAAGCCAACACAACACTAAAGTTGAGTCTGTCCACAAAAACATGTCCACAGGCTTTAAAGATGACAAACGGTCTCTAATTGTTGTAAAAAGTCGGGATAAGATAACAGCTGACAGTAATTCAAGCCGGGATATAGTTTGAACCTTCAGAGGTGACACTCTCATCTTTGATGCCAAGATCATTGATGTTACGCTGTTGTCAGAGTACATGACTTGTAAATACACCACGGCAGCATAAGCCTCAATTGAAGCATGTAGTTGAACAGTCACAGGGGTGGAATTTTCAGTGAAATAGCATCGGTCGATTCTGATCTCGTTTATCGTCTCAAGCTCCATGAGTATCAATCTCCACTGTCTTAGCAGGTCGTCCTGTAATAGCTCAACCCACTCCGCCTTCTCAACACACAATTTTCTAAACATTATCTTAAATTGGATAACAAAGGGACTGAGATGACCCAAGGGATCAAATATCTTTGCAGTTATCTTCAAGACTGATTGTTTACTGAGTAGAAGGCTGTTCGCATAATCGATGAGTTAGTCAAATTTAAACATCAATTGGTCTGTGTGGCTGTCCCAAATTATACCCAGGGGCTTTGAATGTTCTACTTCATCTACAGAATGTGGCAAGCCTGTACATGATTTGGAGTAAGACTCCTCTTCCTCACAAAGCAATTGTTGCAATCTTGGCACACTATCAGTACCTTGGAGCGCTGCTTCTTTCTCAGCAATCTTACTCAATCGTGACTTAGAATTAGAGTTCCACTTGCACAAATTTAACCCTGCTTCTTTCATGATGTACTTGGCATTCTGATACAATTCCATCCCTTGCTCTACAGTGGTAGTGCCAGTGATCAAATCATCCACATAAAGGCTGTCCTCTATTTGTTTCTTTGACATTTGCGCAAAGAGTTTTGTATGACTGCAGATGGTGTGATATAACTGCCCCTAAGATGGCTGGTGAAGATCTTAGCCCAAATACTAGCTTGGTGAATCTAAACTATGTAACATTACTTTGGGGGTTCAATGGATCCTCAAGCCACAGGAATCTGAAAACATCTTGGTCCAAACTGGAAATGCCCACCATGAGAAAAGCTTTCTCAATGTCTGCAGTGATAGCTATTGGGTGTGATCAGAACTTGATGAGGATGTTAAACAACTTTGGGATAAAATTTGGTCCAACTTTTAGACAGTCATTTAGTGAGTATTCATCCTTCCCTGCCTTGGCTTGAGCCATCATAGACGATGCGGAGTTTGGTAGTGCTGCCGTGCTGCCACACCACTCTATGTTGGGGTAAGTAATGAACCATGGCCCTTTGTGCGGAATTATATCTCGTCTGTGATTCTGGAACTCTCTCAATGATGCCCTTAGACAGTTGTTCCTGGAGAATGTGGTTATACTCTTTCAATGTTTGAGGGTCCTTTAACAAGCGGTGGTGCAGTGACCTCAGACAATTTAGACTCAGAATGTAACCATCAGAAAAATTCAAATTTCCTTCCCTCCATGGTAAGTTCACTTCATAGCGTTCACCAGTAAATGTTATGTTATCAAGAAATCTAATTGTTGGGCTGGAATATCTGTTATGCCAATCACTTTGACCTACCAAAATCTCTTCAGGGTATGTACAAGCTCATCATTTGCAGAAGCAATGCTACTGTCATCATAGGTTAGTAGAAGTAATGTTCTGATAGTCTACAGAATCCAAGGGCCTCCATAGCAGCCAGCCAAGTTTACTATTGATAGCAACAGGGCCGCGACCAGCCTGACGGACCTCACTACCCACAAAAAATCCAATAAAAATCTGACCCCACCAGTACATCAATTGAATCTCAAGTAGACCTGGAATTACGTATCTGCCAGTTCTAGACCCATTAAGTGAGTAAATTGGTGGAGATTTGAAACAAGGGGTAAAGCAGAACAAATGACAGGAAAGCTCAGAACAAGAATCTCAGCTTTGTCGGACGAACCTGGTTTGCATAAATACATCTTGAATAATTTACAATTCCTAGCCCTGTGTTGTGCATCCCCAAATGTGTTTAAATAAAGTCTCTCAGACTGGACAGGAGATAATCCCAGTTTGGAACAAAGGTTCTCTGTCACATAAGACCTTTGGCTGTCACAATCAAATAAGGCACGAACTAGCTCTTGTTGTGTACCAGTCTCATCAGAGGCAATGGTTCGTGCTGTTTGCAACAAAACGCCACCCTTGAACACTTGTGTATTGGTGGTATTACTTAAAGAGGTGGTCATAGTATCCTTATTACCAGTTGTCACGGTTTCATTAATTGACTGTGGTACAAATGGTTCAGCTTCAGCTGACAGGCTGTTGCAGATCGACTGGTGGTGTTGGTGATGACAATTGTGACAAGTTTTTGGGCTACAGCAGTCCCTAAGCCAGTGATTACTCTTTAAACAATTAAAGAACCGGCCATTCTTAAGCAATATGTCCTTACGAGCCTTAATGTCCTAACCTTGTCACAGGAGGCTGAATAGTGTTGCCCTTGACAATAAGCACATCGAATACTAGCACCCTGTGTGACAAATATACCAGTGTTTGGGGGGTGGCGTGCAGGAATAACATTAGGTTTGCCTTGGGTTTTGGCCCTCCAGCCATCACAAGCTTCTCTGGCTTCTACCTCTCATTTAATAACATCCATTAAATTGTCGATTTTCCACACCTCCTCTGTAGCCTCTCTAGCTACCCTCAGTTTCACGTTATCTGGAAGCTTAGACATGATTATTGTAATTAAAAGGCTACCATATTGGTCCGAGTTCACATTGAGAGCAGCCAACCTCCTTATATGTACATTAATCTGACCATAGACTGACCTGAGCATTTGGGATTTGTCTGTAGTACAATTAGGTATCTTGATGATCTCCATGTGTGCATCAATAATTTTCTGAGGCTTCCCAAATGGTTTCCTTAAAAGATCAATTGCTGATTCATAATTAGCTTTAGTGAGAGTAAACCCCTTGATTGAACGAGCGGCAGGGCCTTCCAACAGACTGTGCAAGTAGTTGAACTTATCCACAGTTGAAAGTTGAGTGTTACTGTGTATAGCAGAGTCATAAGAATCCCAGAATGATGTCCAGCGGGTAACGTCATCCTTAAATGTGGCAAGGTGAGCTTTGAGAGATGTGGCCTGGTGACAGTGGAAGAAGTCTCAGATGGATCCAAGATGATTCGTGTGGGATCAGTATTATTAGCTGGTCGCATAACAGATTCGAGTTTTGCCTTGTATTCAATTATTTTAGCTGCGATCACATCAGCTTCTTGTACCTCTCTTTCAATCTCGCCAAGTTCACAACACTTCATTACATCATTGTCTAATTCGGTTAACACCTTGGCTTTCACCTCCAGCTGTTGATGTACGATATTCAGCTTATGGCGGTGTTCTTCGTTCAGAGTCTTGGACTCTAACACTTCGTCGATTTCCTTCGTGAGTCTAGTAAGTGCTCCTCTATGTCCGGCTCTATAGGCCTTGTAACGGTTGTGGTTTGCTTCCTCGGTCATGACTCTCCAAGTGTCGAAGGCCTACAGTATTGAAACACACAAGCAAATAACTAGTCAATACATTGAGGGTTCTTGCCTTCTCGGGTACCATTTCCAAGTGCTATGCCACGGTACAACAGCGTTTAAGTGTGATTCGTTGCAGGAGGGTTTGCTTGAGTTCAGTTTGGCGTGTTTTCAGGTCCCACGTTGGGCGCCAGATGTTTCAAAGTGGCTATCTGTCTCAACTTCGGTCGAATACACTATCAGATTGGCCCGAGATAGAAGGATTAAACTTCACTTGTTAACACACCATTAACAACAATTATCTGTTATCATTACGTGATCATTTTTTTGAAAAAGTTTTATATTTACAGAAAGAAAGTTGTCAAGTTCCTTACAAATATATTTAAATCATTTGTAAATTCCTGTTACAGCAACTAGGCAGTTGCTGGTTTGTTGAAAACCTTGATAGTGAAGCTACAGGAATCTAAACTACTGCTTCAAATATTGATTCAACTTTCTAGACCAAAGCATAAGGGCATACCTTATTTCATTCACCACTATAGTCCCTCAAAGCAAACTCATACATTTTTCTTATTCCAAGATACTGACTGCTTTTACAGGTACCAAATTCGCTGTGAAGGTTCTTCAACAAACTTGTGGACATTTAGCACATGAATTTGTCTTTGCACTTCTTCTTTCTTGAGTTACGAAACAGTTTGTTCTTTGGCTGTTTTCTTAGGTGAAAAACACAGCTGCTTAACATGGATACTTCAAGTATGTGTATTATTGCCAATTATGATGTAACAGCTGTATGTGGTTACATGGTTGGCCCTTGAAATGCTTCAACAACCTACTAGCACCCTTAACCCTCTCACCGCCACAACCGCCATATGGCAGTTTCAGTTATAAATGCTCGTAGCATCACATTCTAAACACTCTGTAACTTCAGTTGAGCGTTTTAGTAGCCCCTGCACTTATCCTGTAGTGGGTACGCCCTTAAGTGAATGGGAACTGGGATAACCAGTCTCTCGCGCACTATTGCACAGTTAGATGATACAATCATGCACTTTCGGAACATTGATAACAAGCATTGTAGATGATTCTTTGATGTGATAATGGCACTACACAGAAATGGGATTATATAGGTTTGAGTGGTGTATTGCTACTTCTGTACACCTCAAACCAGTGACCTCGTGCTTATATGCACATACGCACTTGCTCAAATGCTGGAAAATCTGACTTAGAGATAATCGCTTCAACTGTAAACAGGTTAGTGATGTTTACTGTATAATTATGTGCATACATGGCCAGGTTCGCCAACTATTACCCTTTGGTTTCCCTAGCTCCCTAGGTTCAACTGTAGCACTATGGGATAATACATTTACATTCCCTAGGTTCCTGGTCATAGTGTTAGGGAGTCCCTAGGTTCAACTACAGAACTGTGAGATGATCCACCAGTTATTCCTACATCCCACAGTTACAGGCATCAATTCCTTAAGTCCCTAAGTTCAACCTTAGGATTGTCTCCAAGTTCAACTACAGGACTGTGGGATGATCCACCAGTTTGTTCCTACATCCCATAGTTGCATGCATCAATTCATTAACTCCCAAGTCCCAAAGTTCAACCTCAGGATTGTCCCCAAGTTCAACTACAGGACTGTGGGATGATCCACCAATTTGTTCCTACATCCCACAGTTGCAGGCATCAATTCATTAACTCCCAAGTCCCAAAGTTCAACCTCAGGATTGTCCCCAAGTTCAACTACAGGACTGTGGGATGATCCACCAGTTTGTTCCTACATCCCACAGTTGCATGCATCAATTCATTAACTCCCAAGTCCCAAAGTTCAACCTCAGGATTGTCCCCAAGTTCAACTACAGGACTGTGGGATGATCCACCAGTTTGTTCCTACATCCCACAGTTCCAGGCATCAATTCATTAACTCCCAAGTCCCAAAGTTCAACCTCAGGATTGTCCCCAAGTTCAACTACAGGACTAGGCTTGTGGGAATTATGCTCAAAATTTTCATCATTATTCTATTCCGAAATTCTTTTAAAAACTTATCATTATGCTTTTTATTATTCCCCAAAATACTCATTATTCCCAAAATTATTCCAAATTTTTGTAACTTTTTCTTCATTTTAGTAATTAAATTGTACAGCATGACTTTGAAACAATAAAAAGTACTAAATTCAGCTGTGTCAATTCATCTGAAAAGCTTTTTTTGCTAGCAAGATGCTTAGTTACTAGTAGTATGAGTAATAAATTATTCCGCACCGATCGTTCTATTAGAGTAAGTGACTGCTCTATTAGAGTATCTCGATCTTAATTTACTTTTATGCCAATTATGCTCTAAAACTGCATCAAAATGCTGGAATAATGCTTTATTCTATTACCCCATCATTATTCCCAAAATTATTCAGGCATAATTCCCGCATCCCTAAAGGACTGTGGGATGATCCGCCAGTTTGTTCCTACCTCCCACAGTTGCAGGCATCAATTCAATAACTCCCAAGTCCCAAAGTTCAACCTCAGGATTGTCCTCAAGTTCAACTACAGGACTGTGGGATGATCCACCAGTTTGTTCCTACATCCCACAGTTGCAGGCATCAATTCATTAACTCCCAAGTCCCAAAGTTCAACCTCAGGATTGTCCCCAAGTTCAACTACAGGACTGTGGGATGATCCACCAGTTTGTTCCTACCTCCCACAGTTGCAGGAATCAATTCATTAACTCCCAAGTCCCAAAGTTCAACCTCAGGATTGTCCTGGCCCTACCTGAATTCTATATGATTAGAAGTGGGTAATCGGTTGGATGAGCTTGTTAGTTCATAGGTCCCACCTCTGTTGGTAAATGATTTCACTGTACTTTCTTGCATTTTTCTTTTCTTTACAAACATATAGGTGGTGATGAAGGTGATGATAGCAGTAGTAGTGACTGATAGGAGGAAAGTGAGTGAACAAGATAAGGCAACAGCAGCTCCAGTGGATAGTGAATGTGAATCTGATGAGCATTTGTCTTGAGGAAAGAAAAACAGCAGCAACTAAATACATATATGTATGTACATACACATATTTGTGGGTACAAAATCAATATATTTGTATAATACACATAGAACATTAATATCTCCTAATTGTAATTTGGTAATTTGGTGGTACAGATCCAAAAGTACCGCTAAATGGAATGTTTCCTTAGGATAATTCCAAAAAAAATTTAGACTGCTTTTGATTTTTATGAAATTCAGCACAAGCTATCAAGAAACTTTCTCATTACAAATTTGGCTCATTTCATTAGGCCTGCATCAAGTATGTCGGCATATTAAATGAAAAGCATAATAGGCTGGAGTGCTATGCTAGCACAGTGTTAACATATGGTGGATATTTCAAACTATGAAGCTTAATTCCATGAAAATTGATTGATACTCCCTAACAGATCAGTCAGTGGAAACTGTAAACTGCAATAGAGCACTCAAGTACATTGTACATAGCTCCTTAGATCTAATAGAACAGTCACTTTGCAGTGAATTACTCTAATAGAGCATTCACTGATTAATGATTGTAAGAACCTAGGAGCATAATGCAAGCATAGTGGGAACACTGAAGAGAATAATTATTATATGAAATTTTTGGAAAGCATTATGGGCAAAATTTTGAGCATACTGTATTTGAGTAAGGCCTAATCTCCTTTTAACTTACTGTATGACCATTCAAAGATTTTGTAAAAATTCATCTATATCTCATAACTTTGCTTGTGATTACCATAGAAACATCTGATTTAGTAATATGCTTACTTAAAGGAAAAGGAAAGGTCAAACCCTTTTGATCTCAAATTTTAAAAACATATATTCCTAAATTACTTTATTTTTTTGCATACATGTTGCTTAATGCCCTTCATTCACCACTGTGAGTTTAAAGTTAGGACCAGTAGCAGATCACTGATGAGTCATAAGTGTTATAATAATGTGTACATGTAGCCTTGTACAGTAATCATTGCTTATTGTATGGTGCATGTAATGGTTAGCAATGCCAATTGCATAGTTATATAATACTATGTCACTATAGTTAATCGTAGGTTGTATTGTAACAAAATCTTACTACAGTAGTAACACAATACATATTCTGTTACTGAAAGTAATTTACCCCTTATCAACCTTGTGTATGGCTACTGATTATGATGCCTATTTTAATATAGTAGTGAATATTAACTATATGACATATATTATTACCTATGATCTGTACTCAAATTTTTTTTTTTTCTTGTATACTTGTTACACTAAAGTTACAAGTGTACCTTGCATATCTTTAGTCTTCATAGTCACTATGATAGGTATGCCATTACCAATTCTGCTTACAGTACGCACAGTGATGATGTACAAGGTGCTACTGGTCAATCCAATGAATGTATGTAATGTATCATTGATCATCCTTATTGTACCATGAGATGGTGATATTGTAAAGTTATATATCACAGATGTACATGATGGATTGAATGATGATAGAGAAACAGTAATTGTGCTGACATTAGAATCGACCATTAATACTCTAGGTGGATCATATACATCTGTAAAGGAAGACACAACATAAAGACTATCACTGTGTCAATTCTGACCTCCATTGGCTATTTATGCATATTAAGTATTAAACGTGGCATCACATTCACCATATAGTGAGTTGTATATATTTGTCCATATGTTCACAAATATCTACATGTCTCATGAGAACTACAATAGGGATTGCATAATGTGCTACTACAGTACTTTGTGTATGTAAAGGTTACTATGTTGAAATTTTGTGAAAGACTGTAATGTCTGCATTGCCAACTACAATGGAACCTCTCTATATATTACAAACATTTTGGGACCAAAAATTTTCAGCCACTTTTTGCTGTAATATAGAGGTTTGCCTCTTTCAGAGGTAAAAATGTATTAAGTAGATCTGTTGGGACCTAAATATCTGTCCTTAATATGGAGGTTTTTTCTATTGTGTCCTTAATTCGGAGAGTTTTTAAAGAGAGGTTCCGCTGTAGGTTTCATATGCACTGACACATGTACTTGCTTTTGTAGCTTACCTCTATGTCAGTCACACCATAGATAATAGATGGGGGTGTCTATTATCTATGGTCACACACAACATTCCTAATGATAAGAAAATTTATTCTAGAGGTGCTTATCATGATTATCATTTTGAAACATTGCTGAGGAGTCAGGTGTGCAAGCAGTTAATAAGAAATGACTAAAGAATGATACCAAGCTTATTATTGTTTTTGTATGAATACATGCTCCAACTATCAATTACTGAAATAGCAAAGTGGCCATTATGCTTCGTTTTCATCTATGTTCAGCCCATTATACATTACAAATGAAAAACACTATAAGGACCTCTGCAGTTACAATGGAAAACTCCTAAATCCCTGATACAAATTTAGGGGAGGTGCTACCATGAATCAACTCCTTGCACTGTCAGCAAAGATAAATGGGACACAAAAGAGGACACAGGTAAGTCCATGAAGCATGAATTGTTTGTACTTTACTACAGTAAAGACTGTGTAGTCCTAAGAGTTTGTATATTTGATAGTAATGAACAACAGAGATCTTGTATATTTGGTGTTGATAAATTAACACAGATACATTGTAAATCTATAAGGTATATACCTTATGCTGCGCAAACATGATTGCTATTAGGTTTTTTTTGTAACTAACTGTATTGCATGAGCTAAGTATTAGAATTAAGGCACCAGTTGATAAGTGATATTAGTTGTTTATATTAATGACAGACCTGTAGTTGATAATATATACATACTTACATACGACAATCAGATGACTACACCTTACTTACCAACTAGTGTAATAGTTCCCACTTTGCTCTGAATGATGGTATGATCATCTAATTGAAAACTACACTGATATGATGACTGGTTGTAAGTTTTATCCACTGCCAATAGTGGACCAATTGACAAATAGCTGTTATTACTGGTGTTCTCTGCATTGTACAAATCAGCTGCCCAGTATAATTTATCACCAAACTTATTATTGATATCAGTTGTATTTCTAGTTACATCACTGATAACAGAACCATCCTCAGCTCTACTAATAATCCTCCAGTGTGGTTGTGTAGTAAAAGGAGCTCCAGTAAACCCACAAGGCATTTGCATATATAAGTTTTGTGTGTTATCATTAAAACATCCTGTAATATTTATTTAGTAGGATCTTTGGTAATCATCAAAGCTATAAAATTCATTTCACTTTATTAAAGCTCCATACTGTATATTACTTTGACACACATGTGCAGGCCACTCTAATTGGTTTTTATATTTCTAGTCATTTGAAATTCGGAATTTAGCAACAAATGAAATGACTGCTCAATCAGAGTATTTATGCATTTCCGACTGTTCTATTAAAATATATCGATCTGTTCTGTGCACCATGCCCATTTCTTGTGAGTTTTTACTGATAAATGCTAGTAAAATACAAATTATGACACTTAAACACATAGATTTCAGGGGTGTATGAACTGGTCTGGCTGGTCTGGTTTTGGCCGGACCACTTTTCACTGCTTTTTTTTAAAATGCATTCATAATGTAGCTACCCAGCCCAGCAACAAGCGCATGCGCATGACTTAATAATGAACTCACTTAATAATTACACGTTTTTAGGCATTAAAATGGCGACTCAATCTGCGACTTTGTCGACAGCTGTCAGTGAGCCTTTTAGAGCTTTGAACAAGCCTCATCAACCGAGAAGCTTTAACTATCCTACCAGAATGTTTGGTAATAAAAACCCAGTAAAACAAGCGTTTAGAGCTGCGTGGTTTGAAAGATGGATCTGGCTGCATTACGATAAAGCTTCAGACCTGGCGTTTTGTTTCTTATGTCATAAAGCAAGATGTTGTTACCTACTTCAAGGATCTTTCTCCTCCCCAACGTCAGATTTACAGTGAAGTACTTACTGTGCTGAATTTGATCCTTGTAAATCCATCCACAAATGCGATAAGTAAGAGATCTTTCTCAGCAATGAGGCATATTAAGACTTACCTGAGATCCACAATGAGTCAGGTGAGGGTCAACAACCTCATGGTCCTTCACATACACAAGGAAAAGACTGACAATCTGTCGATGGTTGATGTGGCAAACAAATTTGTCAATAGGGAGCACAGGATGTCTTGCTTTGGAAAGTTCACTTGATCATTCTGTGATGAGAATAATAATATTTAAGTGTGCGCGCCCCAGAGGGCGATCAGGCGTTATTTAGAGTTGAATCATTGTCAGTACCGTAACAAACTTGGGGGCTTGTCCGGGGAAACGATACGTCGATGTTCTACCTTTCAACCCTACCTATCGACAAAAGAATTTTATATTGGAACCTTTGCAACCTTCGCCTACGGTGAAAAGCCGATATCGTCGTTGTTCAGAGCGGATTCTTCCAAGGCGTCCGCCAATTTTTTCTTAACCCACCTCTAAAAGTCCTTGGTGCCGGGTTTACAGGCACCTGTAAAGGTATTCTTTTGTCATCCTGTTGGTTTGTTGCGGTCCAGTTTGTTTTCGTAGGGTTCTATCGTCGACTTTCGCTCCATGTCAGATTTCAATGTTGACTCGTTTCTTAGCGATCCTTCGCTTCAAGTGGTAAAGTCGCTGAAGAAGTCTCAGCTACAGCAAATAGCCACAAGGCTTAACTTAACGTTCACTTCGTCTACTAGAAAGAATGAACTCTGTCGGTTAGTCACTCAACATTTAGTAGATGAAGAGCTAGTTTCCGAAGAGGAGATCGATGAATCTCAATCCCTAGTTGTAGACCCCAGTGTCGTAGAGTTGAAGCGTCTAGAGCTTCAAGATCGTGAACGGGAACGAGAGGCTAGAGTGAAGCTTCGCGAGTTGGAAGTACGTGAGAAGGAAATGTCACTGCAACTGAAGTTGAGAGAATAAGAGGCAGCAACAGTAGCTCCTTCAACACCTTCCCCTGGACCTCCATTACCCTTTGATGTGAGCAAGCACATCCACTTTGTCCCGCCATTTCAAGAGAAGGAGGTAGACAAGTACTTTCTGCACTTTGAGAAAGTGGCCACTAGTCTGGTGTGGCCGAAGGATGTGTGGATGGTTTTGCTCCAGAGTGTGCTTATTGGAAAGGCCAGGGAGGTGTATTCAGCTATGAGTGTGGAACAGAGTGGACAGTATGACAATGTCAAGCAGGCTATTTTGAAGGCGTATGAGCTCGTTCCCGAAGCCTACCGTCAGAATTTTCGGAATTGTTGGAAGCAGGACAAACAAACATACAGGGAGTTTGCCAGGGACAAGGAAGCCTTGTTTGATCGTTGGTGTGCTTCTAAAGAAGTAATAAAAGATTTTGAGAAGCTTCGCCAGCTCATACTTGTAGAAGAGTTTAAGAGTTGTTTGCCCAATAGTATCAAAACCTACATCGATGAGCAAAAGGCAGACAGTCTCCAGCAGGCATCAGTACTCGCCGACGACTACTCCCTAACCCATAGTTCTTTTTCGGACAGTTCACATAATTCGCACAATAGAGGGTTGCACAGTGACACTACTCGCACTCATGCCGATTCCAAGTCCACGGGTAGTGCAGTAGACCCTCAGAGGAATATGCAAAGGTTTACCTCTGGTGGACCAATTTGTAATTATTGCAAATGGAGAGGGCATGCGATCTCAGAATGTCGCACTTTGGAAAAGAGGAGGAATCATCCTACTGGCCACTCATTGGTTCAAGCTGTGAATAGGCCTTCCCCTCCTAGTCCCAAGCCACAGGACTTGGATAGTTATCGTCCGTTTGTATCCGAAGGGCGCGTGTCCCTTCCAGAGGGTGGAGATACTATGGCTGTGAAGATTTTACGTGACACTGGTGCCACACAGTCTCTTATTGCTTCCCATGTTTTGCCATTGTCGGATCAGACTTCTGCTGGTGCAAGTGTGCTCATCCAAGGAGTATAATGAGAGTACCACTTCATCAGCTACACCTTCAGTCGGATTTGGTATCTGGCCCCGTAGTAGTAGGAGTCAGACCTAGCTTACCAGTGAAAGGTGTGTCTCTAATCCTGGGCAACGATCTGGCCGGTGGCAAGGTTCAACCTGACTTGCAAGTTATTAGCAACACTGAGCAAATACTGTGTTCAAGACCTACTACTGATGGAGTTTCGGACACTTTCCCAGCTTGTGTGGTGACAAGAGCAGCAGCGCAATGTGCTCAGGCACAACAGAATTGTGCACCTACCAACCAGCCGGATACTGGAAGTGACGAGGGAGATGACCAGGCTGAAGACAACCTGTCAATAGCGCAAGATGTACTTGACCAGGCTGCAGAGAGTCAGTCAGTACAGCAGGATCGAGGTGACCAGACTGATGATCGCGGAACAGTACAAGATGCAGGTAACCTTCCTGTATCTAGTAGGCAACTCATTGCTGATCAGGAGAGTGATCAAGAGGTTAACCAGTTGGCGCAGTTTGCTGTTAGTAAGGAAGAGGCTGGTCGTCAAGCACAATGTTTCTACCTTAAATCTGGCGTACTGATGAGGAAGTGGCGACCAAGAGATGCCCCTGCTGATGAGGAATGGCAGGTTGTCCACCAGATAATTGTACCCAGAAAGTACCGAGGAGAAGTGCTAAGTTTAGCTCACGAGTCACCCATGGCAGGCCATCTGGGCGTCAACAAGACGTACTCCAGAATTCTCACCCATTTCTATTGGCCACATCTAAGGAAGGACGTCTCCGAATTTTGTAAGTGTTGTCATGTATGTCAGAAGGTTGGTAAACCTAATCAAACGATTCCAGTGGCACCTCTTAAACCCATCCCAGTGTGTAGTGAGCCTTTCAGTCAGGTCATTATTGATTGTGTTGGTCCTTTACCAAAGACTAAGTCAGGTAACCAGTATTTGCTCACAATTATGTGCAGATTTACACGCTTTCCAGAGGCTATCCCTCTTCGTAACATTAAGGCACCCCGAATAGCCGAGTCTCTTGTCAAGTTTTTCACCCTTGTTGGCCTACCTTCCCTGATACAGTCTGATCAAGGCTCCAATTTTATGTCTAGTCTCATGCAACAGGTTACACACCAATTAGGGATTAAGCAATGCAAATCCTCTGCTTATCACCCTGAGACCCAAGGAGCACTTGAACGCTTTCATCAGACTCTGAAAACTATGATTCGCGCGTACTGTTCTCAATTCGAGAAGCAATGGGACCAGGGGATTCACTTGTTACTTTTTGCCGTGCGAGAAGCTGTCCAGGAATCATTGGATTTCAGTCCTTTTGAATTAGTTTTTGGCCGGACAGTCCGTGGCCCTTTAAAGCTATTGAAGGAAGGCTGGCTTACAGAAGAACCTCCCACAAACCTGCTGGATCAGGTTTCGGCCCTAGGTACCAGGCTTACAGCTGCTGGCGAACTCGCTCAGAAGAACTTGAAATCTGCCCAAACCAAGATGAAGTGCTGGTATGACAAGAAAGCAAAATTACGCACTTTCAATGTAGGCGACAAAGTTCTGGTATTGTTGCCACTTAAGAATCACACACTTCAGGCCAGGTATTCTGGTCCTTATTTGATATTGAAGAAAGTGAATGATGTTGATTATGTCATCAGTACCCCAGACAGACGTAAGACTCGTCGCCTTTGTCATGTCGATATGTTGAAACCGTACTGGGAGAAGGCTCCAACACAGACGTTCACCCAACTTTGATGGTAGCTGTTGAGAAGCCAACAGAAAGGGAAGAGTTCCCTCTGGGTAATGACATGACAGGAGATAGCGTCAAGCTGAAGAACTCTGGTGTTTTAGCCAACTTAGAAGTGAAGATGCAGCACCTTATAGCTTCCAAGCAGACTCAACTTTCTTCCCTGCTCTTGGAGTTTGTGGACTTATTTCCAGATGTGCCGAAGCAGACTACCTTAGCAGTTCATGATGTAGATGTTGGAGATGCTAGTCCCATTAAGCAGCACCCGTATCGGGTCAACCCATTGAAGCTAGAAGTGGTGAGACAGGAGATTGAGTACATGTTGGCTAACCATATTATAGAACCAAGCCAGAGTCAATGGAGTTCTCCCTGCGTGCTTGTTCCGAAGGGGGACGGAAGTTACAGATTTTGCACTGATTTCCGCAAGGTGAATCTGATCACTAAAGCAGATTTATACCCCATTCCCCGCGTGGAGGACTGTATAGACAAGATTGGTGGTGCCGAGTACGTTAGCAAGTTTGATCTTCTGAAGGGATACTGGCAGGTTCCCTTAACACCTCGCGCAAAGGAAGTAACAGCATTCGTGACTCCTACTGGTTTCTTTCAGTATAAAGTGATGCCTTTCGGGTTAAAGAATGCGCCAGTAACATTTCAGAGAATGATCCACAGAGTTCTTGCCGGCCTAGAAGGATGTGAAGGGTACATTGACGACATCGTTATTTTTAGTGATACCTGGGAGCAGCACCTGCAGCGGATTCAGCAGTTTTTGACGCAGCTCAGGCAAGCTCAGCTCACGGTCAATTTAGCCAAGAGTGAGTTTGGTCAGGCATGTGTAACTTACTTAGGCCATGTTGTTGGTAGAGGGGGAATTAAACCCATTCATGCCAAGGTAGAGGCAATAATGAACTTTCCTAGACCCAGTAGCAAGAATCAACTAATGAGTTTCTTGGGCATGGTAGGCTTCTATCGGAAGTTTTGCAAGAACTTTGCAGTTGTGGCTGAACCTCTTACCCGACTCCTTCAGAAGAAACACAGCTTTGTGTGGAAAGATAACCAGCAGCAAGCTTTTTCTAAAATAAGAGGCTTCTCACCTCAGCCCCAGTACTAGCGATGCCAGACTTCGAGAAGCCATTCATGATACATGTGGATGCAAGTGATTTGGGAATGGGGGCTGTTCTGATGCAAGAGGATGTACACAAGTTAGAACATCCAATCTGTTATTTCTCGAAGAAATTTAATGCCGCTCAGAGAAACCACTCCACTAGCGAAAAGGAGGCATTGGGATTGATATCAGCTCTACAGCAATTTGAGTTCTACATAACACCAGCCCAGTTCCCTATAGACATTTTCACAGATCACAATCCTTTGGTTTTCCTTACTCGCGTAAAGAATCGTAACCAGCGTCTATTGAGGTGGAGTTTAATGCTACAGGAGTACACCCTCAACATACACCACATCCCAGGAAAACACAACGTTGTTGCAGATGCATTATCGCGAGGACTTTGATACTGGTATAATATTGTTGTAATGTGTGAATTTATTGTTTTACTGGTATTTTTAGGCAGTTCATGTAATTTTATTGTATTTAGGCCATTTGTTTTGTTGTACCAACCCTCTTTTCATGGGGGGTGTGTGATGAGAATAATAATATTTAAGTGCGCGTGCCCCAGAGGGCGATCAGGCGTTATTTAGAGTTGAATCATTGTCAGTACCATAACAATTCAAAGAATTGTACATTTTTTGAAAGTATGTAGTAACTACAGTAATGTAGCTATGTAGGTAGTTATTGTAAAATTTTTACGTTCAACTGGACCATTATGTGTTATTGTATATGTATACCCTATAGCTAGTACTTACTTTATTCTTATTATAGTGTGTAACTCCTTCACTTTTAAATTATTTGCTGTACAGTTACAGTATTATAAATTTTAATCCTACGTCTTCATATGCACTGTGCATGGTGTGCGATGCTATAACATGTGGGTGAAATGTCATTAAATTTGCATATCTGAGCACCTTTTATTCAAAACTTTCCTGGGGGGCATGCCCCCAGACCCCTCTTGAAGGTTCATGCTTCGCATTTCGCTTAGTGTGCTTTGCACACTGCATTTCCTAGCATCCACCCTGTCCCAGGTCCCTCACAGGCAGAACCGGACCAGTAGCAAATAGCTTCCTACGCCCCTGGATTTAGCATAATTGTTGCAGCCCAATTTGTATTTCTGAAACCTAGCTTTTTCAAAATTTCACATGCATTTCTAATCTCAGAAAAGGATGTGGGCAGTGGACCAGAAACATAATTACCAATTGGAGTGGCCTTACATAAGCTGCTTAAAATAATAATACAACTATTTGTGCTTGTTTGTTTTTATTGCAGTACAGTAACTATTTTTGATATTTTGCTCCTTCATAAGTGGGCACATTTAGCTTACCACCAAAAACAACAATGGCTAACAAAATGTTACTTTCTTAAATTTCAACCCTAATGACAATAGAAGTATCTAGATCTTGTGGAAGTGATTGTTAAAGTTACTGTTGTTATGTACATACTTTCTTCAAGAGAAGCAAGGTTTTTTGTAAACTCGGTAGCTATTGTGACTAAAAGTAGGCAAGACACACACACACACATCATGTTGTACAGTAGTGTTGCATAGTAGGGATCCAAAACATACTGCTCCCCCAAGATGCAGCAATTAAGTATCATTGTAGAAATACTTTATGTATATAACAAAACAACTATTACATAATGAAAATTACATATAATATATATATAATATACATTCTCGGAACTAGAACCCCAGTGTAGATCTAACATAATTTGCAGAAGTGCTAATCTTTATTATTTGCAATATGGAAGCATTGTAATGACTTTTACAGTATGTGTAAGCTTCATCTTATTATACTCACCAATATTGTCAAGATGCCATGACAATAATTAGTTTTCCACTAATAATCGGATCAGTATTGAATTGGAACCGATATTGGGCATTTTGGTATTAATCGGTATTGGTTATTTAGAATAGACACTTGCGCCAATTGTCATCATCATAACTATCATCATAAGTGCTATGCTAGCAAAACTTAAGATATAACCAGCTGGAAATAGCGTTGAGCATTATTCTAGCATAAAGGTATAGGAATTGCTTTGTTAAACATTGAGCAACTGCTACTTGCTATGTTTAATAGAACAGTCACTGTACAATAAAATATTCTAATAGAGCAGTAGAACATAGCTAACTTGAGAGGTGTGTAAATTGTATGGCAATTATTGGTATCGGTATCTGTATCGGTGAAAATTTACTGCTAGGTATCAGTATCGGATCGGTAGGTATTTTTCTGTATTGGTGGAACTTTAAAAATAATGTACACCACTGTTACAGTATTCTCCAGTGGCGGATCTAAAATTTTCAGAGGGGGTTTCAGGTTGAGGAAATTTTCTGTAACTGTAAAGGGTGCCCACTCTGGAATTGCAACTTCAGCCTAGCTTTAAGTCGAAGACCAAAAATAATAAAAAGGTCACACTACTTGCTGTTGATACCGATTTTCAAAGTATGAAGTTTGGCTAGAAGAAAAACTCCTAATATAATATAACACTCAATCGTGAATTGTCACATGCACGAATCATAGATAAATTAGGGTATGTGCTATTTTCAGAGGGGGCTTCAGCTGAAACCATTGTAACCCCTCCCCTGTATCCATCACTGTTCTCTATTCATTTGAAAGAGAAGCCATATACAGTAACTATAAATTTCATACATATGTATATCACTGTTTATAAGTATGACAATAATTAAGGCATCATTTAGTACTAAATACTGTGGTAGGGATCACTAGGCTTGAAAAAAATTAACCAAAACATATAGTTATGCTATAGTCATCATACCTGTAGTTATTTGATCAATCAGCATTAAGAAAAATGTAGTGGTTTGTAGTTTATTACAAATCTTCATCATCCTAAGCAATGAAATAATATGAATTATACCTTCATTATAGTACACTTATATGTGGTAGTACCTTAGTTGTCAGTTACAGTACATACTTTCAGTTTCTACAGTACATTTATAAGTTGTGGAACATCACATTTATAACAAAAATATCTGGTTGTAAATCTAGCCCATTCCACATAATTACAACCCCAAGTACATATTTTATTGCTTATCTTACAAACCCTTAACAATGTGAGCAGGATTATACAGTTCTACATGCTATATACCATATAGTAAAAAACTTTGGTGGTAAAACAGTGTGACAAAACCCCTCTGTTGAAAAAATTGGTGGAAAAAAATTTGGCGATTAAAATAATATTCGCCAAAGTTTTTACCGCCAAAATTTTTACTCTACAGTAGGTAAGGATAACGACAAGGTGTCAACTTAGTCTCATCCTCCAGACCCATTCTCCGGGGTGGGCGCTTATCAATTGGAGATTATAAGCGCCCCCCCTCGGAGAATGGGTCTGGAGGACGAGACTAGTGTCAACTCATCAGTTAAGTAGTGTAGGTGTATAGGTAGCTAGCGTTGTTTTTGTAGCAGTACTTTTGTAGCTACTGATCTAACGACATGTTAGCAAAGGCATGCTTCGCTATCTCCTGCAATGTCGAGAGCGACGGCCATACAGTTTACTTTTTCAGTAGCAGAGCCGGGTTAATACGTATATCAAAGTATCAGTTTGGCGGGGCCGGGAGACGATGAACTAGTTGACGTGCGAACGGGAAGCCGGTTGGAAATTTTATCCCGAAGGAGTGCTTAGTTACAATTGTGGCGGGACACATTTCGAAGACCTCCAAAGTCAGCTTGATCTTTATTGCGTAGTGGTACGAGTTGACCTTCATGATTCATCTCGAGTTCTAGTTACTCAACGTACTCGTGTGATCATCTAAAATAATTAGTGAAAAAAACTTTGGTAAAATCAACGCTATTCGCCAAATTGTTCAAAGTTTTTTATCGCCAAAGGCATAGTTTAATATTAAAATTTTAATAACGACAATTCAGATGAATTTTGTGCCAAGACCAAGCGGCACCAAATTCACCTGAAATTAGGCATTCCAGTATCCGAGATTTTTTAATAAAAAAAAAATTCTCCGTATATTCCCCAATAGAACCCTGGCACAAAACAACAACTCGCGTTTAACTTGGGATTGCTCCGTAGTCCGAGCTCCAATGAGGATGAAAATCGCTATGGGGTTTGTCCACACGATGATCATCATGAAAATCTTAGTTTTGTCGTGCGCGTTTCATATAAGTAAGTTTTGTGTTGTTTTGTAATCTTTTCAAGCCTTGTAATGTATGTAGAATACTTTAAAACTTTAAAAAACGTAGTGTCGGGTGGAAGGTAGTCACTGTTGCTTACTTTAAAGTACGTAGTTACTTTGCTCGGGTTAGCGATTTTCAGCTCCAGAGCAGTTTTCTGATGGCTGTGTAAGCCTCAAAAATACAAACCACTTCAAAGTCAGCATAACAATGCTGTAATTGAAACCACAACTTCACCTTTGGTATTGTTGCATCTTTGTGGCACCTCCACTTTAGTTGTTTACCTTTATAAGTTGTTAACTTGGTGTTTTTACTTACTTGAGATAGCCTCTTGCCTGTGGGTATGCACCATTGTATTGAGAAGTGTGCAGTAGGTGAAACATATTTGCTCATTACACAGCATACAAAGATCGCTGAGATCCGATAACATCTGAAGTTACTCTCATTATATGTACAAACTTGCAGCTAGAAGCAACTGCAGTTTCAAGACAGTCCAGATTGCTACATGGCTTCCTGATTCAATTGTGCCTTTTTTCCCTTTAAAATGTATGGGTAGCCCCGGAGAAAAAATGTACCTTTTTTCAGTTTTAAAGCACTTTGCATGCCAAAGTAGTTAATTCCAACCCAACAAACTATATATTTCTGAGATCGGCAATCAATACTCTATCTGTTGAGCATATAAAAAGTCCATTTTCCAAAATTTAAAAATCGGGCTGGAATGCCTACTGAAATGTTGTTATTAAAATTTTTACCATTAACCTACCATCACAGCCATTTCTTGGCCGCCACCTTGGATTTCACATCTTTTTTCACCATGGCCTTTTTGGGGGCCGCACCTTTTTTTACAGCTTGGCTGTTTTTGATTAGATATCACTTCTTTTTGTATTTGTATACTGCAAAGCCGGCCTATGGCTGGTTTTGGAGCTTTTTTAACCCACGTGTTTTTTTCTTTTCCACAGCAAGAAGAAAAGAACTTAAAGAAGATTTTTAATACTTCAATTATTTTTGATTTTATTAGTAATTATACAAATTATATACATATATTTATTACATGCCAATTATTCCCCACAGGATATTTTTTGCAGCTAATCTCTCTACTGGGTGACTTGAAATATAGCTGAACTATCTACAGGATGGTTTCTTTGTAGCTGAACTCTCTACAAGGTGACCCCTTCTAGCTGATCTCTCTACAGGGTGATTTGTTTCTAGCTGAACTCTCTACAGGTGATTTGTTTGCAGCTAAACTCTCTACATGGTGGTTTCTTTGTAGCTGAACTCTCTACAAAGTGACTTCTTCTAGCTGAACTCTCTACAGAGTGATTTTCTTTTTGCAGCTGAACTCTCAGAGTCTACATGATAGTTTCTTTGTACCTGAACTCTCTACAAGGTGACTTCTTCTAGCTGATCCCTCTACAGGGTGATTTGTTTGCAGCTGAACTCTTTATGTGGTGGTTTCTTTGTAGCTGAACTCTCTACAAGGTGACCTCTTCTAGCTGATCTCTCTACAGGGTGATTTGGTTCTAGCTGAACTCTCTACAGGTGATTTGATTGCAGCTAAACTCTCTACATGGTGGTTTCATTGTAGCTGAACTCTCTAAATGATGGTTTCTTTGTAGCTGAACTCTCTACATGATGGTTTCTTTGTTACTAGCTGAACTCTCTACAAGGTAACTTCTTCTAGCTGATCCCTCTACAGGGCAATTTGTTTGTAGTTGAATTCTCTACACGGTGATTTGTTAGACGCTGAACTCTCTACATGGCGATTTCTTTGTAGCTGAACTCTTTACAAGGTGACTTTTTATAGCTGAACTCTCTACAGAGTGATTTGTTTGCAGCTGAACTTTTTACATTATGGTTTCTTTGTAGCTGAACTCTCTACAAGGTGACTTCTTCCAGATGAACTCTCTACAGGGTGATTTCTTTGTAGCTGAACTCTCTACATGATGGTTTCTTTGTAGCTGAACTCTCTACAAGGTGACTTCTTCTAGCTGATCTCTCTACATTGTGACTTGTTTGCAGCTGAACTCTTTATGTGGTAAGTTTTCTTGTAGCTGAACTCTCTACAGGGTGATTTGTTTCTACTTTCTAGCTGAACTCTCTACAGGTGATTTGTTTGCAGCTGAACTCTTTACATTATGGTTTCTTTGTAGCTGAAGTCTCTACAAGGTGACTTCTTCCAGCTGAACTCTCTACAGGATGATTTCTTTGTAGCTGAACTCTCTACATGATGGTTTCTTTGTAGCTGAACTCTCTACAAGGAGACTTCTTCTAGCTGATCCCTCTACAGGGTGACTTTTTTGCAGCTGAACTCTTTATGTGGTAAGTTTCTTTGTAGCTGAACTCTCTACAAGGTACCTTCTTCTAGCTGATCCTTCTACAGGGCAATTTGTTTGTAGTTGAATTCTTTACATGGTGATTTGTTTGAGGCTGAACTCTCTACATGGCGGTTTCTTTGTAGCTGAACTCTCTACAAGGTGTCCTCTTCTAGCTGATCTCTCTACAGGGTGATTTGTTTGTAGCTGAATTCTGTATAGGTGATTTGTTTGCAGCTGAGCTCTTTACAGAATGGTTTCTTTGTAGCTGAACTCTCTGCAAAGTAACTTATTCTAACTGATCTTTCTACAGGGCAATTTGTTTGTGGCTGAATTTTCTACAGGGTGATTTCTTTGTAGCTGAACTCTCTACAGGGAGATTTGTTTGTAGCTGAACTCTCTACAGGTGATTTGTTTGCAGCTGAACTCTCTACATGATGATTTCTTTGTGGCTGAACTCTCTACAAGGTAACTTCTTCAAGCTGAACTCTCTACATGGTGGTTTTTTTGTAGCTGAATTCTCTACAAGGTGACTTCTTCTAGCTGATCTTACTACAGGGTGATTTGTTTTCAACAGAACTATCTACAAGGTAACTCTTCTTCTAGCAGATCTCTCTACAAGGTGATTTGTTGTAGTTGAACTATCTACGAGGTAACTTCGTCTAGCTGATCTCTCTACAGGGTGATTTGTTTGTAGCTGAATTCTGTACAGGTGATTTGTTTGCAGCTGAGCTCTTTACAGAATGATTTCTTTGTAGCTGAACTCTCTACAAGGTAACTTCTTCTAGCTGATCTTTCTACTGGGTGATTTGCTTGTAGCTGAATTTTCTACAGGGTGACTTGTTTGCAGCTAAACTCTCTACATGGTGGTTTCTTTGTAGCTGAAATCTCTACAAGGTGAATTATTCTAGCTGATCTTTCTGCAGGGTTATTTGTTTGTAGCTTAACTCTCTACAGGGTAATTTGTTTGTAGCTGAACTCTCTGTAAGGTGATTTGTTTGTAGCTGATCTCTCTGCAGGTTGATTTGTTTTAGCTGAACTCTCTTCTACAGGGTGATTTGCTTGTAGCTGAACTCCTTACATTATGTCTAGTTTCTAGCTGATGTCTCTACAGGATGATTTTTTTTGTAGCTGAACTTACAGGGTGATTTGTTTCTAACTTATCTCTCTACAGGTTGATTTGTTTGTAGCTGACCTCTCTTCAGGGTGATTTGTTTGCAGCTGATCTCTCTACAGGGTGATTTGTTTGTAGCTGATCTCTCTTCAGGGTGATTTGTTTCTAGCCGATCGCTCTACAGAGTGATTTGCTTGTAGTTGAACTCCTTACATTGTGTCTAGTTTCTATCTGATCTCTCTACAGGTTGATTTGTTTGTAGCTGATCTCTCTACAAGTTGATTTGTGTGTAGCTGATCTCTCTGCAGGTTGATGTGTTTGTAGCCGATCTCTCTACAGGGTAATTTGTTTGTAGCTGAACTCTCTATAAGGTGATTTGTTTGTAGCTGATCTCTCTGCAGCTTGATTTGTTTGTAGCTGAACTCTCTACAGGGTGATTTGTTTGTAGCCGATCTCTCTACAGGGTAATTTGTTTGTAGCTGAACTCTCTATAAGGTGGTTTGTTTGTAGCTGATCTCTATGCAGGTTGATTTGTTTGTAGCTGAACTCTCTACAGGGTGATTTGTTTGTAGCCGATCTCTCTACAGGGTAATTTGTTTGTAGCTGAACTCTCTATAAGGTGATTTGTTTGTAGCTGATCTCTCTGCAGCTTGATTTGTTTGTAGCTGAACTCTCTACAGGGTGATTTGTTTGTAGCCGATCTCTCTACAGGGTAATTTGTTTGTTACTGACAGTAGCTGAACTCTCTATAAGGTGGTTTGTTTGTAGCTGATCTCTATGCAGGTTGATTTGTTTGTAGCTGAACTCTCTACAGGGTGATTTGTTTGTAGCTGAACTCTCTATAAGGTGATTTGTTTGTAGCTGATCTCTCTGCAGGTTGATTTGTTTGTAGCTGAACTCTCTACAAGGTGATTTGTTTGTAGCCGATCTCTCTACAGGGTAATTTGTTTGTAGCTGAACTCTCTATAAGGTGGTTTGTTTGTAGCTGATCTCTATGCAGGTTGATTTGTTTGTAGCTGAACTCTCTACAGGGTGATTTGTTTGTAGCCGATCTCTCTACAGGGTAATTTGTTTGTAGCTGAACTCTCTATAAGGTGATTTGTTTGTAGCTGATCTCTCTGCAGGTTGATTTCTTTTAGCTGAACTCTCTACAGGGTGATTTACTTGTAGCTGAACTCCTAACATTGTGCCTAGTTTCTAGCTGATGTGTCTACAGGGTGATTTTTTTTGTAGTTGAACTCTCTACAGGGTGATTTGTTTCTAGCTTATCTCTCTACAGGTTGATTTGTGTGTAACTGATCTCTCTACATAGTTAGGTGGCTTAGCAAAAAAATGTGGACACAACTGACAAAAGCACCAATTTTTTTCTGTGAGTTCCTTACCACATTAGATTAAAATTTTTGATAGATCCACCTCAGGCATGCATGCTGGGAAGCCATCCAAGGCTCAGAAATATGCCTTTTTGCAATTTTGGCATTTTAAATAGTAATTTGAAACTTTAAAATAACCTAGGATATTTCAAGTGACACTAAATTATAAAGGATGTTATTAAGTTATAAATTATGCTAAATTTTAAATATTCATTAACACATGTCTATGTTTTTGTGTTTTATTCACAATTACTCTATTAGAGCAGTCGGGCAGTCCTGTAACACAAAGATAAGCACATCTCCACTCAGCGTTTTACATTCCCTTGAACCACAATCACTTAAAGCATGCAATAATGCACCAGACCACCACCACAAGTATCCCTAGGCTGTGTTGTGCTGTGTTGTGCAGTGCATATGCACTCTCCTCAAGCATGTACGTATTTTGACAGATGGAATCTTTAGATTAGCTCACTCTGAAGTGTACAATTTCCGGCGTAGGAGCCCAGATCTAGGAGCGTTAACCCCCTCAGAAATTTAACCATGTACTTGCTTATAGGAGAAGCTAGTAGAGTACATTTCATCAATTGTTTACTTATGATACAACAAGCGTACCATAACAAAAATAAAAACAGCAAGGAAAAGAACTAAGCTCTTCTGAAAACTAATCAGTGCTGCATGGTCAAAATTATATTTGCAGGACTGATTTATTGAATGTGGGAATTTGAAAGACTATTACTGCTAGAACAGTCATCTATAATATAAAGTTCTGCTTCACAGTAATAAAATTACCATGACCACTGTGCTAGTTGAACTCTTCTTTGCATGTGATTTCAGCACAGCTATCTTACCCAATATTGTATGCATACAATTGTACCAAACACGTCATAGTTGAAATTCTACACTTTTGATTAACTGATTGATGACATATTGCAATTCTGTGTTCTTTACATCCTAACCTAGCATGTCACAGCTAACTATGTGTAATCTTTGGTTGCTAAGTTTCACGGTAATGGTGAATGTAAACATGCAATACTAAAAGTTATTTTTCACTGCTACAATTTGATCTTAAAATTGCAATACTTCATCAGATTGCATCATATGTCTGAAACATCTTTAAAACTATAGTATTTGATATATACACACCTGCATGTCCAGTCAAGCTCTGGTAGCAAGGCAATTATATTTACATGTATGTAGTTAGTCATTTATACTCTACCATTGCATAATGAAAGCTGTCTGGAAATTCATGAAAAAATCCATGGTGACTGCATCCCACGGTTATACTGTACTTAAACCACACTTTGCTCTCACAAACCCTGGTGAAATCCTATACATTATATCCACTACTACAAATATGGATTTTTAGCATTAATTCAGCTTGAGACTTGAGTAAAGGAATTTTATCTTACATGGTATACAGCTGTACTGCTGGGTTAATGGTATGAAGAACCTTATTGTTGTGGTCATGCATGCGATTTCAGCATAAACACAAAATCATGCATGTAGTGCTTACACATATTTTCATACTAAATAACAAGAGCTGGTGTAGTATAAGCTGGTAAGTTATCAAGCTATAGCTACCTTGCAAACAAGCACAAAATGAATTCTGTATAAGATGTGACATCTGCATGACTGCAGTATTTATTTATTTATTTATTTATTAAGGCTTTACAGCACAAGTGCTGAAGGGTCCTACAGCCTGTTTAAAGTTGTTACAGAAAGTGTGTTTGAAAAGGTGGAGAAAAATCCATGACTGGACCTGGGCAGCCTCGAACCTGCAGTCATCCGATTAACGCTTGAATGGGCTGTAGGACCAGGTGTCCTACAGACCTTCAGCACTTGTGCTGTAAAGCCTTAATAAATAAATAAAATAAAACATATTATGTAAGAGATATTCATTTATATACCACAAACTAATTACTGCAAACATTACAGTTTCCATAGTGAGCAACTATAGAGAAATTTCTCTATACAGTTTGTGGATCATACAAGCTGTATACGCTGTAAACTATAGGTGACTGGATTTGCAAAAAGTACACACATTTTAAACACCAGCAAACAAAATGATGTAACACTTGACTCCTTATACTGAACTTGCTCTTAGTACCAGAATGCAGCCAGATACTGTAGTTACACCCATGGAAAATTTCAGGCTATTATATGCCATAATCAAAAAGTTATGAAGCTTCAAAAAATGGGTCAAATTTTGTGTATCACGGAAAAGGTACAGATCCAGTAACAGTCAGTATATATGAATGAAACAATTACTTGTCAGCATTGAATAAAGCTTGTGAGAGTAATATTACTGTTTATCAGCTCTTGGTTTAATCTTTAACCCTGCATAATGTTCTCTTGCATGAAATAGAGCAAAACTAGCACTTATATGGCTTGTCGATTTTGAAAATTCTTCAGCTACATAACTATAAATGCTTTTATGGAAAGGCCCTTTTTAGAATGTGATGGATCCTATCAAAAAATTAAAGTTAAGGTTGTACTACATATGTGGAGAAAGTTTGGTGCTTTTGTTACTTGTGTCCACATTAGTTTTAAATTTGGCTTTAAGCAACCTAACTAACACACTGATTTGTTTGTAGCTGATCTCTCTGCAGGTTGATTTGTTTTCAGCTGATCTCTCTACAAGTTGATTTGTTTGTTGCTGATCGCTCTAGAGGTTGATTTGTTTGTAGCTGGACTCTCTGCAAAGTGTTTTGTTTGTAACTGATCACTCTACAGGGTAACTTGTTTGTAGCTGAACTCTCTCCACAGTGACTTGTGTGTAGCTGAATTCTCTAGAGAGTGACTTAATTGTAGCTGAACTCTCTACAGGGTGCATGACTTCTTTATAGCCGAACTCTCTTCAGTGTGACTTGTAATGTTCTGAATCTTTACAGTGACATATTTGTAGCTTAACTCTCCACAGGGTGACTTGCTTCTTGCTGAACTGTCTATAAGATTAACTGTTTGCAGCTGAACTCCCTACAGAATAACTTGCAATGTAATAGAATTCTATAATGGAGTAAATAAATTACAGTAGCTGAATGCTCTATTAGGGTGACTGTTCTATTAGAGTATCTCGATCTCGCATTTGCTACACGGAGTTGGCTTTCGAATCATAACTCAGTGGTTTGTAATCCAATTCTTCTATACTATTTCACGGACTTTCTATGATGATTATTCCAGCTATACACCGATTTTCAGCTCATTGCTCCAAGCGGTTTGCCTAGTAGGCGTAAAAATTAATGCTTTTTTATTCATAAAAATCGATCGCGTAATTGTGACACAGGTTGGGTTTTGTGTCATATCTCCGTAGTCTTTATCTCGATTCCTTTCAAACCACCAAAAGGCACTCCGACGATGGTTACTCAATTTACATAGCAATTTTCAACTCATTCTATGGAGCGGTTTACCCTGTAGGCGTGACAACAAATCGATCTTGTTTTACGCGAATAATCGGTAATAACTCCTGAACCATTCATCGGATTTGCACCAAATTTGATGCTAGGATTCGCCTTTGGACTCCCTTTCTGTATGCCAAATTTCAAGGCGATCGAAGCACGCGTGTGCGTTTTATAGCAATTTTTGCACGTGTGCGAAAAGACGAAGAAGGAAAAAAAACGAAGAAAAAAAATCGAAACTTTGGAAGCTCGTATCTCGGAAATGGCTGGAGCGATTGCCTTCAAATTTGGAATGTAGACTCCCCTGGCTGGCGGGCAACTTTGTAACAAATTTGGTTCCAATCGGATGAGGGATCACCGAGATACAACGGTGTGAAAATGACGTTTTCTTTCTTCCTGTCAATGTACTCACGGTGTGGCGCGCCGGCTTCTTGGGCCTGTGTGTCTTGATATTATGGAACAGTTTACCTAACTTACTCAAAGACTCTAATTCGCATAAAGTATTTCATTATTGTGATTGTTCTTATTGCTTTGTCTCTACACTCCTCTTGATTTTTTTGAATTTGCACAGTATAGGTAAATGATAATACAACACCTCTATTAATAACAATGGTGAAGCTAGTAGCTAAAGTTAGTGTGTATACAGCTGTAAGTATTTGGCTTCCAATATTAATCACTCCATAATGATGGGAAACCTTAGAGTATGTCTATACAGCTACTACACCAGATAACGATATGCACTATTAATCAATCACATGCTTACAATGGCGTATACAGCATAGCCGCATATAACTATCAACGTATTATCTACATGCACTACAACTTTACAAATGTTAGTTTACTGATTATGTTCTTCATAACCAGGATCATTTTCCATGGTATTTTGATTTGCACCACAGTCAGGATTCTGCTGCAACTCAGATCTATAGTAAGCTGGGTCTGATTCCATATGGTTAGTTGTTGGGATCCTACTGGATAAGCTCATTGGTTCATCGACTCCACCTGGATTAATACATACAGATGGTTGCACTGCTTTTTCTTTTATTTTTCTTTTCTTCACAAACATATAGGTGATGATGAAGGTGATGATAGCAGTAGTAGTGACTGATAGGAGGAAAGTGAGTGAACAAGATAAGGCAACAGCAGCTCCAGTGGATATAGAATCTGATGAGGACTTCACTTGAAAATCAACTACATTATACATAGATATACTGTATTCATGAAGCAAAATGTATTATATATATGGATACAGAAAATGCACAACAGTGTATATTTCTTATCATTTTCTTACAGTGATTAGTATCAAATCCTACAAATGCTACAACTTTCACTTTGTTGGTTTTTTTGCTGGTTGTTGTTGCAGCCCATATCAACACCTTATTGAGACTGTATGGCAAATCAGTTCATGTAAACTTTAATGTATGGTTTCACCGGGATATAATCATAAATTTTATGTATCCATATAATTAATTATCAGTACACACACATCTACACTGTACAGAAATAACTTCTTACCAGTTGGTTCAAAACTGGTATTAGTTGATGAAGTACCTAAAGTGCCAAGTATCACAAAATGAATCAGATGTATCATACAGTATGTATTTTAGAGTAAGGATCATGGTTTGGGCTTTCTTTCCCACAAAAACCAGTCTCATTATCTTTCATGACAACTTAGCAATTAGTTAGGCATAGCCAAGCCCATAAAAATTCTTTTACAAATTTTATTTAACAGAATTTTCTACTGACTGACTGACTAACTGACTCCTTCAGTCAAGTATAACTCAAGTACTGACAAGGCTATGGGCATGATTCTTCACTGTTTGATGTTACTTCAGCCCTATTTGTGCAGCAGCAACAATGTATAATTATATCATGGACCTACCTTTGTCCTCTTTTGTGTTCTATTTCTTTCTCCACTCTGCGCAGCGTAAATGTTGATTCATGGTGACACTTTAGTACTTTATTATCTGTAGTACGACTGGATTGATTACAAGTATAAGAAAATTAGGAATTTTAAACTAGAGTAGTACCACGATAAAAAGTACTGAAACAAGCTGGATTAGAGTAATATGTAATGTCCAATTGCTGTAAAACAATAAGAAGCATTGCCGCCAAATATCCCTACTGTGCATTACAAGAAATTTACATTTCTGCACATTTGTCAAAAAGTGCTGTTTGTTGTATTAGAGTATTTAAATACTTGCACAAAAACCTATTAAATTTAACAAGTTTTATCAGGCTACCATAATATTACACGTGTAGCATATAAGGGGGTGGGAGGGAGGGAGGAAGGAAGGGAGGGGAGGGGTGGGTGGGGCGCCCAAGCACAAGAACACGTAAAAGTAAGGCCACTCCAATTTGTTTTTATGTTTCTGGTCATTTGAAGTTTAGTTTTAGGTGCGGGCGGGCGGAATTCAGCAACAAAGCAACAATGAAGTGACTGCTCAATTAGAGTTTCTTGTGATTTACTGACTGTTCTATTAGAGTATATCGATCTGTACTATGCACTATGCCCATTTCTTGCAGGTTTTCAGTGATAAAAGGAAAATTATGATACTTAATTTAGCATCTTTGTTCCAGCTGGGTGGTCTTGGTATCTGTGATCCCAAATCTCATTCTGATGCTGAGTTTGATTCTTCTGTGAAGATTACCTCTGCGCTTGTTGCTTTGATTGTTCAGCAGGAGCTAACATTTAGCATTGACACCTTGGAGGCCCAACGCTCGGCTAAGTGTGAAGTTGTGCGAATGAAGCATCGAGCGCATGATGAGGTCGCTGCCACTTTGTGTCAATCATTACCAGTTGGTCTGCAGAGGATTGTGGCACTGTCTAGCGAGAAAGGGGCCTCCTCTTGGCTTTCCGCTTTGCCTGTAGAGGAGCATGGTTTTGCTCTGCATAAGGGTGCCTTCCGTGATGCTCTCTGCTTACGCTATGGGTGGCTCCCATCTGGATTGCCAACCCAGTGTGTTTGTGGTCAAGGATTCTCTGTGGACCACTCCATGAACTGCCCTACAGGTGGCTACCCCACCCTTCGGCACAACGAACTTAGGGATTTTACTGCTGCCATCCTGTCAGAAGTCTGTACTGATGTGTGTGTTGAGCCCCCTTTACAGTCTCTCTCTGGTGAAACACTCACATACGCCGCTACTGCAAATCGTGAGGATGGAGCACGATTGGATGTTTCAGCTGTTGGGTTCTGGGATGGTCACCACCAACGGGCTTTCTTTTATGTTAAGGTGTTTAATCCAACTGCTTCGTCATACCGTGCTACACCAGTGGCTTCATTGTATCGGAGATTTGAAAAGGAGAAACGTAGGAAATATGAGCAGAGGATTAGGGAGGTTGAGATGGGTTCATTTACCCCATTAGTCTTTTCAACGTTTGGTGGAATCAGTGGATGTACCAGCATCTTTTACAAACGTCTAGCCTACTTACTGTCCCTGAAGAGAGAAGTTCCCTACAGCAGCGCGATGTCTTGGCTACGTTGTCGCATCAGCTTCTCGTTGCTCCGCTCAGCGATTGCGTACCTTAGGGGGGCGCGCTCCCACAGTGGTTGTCCCATCAGCCATAGGGAACTTGACCTTGTACTATCAGAGGGTCGGGTGCCTTCCCCCTAATTATTTAAATTGCTCCCTTTAATCTCAGTCCAATTTTTGTCTAGCACTTCAACATGTAGTGCTAGGGGTGGTGGCAAGGGGTGCTGGTTACCCCGGGAAAAAAAAAAATCTTTGTTCCAGCCCAATATTTGTTTCTGAAATCTGGCCTTTTAAAAAAAATTTGATGCCAACATTTTTCCCATGTATTTCTGAAATTTCACATTCTCCAAAAAGGATGCGGGCGGTGGACCAGAAACATAATTACCAATTGGAGTGGCCTAAAATAGCTGGCAATAAGCTTCACAAAAAAAGGCAAGGCGTCTTTATTATATTGCCACTACTATGAATTATTTTGTGGGCCAAACGGAATCACGAATTGTCCCGCCCACGCACGATGTATGCATCCAGCAGTGGCGTAAAGATGCTATAGTGACGGTCTGGGATGTATTTTTCTTTATGAAATGCCTAGTCCTACGTTTGTTTGTTTGTTTGTTTATTTATCTGTAATTTTATTATGCTTATTCTAATTATTTAGTACAATGTTGTAATTCTAACTGATAAAGTGCGAGAGGTGAGGATGGTGACCTCTCAATGCCCCTTCAAAATTGGTGACCCATGCAAATATATATGGTGAGTGTGTAAATTACAAGTATGTATGTCAGAGTTCATGTAGCTAATTCACATACGACATGACTACCTTCAGAGTATAAAACATTGCTAGTTTAACTTGCACTTCACACGGATATGATTTTTGTTATTAAAGAAGTTGTCAGGGATGCAGACACAGGGGTGTAGAAACAAAATTGCTCTGTACAAAATAGCCCTGTATACACATACTTGAAATAAGGTGTTAATAGAATTGAATTGTGTGCTGATTTAAATGCAGTAACTGTGTGTGTGTGTGTGTGTGTGAGTGAGTGAGTGAGTGATTGATTGATTGATTGATTGATTGATTGATTGATTGATTGATTGATTGATTGATTGATTGATTGATTGATTGATTGATTGATTGATTGAGTGAGTGAGTGAGTGAGTGAGAGGGAGGGAGTTAGGTGAGTGCTTGCTTGCTTGCTAACTTCTTCATACTGTTGTTTGTACGTGTGACCAGTGCCTGCATTCATACATTCATCTGTTATTAATATCTGCCATAAAATAATGTCATTTATTCCCCAATAGGTTCCTGAAGACTACTGACTTGCAGCTAAACTGACAGGCATTTGATTGATTATAACTAATTACTTATTAATTTTAATTATATGTGATCACGTGATCCCAATATAATAATATGCGTATAGTCCTGTCTAAATGGGTTTGCTGCAAAGGAGAGACGCTAAACTGCTGGAATCAAGTTTTCTGTATTGTGCAGCCATGACCGAGCGCCGCTAGAAATATTAAAAGCTAGACGGTGTGGAGAGAGAGTAATAACTGAAAACCAGGATCTATCCTTCGTTAACAGAGATGAGATTACGTGCAAACGAAGATGATAAGGAGCTAAGTCTCTTGGATACAGACCCACGTAAGTTCGTGTTGTGCGTAGTGTATTGTGTTTAAAACCTATACATTTCCTAAAGATTTATAAAATTTAGTTGCCAGCCTTAGACCACCTTCAGTCCGACCATTTTGGCATTTAAGGTACTGCATGTAATTTTATGGTACAGGTATTACTTTCGATGCAGAGCCGAGTTAATGTTTAACCTGTAGCTGTAGAATCCCATTCAGCACTGTATATTGTTTTCGCTTCTCAAATATCAGGCCTACGACCCCTGATTTCTTATAATGGTGTTTCATCTCCACATAACAGTAGAAATATTTGCTCCTTATTGTTTTACAACAATTGGACATTACATACTACTCCAATCTAGAGCTGTACTGATAATCGGATCAGCCAAAATATTGGCCACCGATATGGCATTTTTTACCGACAATATCAGTTGGCATCGGTACAGAGCAGTACGAGGACCGATATCGCTACCGATATTTATACAGCAATAGTTTGTGCATAAACAGATTATAATATTGGTTTTTTCTACGTTATCCATGTGGCTGTTCAGTGGCAGTGGCTTATTCTTCACTCTACAGCAAGCGCTACGCTACGCCGGAGAAGCTGCCATACAAATACACGTGATTCTAGTGTTTGTTGCTGGAAAGCTTATCAGTCTTAAATAAATGAAGCAGTTATATATAGTACCTTTGTAATAAAAAAGAACGGTCACAGGATAACCAAGAAAACCTACTGTACCAGCCTTCACACAAACCAATAAAATGCAGAGTAATGCAGAAATATCCGTTTAAGGCTCCATGGGAGTTTGCATAAAAATGTTTGTGGGTGCCTAATTGTCTGGATTGCACAATAGAAACCCAAGACACTATTATCACAGGCATAGAGTGAGCAATGAATATATCCACATGTTGTTGTAGAGTAGATAACTGTACACTTTTGCATTGATTAACTATGACTTTTGCTTGTGATGCAAATATTGGATCGACTATCGGTTATCGGCTTCTTTTGGTGGTATCCATATCGGATATCGGTACATGCCAAAAACCCATATCGGTACAGCTCTACTCCAATCCAGCTTGTTTCGGTACTTTTTATCATGGTAGCTACTACCAAGAGTCCATTTATACTTAACGGGTTCATTTTTGATAAGGCATATTGAAGTAAGACACTCTCTCTTATTATGGACTCTTGCTACTACATTGTCCCTACTCTAGTTTAAAATCCTAATTTTTCTTATACTTGTTTGTGAACTTTTTCTGCAAGTTCTTGACCACCAAACACACTGTATAATAATCTAATTGGATTTCTGAAAATAAACCTTTAACACCAATCCATATAGGAGCTGTATATATAGTCCTAAAATCTTTCACCCATTTAGCAACGTTATTGACAAACTTTGAAGTCAATAGTTTCCTTTAATCTGTCTGAAGCTATGAATTGTTAAAGTTGGCAAATTGGATGTGTGCATGAAAAGACTGCTTTTCACAAAACCGGTCACAATATTATGCAATTATAGTTAATGACAGCACTATTAATAATTATATGGGTATATGCAAGTAGTCAGCAAATCTTTGCCGATTAGCTAAAACTATATAACACACCACAATTATTGCTACACTGTATTCATTAGAAGTTCATCAAGCCGGCATGCAAAATTTAATTTAAATATTATGGAACCCATGGACCCCAACACACTGCCCTTGCTTGCAGCATCAGATTATACTTTAGTTTAATACACATTCTTTGTATGGCTTTGTTTACTTAACTAAATGTGCATGATAACTTTTTAGCTTCACCATCTCATTATTCAGTCATGGACTTTTGTTTATACAGACAGCATGTGACTTAAGATATTTTTTTTACTATATCAAACAAAGTCATGATGATGATTTTACAATAAGTGCACTTTTGTTAATCACTATACAGCTAGCTTTGTTGTGATAATTTCATAAGCACACATTTTCATATGGCAAAGCATATAATACCAGAAAAATTCTTTCTAAGAGTCATACAAATCCAGATTTTCTTGCACAGTTAGCACACCTGCAAAATTTCGTAGTAATGCTTGTTTAAAATTGAAGGAGTCAGTGGTGTGCGCATGCATATCAGATGCAATTAAGTTGCCATCTTTGTCGCTATTGTTGTATCAGAGGTTGTAAGTGTGAGTGATAATGACGGTGTATCTTGCGGAGAGAGTGTGCGCGATCGGCGCCATCGTCCAATGAGTCATGCTCTCATGGTGATAGTTATGGACCACAACTGTACATCCATGCTGGCTGTAGTGGTGAAGTGGCGTGGTGGACAATTCCTACGATGGCAGTGATTAAAAACATCTCTAGATGAGTACTAAAATGATAGCTTGCACGATAGGTTTAGCCATATTAAATTGTTTATTGTGTATTGTATGACAATACCAGGCCTAGCTGCAAATGATTCGAATTTGGTGTTGCTGTGTACGTATTACATGTTTTATAACCTGTTATCTCAGCTTATGGCAGACGACAAGTGGACACGGTTCATCAGCCATCAACAGTAAGAGTACAGGGGCGGATCTAGGGGGGGGGGGATTTGGGGGCTGAAGCCCCCCCCCCCCCCCCCCCTTCATATTTAGGCTTTATTTGATCAATATGCTGAGTATTATAATGAAATTTTGTCTTAGCATAATTATATGATCACTAATAATACAAATACTCATAAAACCACCTTATAAACATCTTTCCAAGGTATTATCAGTGGATTTATGCTAAAGTTTATGCAACAAGGACTCGGATCAGCATTGGAGGTGTACAAGATCGAGATACTCTAATAGAGCAGTCAGCTAACTACTCTAATAGAGCATTCACTGGAAACATGTAGTTAGTTCTGTTATGGAATTTTTCCAAATCTACCTGCACCTATGCATACAATGGAGTGCATTGGTCTGTGTAAAGGGCTTCATTCATCTACTTGTGCAATTTACATGTATAACAATACTTAATTCAGGTACACAATTTCCATTGAAAATGCTCTCAGATTCAATCTTGTATTGTTCAAATTTCAAAATTTTCCACTTTCAACATTATTATTCTAACATGCACCTATTAAGTGTTGTGCAATTGTGAGAGGGGTGCATCATGTACTTGGTTGTCTGTAACCTACCCAAACTTTTCCATTAGCAAAATGCTTCAGAGAGCCATATCTACAATCTAAAGGCAGTATATAAAATATCTACAGGCAGAAAATATTATGAATTTTATGTGTAAATGTCTCCAAATTGCAGTATTTTAGCATCTATTTTTCAAAATTTTTCCTGGGGTGGCATGCCCCCAGACCCCCCTAGTTCCAGCATGCTTTGCATGCTGGGTAGTGTGCTTCACACATCTCTACCCAAGAGATTAGTACCTTGAGTTAGCCCCCCACCCTTTTATAAATCCTAGATCCGCCCCTGGAGTATGCATGGTCTTCTCTTATGATTTTGTATATTATCTCTTCAGATGTACAGTTTCTTTTTGGACCTCTTAGTTCTCCAGGTTGTCAGTGTATGACATCTGCAGTGTTAATTTCCTTCAATGGCAGCTGCTTCTTTTAAAGAATCTGGTAGCAACCATATGTGGACAGTTTTGTTCTTTTTTCATGGAGTTGTTCGACCTCATCTTCTAATTACTTACAGCTGTAAGTGCATTAAGCCTGATTGTGTTTTTATTCATTTTCTTTTCAGGAATTACAGACTTAGTCTCAGTTCTAGGAGATTCTTCTTATTGCTAACATCTGTGAGTGAATGCACTGAAAGTGTCCAGTATACAATTTATATTTACCTTCGTTTAGGTTTGTGGAAACTGGTCTCATTTCTTCTGGGAACCGGTCTTATTTCTTCGTGTTTTCCACTACTTTTTGTCAACAGCTGACAGCTGCTACCTCATGTACGTCTAATGAGTTGAGTGCTTTCAAGAACCTGTTCCATGTTGTTTGTCCTTATTTCACTGACCATGCTTGTTGCTAACAAAAGTAAGTTCACTGAGAGTATGCAAATTATATTATTTAGTCTTGTTTCAATTGTACGTAGTGATTAGACCTGGTTATTGGTGTATCAGATGCTTCTTGTGAGCTCACGTAACAGACATAACAATGGCTATGTGGTAGGAGTATTTTTGTGAGTTTTGGGTATGGGTGAATATCAGATGAAGATTTTTGAACGGTATAATATCTCAGCCAAGAGTGAATATTTCAAACTCTAACTAGCACGGTATGCCTATACATTAGCCAAAGAATAGGGATTTAACATAAATCAATGCCTGAATGTACTTATGTTAACACTTAATAACCATACCTGCTAGTTACAGCTTGATATCATTGTTCTTGGCTGAGATATGACCATTCAAAAATCTTCGTCTGATATTAGCCCAACAAAGTCAAATACTAAGTGGCCGTTTTATGTCTGGTTAGACTCACTGATAACAACTGTAAGTACACCAAGTAATCCAGAATATTTGCCTCCATTTAGGGTTGTGAGACCTGGTCTTATCAGACTTGTCTTAGTTCTACATGGATTGTCAGTCTCAGACTTGGTCTCAGTTTTAAAAGATTGTTACAAACTGTAAGTATAATGATTGTTCAGTATACGCATTATATTTACCGTCTTTAATAGAGTTGTGGGACCTAGCCGCCATTCTACATGGTAATACTAGGTTTCCAGACAAGGTCTCAGTTTTATGAGATTCTTATTGTTACAAACTAACTGTAAGTCCAACGATTGTCCAGAATACACATTATATTTACCATCTTTGTATTAGAGCTGTGGGACTGACAACTAACAGATTGTCACAGAGTTCTACATGGTGATAATACAGGTAATTTGTAATGGAACTTGTGAATTGTATTTACTGTCTTACCTGCTGTAGTTGGATAAATACTGATAAATGACGAAATTTATTTGCTACTGTCATGGCCAGCCAAGGAGACATTGATTTACTAGCTGTACCTATTGTGGTTTTAACGTATTTACATAATTAAATTCATTACAGATATAATTATAGAAATTATTTAATTAAGGTAGCCACAGATTTAAAAAGTATGGTAGTATAGTCGCCAATATATGGTTGAAATAGGCTTAGTATAGTCTGATAATACACTGCACTATACTAGTGTTTTAATCTCTAATATATGACTGTCTTAAATGTATTCAATAAGCTTGTTATAGTAAAGTCCTAATCTAATACTATATGCTGTACAATTTCATTCCAATACTAACATAATAAGACTGTTATAGACCTTATTATTCTGAACTTTTTTCACAGTGCAACTAGCTATTGACTTAAATACAATAATATAAACATTTACTGTACGTAATATACCTGTATGAATTGGAAGAGACGACTCATGATCAGCTTTCCTCTCGGCTTTATTTTCCTGGCTTTGAAGTAGTCTGCGATGCCCACGTATGTGAGACTAACGTACCAATGTGAGTAAAATGAATACACTGGATGTTGCTAGTGGGTTGCAGGAAACCAACTATTTGACAATATTTTGGGCAGATCATATATTTTCCAAACACATCAGTCACTTAATGACTAATTAACTTAGCTACACTGTATACCAAATACCAAAAATTAACGGTTATTAGCTATACAAAATATGATCTACCAAGCTGACCTAATCATGCCTGGGGGATTTAAAACATTCTTTAGTGACAATATATGTGACCCGGTCTGCGAAAAGGGCTCTTATAGCCTTTCCAATTATCCATGTTTGGCTAATCATAACTCCTAATCTACTGAAGCTATCACCATGTAATTACACCCACAGCTACTGCCAGGTTAGGGTTGTTGAGTGGCCAAATTGTAGGCTTGTACCATATTCACCAGTCAAGTTATGGGTTACCATATATATGCAATTGGAAAGGCTATAAGAGCCCTTTTCGCAGACAGGGTCACATATTAATTGCAACAATGAAGTGATGTACTAATTTACCACCCCTTGTAATGTTTTGTTTTGGGTAAGGCACTCTGTTATTACAATTATATTTATATTGACCAAAATAGCATGATATTGTTACAAGTGGCACTGGTATGACCACAATACTGACAATTGTGCAGAAACTGCTGCAAATTTTTCAAGCGCTGCTGGTTGAGGACCACTGGACAGGTTTTATGGGAGCGGAGTAAATCACATGCTAATGATACAGAAATTGAGATAGTTCTGGTTGCATAACTAACCCTATACCAAACCTTGATTGTATCATAAGTTAAATGAACAACAGAATGTAGAATGAAGCATGTGTATTATATGGCTTTTAGTCAAGTGATGGTGTTGTGATTAAACAAGAGTTGCACATTAAGTGTATAGATTTTGCTTTTTAGTTATGTGCAGTTAGCTATGTTTGCAAACAGCATGTAGCTATGCAAGATTTTTGTTACAACTTTTTTTGTCATTCATTGCTACCAAGTAGCTATCTAATACAGCAGTCACAGTATTCAGAGAAGCAGTGTAGCAAGCTACTTAGCTACGTATGATCAGGGCCGGGGGAACTGCCCCGGCAGCCCCGGCAAGAGCCGGGGCAATATTTTTAATTTGTATTTTTAATTTGTGGTAATTATTACTTTATTTGAAAGAGCAAACCCACAATCGAATCGAATTACGTTTTTGGCATACACGCGGATAGTCTCGTGCCCAGACCCCACCCACTGCGTTGAATAGGGTCTGGTGACTTACGCTATGTTTTTGGGCCCGCCGCCATATTGTTTACGCATTTGTATCCATAGCTGTAGTCGGCCATTTTCCTAGTTCCAGCCTATCAAATCGCGTTGTACCTGAATCAAGGCGTCCGATTGGTCAGAAAAGAAAAATGGCGTAGGGCCCAAAACTCCTGCGAATGTCACCAGACCCTATTCAACACGCAGTGGGTGGGGTCTGGGCACGAGACTAGCACGCGGAAGGCTGCGGCAGCTCTGAACAGGTGCCCGTGGAAGTTGATTATAACGAAGACTTGTTTCTTCCAGTGTTGGGTGATAAACCCAATCACCCGAAGACTTTTGCTTTTCCGAAGAGGAAGTTTGGGGACAAAAAGCCGACCTATCGTTCCTTCCAATCTTCGTGGTTCGATAAGTGGCCATGGATCACGTACAACGAGACAGAAGATAAAGCGTTTTGCTTTGTTGTATTAAGGCAGTGCAACAAGAAAGAGTCAGGAATTGCTCACTGACCAGCAAAACATCGGATGCTTTTCTCACCCGCGGCTATACGTATTGGAAGGATGCCACTGGAGAGAAACACGGAGGATTTCCTCTTCACGAACGCTCCCACGTAAGTTTTTATTATTATTCATAGCTATATCGTAACAAACTGCTTTGTTTAATACCGCACTAGTTTGAGCATCACTACATTCGTTTCTCTATTTTTTAATTTAGATGCACAAGTGGGCAGCTGATTTAGTCATGAACAAATACAAAGATATTGGTGAGCATTATGCTGCTGCTGGTACCAACCAAAGGGCAATCAACAGCTTACTTGCAAAAAGTTCTTCAAAATGTCATCTTTCTTGCCAGACAAGGCCTACCATTCAGAGGCAATTGGATTCCATCAGAAGATGGCGGTAGTGGCTGTGAGAAGGAATCCAGCTTTTACCAATTAATGCTGCTGCGTGCAAATGACGATCCAGGGATGTTAGAAATAATGAAACGTAAAACAAACAAGTACACAGATCACCACATACAGGATGAGGTGATTAAGCTTTTGGCTCACAGTCACTTGCGTAGAATTGCTGCAGACATAAAGGCAGCAGGTTATTTTGCAGTGGAGGCAGATGAAGTCACGGATTCTTCAAATAAAGAGCAGGTTGTTGTGTGTATAAGATGGGTCGATGACAAGTTCGAAGCACATGAAGATTTTGTAGGCCTCCATCATGTTGATGACATAACTGTTGCTACCATTGTTCATGTTGTCACTGATACTGTGCGCCGCATGACTCTTTCAATGTCAATGTGTAGAGCCCAGTGTTATGATGGGGCTTCCAACATGAAGCGAGTGGCATCTGACATTCAAAAACTTGAGCCACGAGCACTTTATTTGCATTGCTATGGCCATAGTTTAAATCTTGCTGTGTCTGACACTTTGAAAAGTATTAAATGCATGTGTGATGCTCTCGATGTAGCGGTTGAAATATGCAAGCTTTTCAAATATTCACCTAGGAGATGCTATTTTTCACAAGTTTCATCAAGAACTCACACCACAAGCCCCGGGCATACGGAACCTTTGTCCAACCCGTTGGACTGTGCGTGCTTTATCCCTTGAGAGCATACGCGTCAACTATTCTGCTTTAGAAGCAACGTGGGATGAAGCATTAGAAGTTTGCTCACAATCAGAAATAAAGGCTACAATAAATTGAGTTCGATCAAAAATGAAGGATTTTGATTTTTTGTTTGGTCTTTTGTTAGGTGAGCGGATTCTAAAGCACACCGACAATTTAAGCAAAACTTTGCAAGCTACAGCCATGTCAGCAGTAGAGGCTTATAGTGTGGCCAAACTATGCATAGAAGTTTTCAAGAAAATTCGAACAGATGATGATATTGATTTGTTTTGGGAACTTGCTAAAACTACCCAAAACTCATTGGAAGTCAAAGATCCAACCTTACTTCGTGCTCGCAAACGTCCTAGACATTATGAAGATGGCACTGCTGAACCTTATCACCCTCCTGATGTCAAACAGCATTATAAGCAAATATACTTTCAAAGTGTTGATTCAATCATTGCTACAATTGAAAATCGTTTTCAGCAAAAGGATTATAAAACATACTCAACATTAGAGCAGCTTATTATTAAGGCTGCAACTAAGAAAGACCATTTGCAGGAGCTCAATGAAGTGGTGTCTTTTTACGCATCAGATTTTAGTAAATCTGAACTTGAAACTCAACTTGAGCTACTTGGACAAATGAAAATTGCAGTTAGTGGCCGTCACCTACAATTCTGTGACATTCATAAATGTTTTCAATCTTTGCCTCTAGCACAGCTATCTCTGTTATCACAAGGGTCTTTGCTTGTAAAGCTGATTGCTTTGATGCCAGCCACCAACGCTGTTTCAGAGAGAAGCGCATCAGCACTCCGCCGTGTTAAAACCTATTTGAGGTCTTAAATGACACAATTATGTTTGAACAACATGATGGTACATGTAGTACGTATACATAAATCTCTAACTGATACCGTAGATGTTAAATCAATACTAACTGAGTTTTCAACTGCCAATGAAGAAAGAAGAAAAATGTTTGGCAGCTTTGAACTGGAAAACATTTGATGGCTATGTGCATGTAACTATTGTATTTGCGTCAGTGTCCAGTATGACTACCTACATAAAAGATACATTTATATTATTGTTGTACATGTATATGTCTTAACATGCAGGATGTGCATGTTTGTATTTTCATAAAGTGTACAGCAATACTTAGAGTTTGTTAATATTAACCTATGCATATGGGTTTTAAGTATATTATACAGCCCATAGCTAGCCTACTATTTGCTGTACTAGTATTACATAAATCAAATACCACATGCTTAAGACAAACAAAACTTCTTTTATCTGTATGCCAATTTTCAGTCAAAATTGTCACCAAATTTAAACTCAGAAGGTTATATTTTCAAAATTTTTCTGGGGGGGGGCATGCCCCCAGACCCCCCTAGAAGGCAAAATGCTTTGTATTTCGCTGAGTGTGCTTCGCACACTGTACGGTTACTCCTTTCAGTATGCTCCCCTAGATAGTGTGCCTGACCAAAAATATTTTGCTTCCCCCAGCCCTGGTATGTGTAGTTATAAATAAGGAGATATAATTGGTGGAGAGCAGCTATTTTCAGCAGGCAGTGACTTTTATTTTTGTCTTCACCTTACAGCTGGCCTGGCCCCCTCACTCTTTGGCCTGCTCCACTGCCCCTGCTCCACAACATTTGTTACAATTAGTTTCTGATAGTGGGTATATGATTTTTCTCATCTCCTTGATGGTTCATCTTTTCCAGCTACAATCTCATTATGGAACAGTTTACCTAACTTACCCAAATTAAGACTCTAATGTATTTGAATTATTGTGATTTTTCTTATTGTTTTGTTTGTATATTCATTTTCATTTTTTTAAATGAATTTAGGTAAATGAAGCATGGTATAATATATAGGTAAATGATAATACAGCACCTGTAATAATAATAACAATGATAAAGCTAGTAGTTAAGGTTAGTGTGTATACAGCTGTAAGTATTTGGCTTCCAATATTAATCACTTCGTAATGATGGGAAGCTTTAGAGCATGTTTATACAGCTATCACACCAGATAATTATTAATCAATCACAAAGAAATGCTTACAATGGCGTATACAGCATAGCCGCATATAACTATCTACGTATTATCTACATGCACTACAACTTCACAAATGTTAGTTCGCTAATTATGTCCTTCATAAGCAGGATCATTTTCCATGACATTTTGATTTGCATCACGGTCAGGATTCAGCTGCAATTCAGGTCTACAGTAAGCTGGGTCTGATTCCATATGGATCCGGCTGGATAAGCTCATTGGTTCGTAGACTCCACCTGGCTTAATACATGTAGATGATTGCACTGTTTTTTCTTGTATTTTTCTTTTAGTTACAAACATATAGGTGATGATGAAGGTGATGATAGCAGTAGTAGTGATTGATAAGAGGAAAGTGAGTGCACAAGATAAGGCAACAACAGCTCCAGTGGATAGTGAATGTGATGAGGACTTTATTTGAAAGTCAACTACATAAAAACCATAAACATTTTATACATAGATATACTGTATTCATGAAGCAAAATGTATTATAAATGGATACAGAATATTCACAACAGTGTATATTTCTTACCATATACTTACAGTGATTAGTGTTAGGGAACCACCCCAAAAATGAATGGTGCCCACCAAAATGCTGCTAAAAAACCATCATATAAATATCATACGCAATGAAAAGTACTTTTAAAAGGAAAAGTCATAGTGCATCTAACTAAGATCAACAAGAAAACGATTGATTTTTTTAAAAAATGCCTCAATCCAGTTTTTGATATGCATGCTTTCCTCACTAGCTAAATGATGTATTGTATAGCCACCACTTTACACTACATAGCTAACCTCATGACTGGTATGTGCTTTTTAGGTTCTAATAAGTCCCTGCCCTTTGTGCCTTGCCTTTTCTTTAATCTTCTATTAATCCCTTTAACTATATATTAATCTATTGCGCAGCTCACTCATGGAGATCGAGTCATCGAGATACTATAAATCAGTTGCAACCACATGTATACATTCCATTGCTGCCAGTTAGTTTGACCTACAGCATTGAGTCAACATCACAGCTTGCTGCATGCACAAGCCAATTAAGAAAGTATGGATCTGTAAATGACAATCTACTACAGTTACAGCCCTGTTATTAATGATATCAATGATCTGATGTGATCAAAAAAGAACACCACCATCAGAAATTGTCAACATTTTCAACCAACAGCATCAGTGGTCAAAATTAAGGAAGAGAACTTGGTTTGACATCTATAGGGGATGGTCACAAAGGAGATGTACCCTGATTTGAGCGTTGTACCCAAGTACATGCCAGCAACATAGTTCCACAAATCAAGCAAAAATCGTCTCCCCCGATGACCAGTATGCAGCGAATATCATCACTGTGGACTGGCAGCAGACTTGTATAATGATTCTTCCACAGATTCACCTACTGTACAAATGCTACAACTTTCACTTAGCTGGGGTTTTTGCTGGTTGTTGTTGCAGCCCATATCAACACCTTATTGAGACTGTATAGCAAATCAGTCCATGTAATCTTCAATGTATGGCTTCACCGGGATATAATCATAAATTTCATGTATCCATATAATTAATTATCAGTACACACACATCTACACTGTACAGAAATAACTTCTTACCAGTTGGTTCAAAACTGGTATTAGTTGATGAAGTACCTAAAGTACCAAGTATCACAAAATGAATCAGATGTATCATACAGTATGTATTACAGTTTAGAGATCATGGAAATTTGGGCTTTCTTGCCCATAAATTACCAGTCTCATTTTTCTTTCTTGACAGCTTAGCAGTATTGGTTATAGCATAGCCAAGCCCATAAAGTATCATAAAAAATTTAGTTAACAGAATTTTCTACTTACTGAATAACTGATTCCTTCAGTCAAGTATAACTCAAGTATAGATAAGGCTATGGGTATGGGTATTACTTCAGCCTGAGGCATGCTTTTTTTGCACAGCAGCAGCAATGCATATATCATGGACCTACCTTTATCCTCCTTTGTGTTCTATTTCTTTCTCTACTATGCACCATGTAAGTGTTGATTCGCAGTGACACTTTAGTACTTTATTTTCTGTAGTGCGACTGGATTGATTTAAAGTGTTTCTTGTACTGTTCTTCATTTGTAACACTCTATAACAGATGGAACATAGTTGAAACTGAAGCGAATGGAAACTTTGCATTTCAGTAATAGCAAGAGTGAATACTAAAAGAGTTTATTATTCATTCTTGGTAATAGGCAGGGCACATGTTCAGTCATAATTTCTATAGTAATTGAATTAATTTCAGTGCATGTAATATTCTTTATAATGTAATGCTGTATAACGTATACTGTGGACCATTGAAAAATTCTGTACAATGCAACTGTAATGTTTTTATTACACTGGGCTGTAAATAGCTCTTTGTGCAATACACAATTTCTTCAATGGACATGAAATTAACAGTAGTTGAGAAAGAAACAGAATGGCTATAATTATACTTATTGTAATTGATAGCTTGGGCATGTGTTTAGTGATGCAATTAAATGGTGCAATGGTCTACCAGTAATTAACTATGCTATTACAAAAATGAAAGCAAACAAATGCAACAAACAATTAAAAGTCTTACATTTGAGTAGGTATCATAGACACAAAAAGCAATGAAACAAGAGAGGTCATCTACACCTGCAGCTATACTAGTTCCCTATCTTAGTCATAGCTATATATTGACAGGGTGTAAGTGACTGAAAGTAGCAATTAAATGTTCTAATAGAGTGACTTGCAACATAGCTGAATGCTCTACAAGGTGATTTGTTACACTTACTACAGGATGACATGCTTGTAGCTAAACACTCTACAGGGTGATTTGTGAACTCTCTACAGGATAACTTGTTTGTAGCTGAAATCTCTACAGGGTGATTTGTAGCTGTACTCTCTAGATAGTGACCTATAATGTAGCTAAACTCTCTACAGGGTAACTTCTAATGTAGCTAAGCTCTCGACTTGTTTGTATCTGAACCCTCTACAGGGTAAACGCTTTATAGAGTGACTTGTTACATAGATGAATGTTCTAATAGGGTGACTGCACTACTGATGTACAGTATCTCAATTGTGTAACTTGCTACACACTGTAGCTAGTTGGTTTCCACATTACAACTTTGGTTTTAATCCAGTTCTTCTACAGTGAGACTACATCATTGACAGGCGTTAATAAAATGATTAATCCAATCTACACACTGATTTTTAACTCATTCCTTCTATGCAGTTGATCTGGTAGATGTAGAAAAAAAAGTAGCTAATTGTTCTTATTTTAATGCAATCATGCGATTGTTAAAAAAGATTAACATAAAGATATATACAATGTGAAAATCATCAGTGTGCACACTGTTGATTTTTGCATTATATATATTATCTTTATCTTAATCTCTTTTGCCATGCAAACTTTACTAAATAGTTCTGGAAATACTAGTAACAGAATGTACAATAGCCAAGGTCAATTGATTAAAATAATGACTACTCATTGGCAAAGAAAATTAAACCAGCCTAGCAACATTAAAACTTAAAAGTTTAAGGGTTGGCAGACAGTTTAGTTGTGCAAGATTTTGGTGGTAGGCTTTAAGTGTTGTGTTACTGTATCATGGAGCAATAGTTATGATTGTTGTTCTAAGATTAAAAAATCAACAGGTTGGTTGCTTTGGCACATTACAGGGGACAATAATGATACCATTATTTATTCAGGACTCCAATACATATTGACATTATATAGCTAGACCATTCAATTTTCGATGGCATGAAACCTCACATGACCTGAAACTAATATACAAGTTGCATATCTTGATAACCAATCTAACATCAGGTTATAATAACTATATGCAGATACCTGTATGGTACACCTGTACATTCTGTATTACAGGAAAACCTAAAGCTATAATGTTGCATACATACCACAAGTCAAAGCTTACAAGTGGGCTAGTGCTTCAAGGCTAGAGCTCCAAGGCTACAAACCATCAAAGTAAGTAAGTACATGCTGGAGCCTTTGAGACCAACCCTCCAGCAAGGGGGATTGATCAAAACCACAGAAACCCATTTAGATACACCACTGTGTATGTTAACTGAATCCATTATCCTTTATAAACAAGTAATTGTGAGCCATGATCAGCTTACAGGGATGCTTTCTAAATTAGAGCTATTTATACATATCTATATTATCTCACAGTGATTCTTAGCTGCAACAGAAAGATATATATTAAACAGAGAGACTGATATATATTAAAATCAAAGCATTACCAGTAGTAGCTAGTAGGAAGGCAATTTCCATTGTGTTATAGTTATGAGCGCACATCAAAAGTACTACAGCTGTACTGACAGTACAAACTATCAGCCCAGACATTATTATAGTATCATGTATATCACATATTAAAAATGATATCAATATTCTTACATGCTGCTGGTAGTATTCTTCCTCTTACAATGTTAGTATTTATAAAAGTCCTGTTTACAATCACCAGTGCACTTGCAGAAAAAGAATATGAACATAGGAGATTCAAATTAGTAATAACAACAGAGACATAACGAGGTGCGATTGCTTCAGCCATCCCAGTTATGGCTGTTGACTGTCCACCACCACCACAGAGGACAACAACACATCCACTAATTAGTGGTGTTTTACAAGCTATTTCACATGTGAATTCCAGTGCTGTAATATTAATTCTTCTCCATGTAACACTGTGAAGTACCTGAGTTGCTATATTCACAAGTATACACATAAGACAAAGGGTGGATATTACAGATACACATACCTGGTGCGACAACTTGACATAGTGAAGGATAGTTAACCAGGCATACCATAACATTTAAGTGTTCCCTTGAGATATTAAATGGTATATCTGTAGCATTACATCCATCATAAACTGCACTCCTTCCATTGAAAGTAATATTCACACTCGTATCACTAGTATTAGTAGCCTATATAATACAGAAGAGAAAACATTTTAAAAAGTATGTGGGTTTAGAGAAATAAAAACTACTGAAAGTAGTAGCTAATGTATTTGTGACTTGCTACTTTAATTTTTGTGGATTGACAAATTTCAAGATTATTGTGATTTCATGTTTGCTGATCACTTGTTTTTCACTCAGGCTATCTGTTATTTAGCATAGAGCTAGCCTTGATAATCAACAATTTTTGAGGATTAAAAAATGCATGGACAACTAAGCAACCATGAAATCTGCAAAAAATGCATCCCTCAAAAATTTGTACGTATGTGGTAGCTACCTACTGTACTATTAATGTACAGTTACACACCCTCACCTTGTTCAGACACTGTGCTCTTTTCTGCTCTAGTTGTGTTGGCTCCTGCAATCACTTGATTGAGGAGGTTTGGTAAGTGCAGGGAGTCTCGTCTGCCATGGTAGATAGCCTTAGAAGTTTTAGGGGGCTCAAAGTAGGAACATTAGATATTTTCCTCGATGCTTGGGTGTTGAAAGAGCTAGGAGGGATGGAGAGGCGTCTCCAGCCCTCCAGATTCTTTCTGACAAAGGCCATAGGTAGATCGTGATAGGTGTATCGCGATCTACCCCCCCAAGCATCAGAGTACACGAGTTGGCACATTGGCTTGTGAAGTTAAGTTATAATGAATCAAAGGATAACGTGCAATATTGAACAAGAATTAACCAAGTGGTAAGTTTCTGACTTGTGAGGGTCTCTATTACATGGACAAATTCAGACAGTATTTTTTGAGTATCCCGATGTGATGTATCTGGAGAGTTTTGCCAATTCTTGAGGGGGTGTCCTGATGTAGGATAGATAAGCATCGCTCTTCCATCTACCCAGCATCTTGATATAGGAGTCAGGGATGTTGGCTTGCCTTGCAGACGTAGCAGCTCCTATGCGGAAGCTATGAGTATTGTATTGCTGCTTATCCAAATTGAGCTGCAGCAGGATGTTATTGAGTGCTGTGCTAAAGCGATGACGAGTAAGGCCTTTGCCATCCTTGAAGATGAATAAAGGGCCTGGGTGGTTTCCTCTTAGTACTAGGTATGGTAGAATGCCTCTGACTGGGCAAATTGTGTCACTTGTTGCCCCGAGGTATATGTTGACTCCCCTGCGGAATGGGTCAGTCTTGGATTGTTTGATATGGACTTTTAGTTGGTTTGGATTATCTCTGCTGTCGATGGAGATGCTGTTAAAAGAGAGATGGCATGACTCATCGAATTGATTGTCTCCTGGTACTGTAAATTCGCTGACCCTCAGGAAGCCAAAAAAGGCAAGACAGCAGGCTGCCCATATCATTATGTGTAAGTAAGAGTTGGGTTGGCTGGATAGCATACTCTTGATATTCTTCATGATATTGAGAGTAATGGGCAGGCGGGTTTTTGCCGGTTGTGAAATGGCTTGGGTCTTCTTTATTCCTTTGAGGATCAGCTGGAGGCGAGGGGTAAGTTGTTGATGAAAGTGCGAGTGTAGCCCTGCAGACACATGAGTGTTGTGGATTGCTGCCAAGTATACCTTAATGGTGGCATGTGAAATTTTTTCTGAAGCAAGGTAAGTAGCAAAAAGGATTAGGGTGGCTTCTGAAGTTGGCATGCAAGTGGCTTGTATTGAGTGACAGAATGATTGGAATCTGAGCTGTCCGGTGGAATAGGTGGATCGTGTGTTGATTGCCAGGCTGTTGGCATAGTAGTACTTGGCTTGATGGTGTAATAGGGGAAGATCGATTTTGTTGGTCGTCACGGTACACTGCACTTGAGTAACTGTGGTCGTGAAACCTGCAGAATGGGACAAAACCGTTTAATCCATTAATCACTTCTAAGCTATTTTGAGTAATATACACAGTATTTGGGTAAGTATTGCAAGCCTGTATTAAGACATTATTATATCACTTGAAATGTATAATGCAGATTTCGAGACAAGGAGCTTGTTTTATTACGGTTGTATTTATTTTATTATTCATTAAAAATTTTTTTTTTTAAATTTGTATATATATGTATGTATGTATATACACTTCATTTGTTTATTTTACGTCAAACTTTGAATTGTCAGTAATGTACATGAGAACACGGTAGTATAATAGTATGGTTATGTGTAACAGTAAATGGATTAAGGTTAATTGGATTTGTTGTAAACGAGTGATACTGTCTCTTGAAACAGTGATAGAAATTTAGGTGAGGTCCAGTCAAGCTGCTTTGGGGAGAGCAGCGTCAGTAAGGGGATTGGTATGTATGATGGGAACTGTGCTGCTTGTGGGTATGCCGACCAAAACCGAGGTAGGAAGTTTCTAGAGAGCGTGTCTGCTGCCACGTTTTCAATGCCTGGAATATGAGTGGCGGTAATTTTAATTTGGAATAGGGCTGCAAAAAACCAAAGACAACGCAGGAGGTGCATTGTGGTCTTGTCCTTTGAGGAGCCTTTGTTGATAGCGGAGACTGCACCTGTGTTGTCACATCGAACTTCGATGGACTTGCGAGATAGCACTGGACCACAGACAACACAGCTTATCACAATTGGAAGAAGTTCCTTAGCCATGATTCCGATCTCTGACCATTCAGTTGTCCAAGCGTACTGGAACCAATGGTTGTTGAAAAAGCCTCCACAGCCCCATGACCCTGAAGCATCAGTGTAAATAAAGTGGTCCATTACGGCTTGTTGATTTATCAAGTGTAGGAAGCTGCGACCATTCCATATACTAATGAAGGTATGCCACCAATGTACGTCTGAACGGAATCCCTGGTTGAGTTTAGTAGAGTAATGTAGCTTCTTCACTCTGGCTGCTTTGCAGTACATGCGGGCGGTAAAGGTTCTCCCAGGCACTACAACCTTGCTAGCGTGTTGCAGGAGACCGACCAATGAGAGGATTTGCCTCTTGGTGGCTCTACGTTTCTTCAACCAGAGACGTAGTTCAGATTTGATCCGTGTCAGTTTATCTTTTGGAAGCCTTGCCAAGGATAAGTGAGTGTCTATCTCAATGCCCAAGAATGTCAGGCAGGTGGTAGGGCCTTCCAGTTTTTCTGGGGCTAAGGGGATTCCAAGGTCTGTACAAAGATGCTGAATAGCGGCCAGGTTCTCCTGGCATTTACCAGAAAGTGCCGGCCCCATGGTAAGGAAATCGTCCAAGTAGTGGATGACTGGTGAAACTCCTTGTCTTTCTAAAAGCCATGTCAGCAGGTCTGCCAGAATGTTGAAAAGCTTTGGGGCGGAACGGAGGCCAAATGGCAGACAAGTGTCAATATATAGATGGTTGTTCCAGCGCATAGTCAGGAGGTGCCGATCGGCTGGATGGATTGGTAAGAGACGAAAAGCATTTTTGATGTCCAGTTTTGCCAGGAGAGTACCTGGGCCAAGCATAAGGATGTGCTTGATGGCCGTGTCAATTGTGATGTAGTTAAGACTACATAATTCCTTAGGTATTGCATCATTAACACTAAATCCTGGTGGGTGAGATAAATCGACAATCAGCCGCCACTTTCCTGAGGACTTCTTGGGAATGACTCCGAATCTACTAATGTGGGCATTTCGGATAGAGTATTTCTTGAAGGGGCCGACGATACGAGATTCCTTTAATTCATTTGCTAAGTATTCATCGACGACTTCGGGATGTTCAAAGGCAGAGACCAGGTTCTTACAAGATGATTTGAGGGTCCGTAGAGGAGTTTTGCAGCCCAATCTAAAACCGGATGTAATTCCCGAGATAAAGAAGTATGTTAGCTTTTTGTCAGGATAAGGGACTAAGTGGCTTCGCCAACGTTCTGGCACCAGTGGTGTACTGATTCTGGTGGCTTCGGGTGGGACCAAGATGCTTTCTTGAGCTCCACTGAGGTGCGATAGCCACTTTGAGATCCACATAGTGTAACTTGTTAGCGGCTCTGTGCTGGGTGTATCCTTGTCCTGTGAGTAGTTTAGTGAGTGAGCTGTGAGGGAAAGGAAGGACTGCACATGACAGCACGTAGTGTTAATACATTCTGTAAGCGTGAGTGCATTGGGTTTGTGTGGCATGGTACTGTATTCATAGTAATCACAGATAAAGGAAAAAAAAACAAAACAAAACAGTATTATAATATTAATTACATTGATTAATGGTAATGTAATTGTAATCACAAGTAAAGTTTCTCTAGATAGGTTACTTGGCAACTAGTGGTTGCCTTGGCGTTTGAGAGCTGGTTGGTCTTTAGTGTCTTTGTTGGGACAAAATATGGCTTTGTGACGTTTATTGGGAATACCTGGGGAGTTAACACAGCGATAACAGATATGTTCAAATCGGCAGTTGCAGCGTGGGCAGCCAGGTGAGGGGTGTTCGTTCCATGCTAGAGATATAGGTGTATGAGGTGGTGGAGGACATTGAGATGGGTATGAGTTGGTGAGGTGGGTACTGGATCGTCTGGCCATGTTCCATTGAGTGCTATCCATGACTGACCATTGCGGGGTGGGGGATGCTGCAGCTTGCAACCTGAACTCTCTATCGTATTCTTCCCATTTGAAGTCCGGGAAGTCCAAATGGCTGGTAATCACTAAATTTTGATATCCCAGTAGGTCGACCACTCTTTCAGGCTGGGAGCGGGATATTACCGCGATGTAGCAACTGAAGCATCGTACCCATTCAATGATACTGCCAACTGAGTAGGTCCTAGGCCTAGAGGCGTTGCTTGCTTCCTCTGGCAGACTAGCGTTACAAAGCAGCTCTGGCAAAAGCTCAGACATCTCGATGAAGCTCCCATCTTGGATGCGTTTCACAAGTTTAGCTGGTATGGGTGGAATTCCGCCTCTAAGATTCATCGGACCGGCCCCAGAGCATTGTGGCTGGTTGGGTTGGACATTGTTGGGTGGCTGAGGTGTAGATTCTGAATCTTGGTGGATCTGACTCAGCTGAGAGGAGGAGGGGATAGTGTCTAAAGCTGGGGGGGAAGAGATGGGAGGGAGAACTGTATGAAGCAAATAGTAGCAGCAGCATGAGGGATAGCAATCCCCTATTCCCTTTATATATATGTGTGCGTACATGAGTGCTGACATACGTGCATAGGTCCGTAATCATTGTAACATGTGATTTAGGACAGTATATGGGGGGGGGGGAAATGTGTGAGTTTATAGTGGTACAATTGTGTTGAACTGTTGCTTACCAAGTTCCTGAAGCTGCATCTCATCCGCTGCAGTAGGGTAGGCGTTTCTGGTAGCGTCCGTTGAAGTAGAACGAGGCGGAGCTGTCCTTGGTAACGGGGTTGCGCCTGCCGGCGTCGGAGCTGTCCCGGTTGTCGTTGATGATGAGCATGGGAGGTGAGTGGCTGTTGACGCCTCGGTTTCACTTCTAGCAGCATCTCTGACGGCGGCTACGATTGTTGGAATGTCACTTCTTGTCAGTACCGCGTTGTCGTCATCGTTCTGTCTGGAACGTTTGTTCTTTGTGGCGGTCGTAGTCCGTGACGACGCTCCTCGCTTGCTGCCGATGTTGACGGTGGTCGATGTTCTTACGGACGACGGTCCTCCTTTCTTCTTGCGGGAGTTGCGAGTACTCATCTTGAAGATTTGACGTTGAAGATTTGACGCCACAGGTGTAACTGATTGGAAGCGTGTTGGGCACGAGGTACTGCGCATGCGCTGCTCTAATTAGAGCCCCCCTTTTCTATTGCTGATTCTTATAATTTGGGGGATTGCGCTGCCTGCTTCTGACATTAACTACGTTTAATATATTAAACTTCATCTAAAGTGTGTGATAGCAAATAATTACTTATCAGCGATAGTTCACTGTTATGTTTTACCATATAGGCCTATGCTGTTTATATGTTTCTGATTAATACCAAAAGTAATTAATTACTGTACAAAGATTGCTTATACTCACTAATAATTAGGTTTTTTCTTATTTTAAAGATTATATTTTTCTATAAAGCTAGGAGAATTTGGCATTACCAATACAGTGATTAATTTTAGAGGTGTTTAACACACAGTAGGTGCTGGCTAGCTATCTCAGGTGAAATAGAGGTAAACTGTATGATTTCCCACTTTAAGGTATACTATAATATAGATGGTTTTGAGTTTAGAATGCTTTAATAAAATTGGTAAATAACTGCTTTGCCTGAACTGCTTGTCACAGTGAAAGGAGGGGTCAAAGAAACCTTGGAAAACTTGGAAACCCCTTTAGGATCCACCACTGTTATTAATTTTATATGTCATATGAGATATACATTGTTTTACTCTATTACAATCAGTACATACATTCCACATAATGTTTAGAAATGGACGGATGTTTGAATCAAAAGAGATGCAGGCATCAACTTCAAACTGAGCTAGACAATGAGAGATTTACAAAATCTATATACGTAGGCAAGCATATATGTAGTAACCTCTATTTAAATAACATGATTCACCACAAATAAATAACATTGCTTAAGAATACAAAGAAAGTGGTCGGGATGTGTTGTAACATAATGCCTGTACTATAAAACTTAAGCCTAAGGTAACTGTGTCAGGAATCACAGGATCAGGGAGAATGCTTCTGCTATATAACAGAAACTATGAAAGAAGTAGCTTAGGAATCAGTTAACTGCCCTAATTCTTTAGTGAAATACTCCAGGAGGTGTGTGGTAGCTTTGTGTTGAGCTTATTTCATGAAGTATTATCAAGAGTTAACACCCTTCCTGGGAAGCCTGTGGACTTGTTTTGATGGCCCATACTGGAGTTAGGCACTCTCTCATTTATTAATATTATTTACTCTTGATATTATGTATTATTCTTTTATAGCTACCTAATAGGTATATTATTATAAATTAAGAAGCATGGAGCAGTATGAATTATAAATGTCAAGCTACTACCGTAAATCAGAAAAAATTCATCATCAAAAACTTACAAATTATTTTTAACTATTATATGGATAAGTCACTCATACAAATATAATGTATAGCTAGTTATTTCATTTTAAAAAATTGTCAATTATGCAAGCAATGAAAATATGTAGCGCCAAAATTTTAATAGACGAAAATTTTCTGCGGCGAAATTTTCCTGATTTACAGTATCCATCATATATCCATCATACATGTATATAATCAGGGGTGGATCCAGACTTTTCAAAGGGGGTTCAACTCTGGAATTGTATGCAACTTCAGCCTAGCTGTAAATTGAAAACCAAAAAAAGCATATGTGGCATGATATAGGACCAAAATTTTAACTACATTAATATTTTCTGGGTAAACAAGGTAAACATGGTTATATGATTATGATTTGTGCACTAACTTTTGTACACTACCTTTGTTTACCCCTGTAGAAGAACGTTTTGTACAACTGGGTAAACATGGTAAACAATAATATTGGTGAACATAAGTAAACTTGGTAAGCACATGAATACTCATAGGTAAACATGGGTAAACATGGGTAAACACAGGTAAACATGGGTAAACATAGGTAAACATGGGTATACACATGGGTAAATATGGGTAAACACAGGTAAACATGGATACACACAGGTAAACATGGGTAAACACAGGTAAACATGGGTATACACGGGTAAACACAGGTAAACACCATTAAACACAGGTAAACACAGGTAAAAACATGGGTAAACACAGGTAAACATGGGTAAAACATGAGTATACACTTGGGTAAGCAAGGGTAAATAAACACAGGTATGCAACAGGTATTATAAACAAGGCTAAGGCTAACCATGAGTGAGCAGTGTTTACCATAACATTTTCTACACCTTGTCCTATATCATGCCATACCTCATTCTTAGATCTATTATGAAACACTACCCTTGTTTATAATGAGATGATCATTAGTTAGTTAAGATTAGTTACTTTTTGGTAACTGTAGACTTACCAGTAGGCCTACTTCCAAGGCTTTTTATGGTTTGGGTAGTTACAAGGTGATGTTTAGGTGTGTGTTCTATTAGGATTATAGGAAAACAGAAGCAATCTAGGTTTCATGGCTCACAATGAACTTCTCACTATATTATAGATTTAAAATTATCCACACTGTGAGTTGAATAGAATGCTGCAACTAGTGTAAAATTTATATTTAGTACATTTTTGCTTGGGTAAATATTTCTTAGTAGTAATTGTAGAGTTACTATGTTAGCGTAATTAACTATTGCGACAATGCCGAACCTTAGGGTTAAAGACTAGCTAAGCACAGTAAACGGTGTAAACAATCAGCGATAAATGATTATTGGCTAATATAGGCTAACCCCTAAGTTTTTATTAACATACACATAAAATACTACATTGCAATATACATAAGCACAAAGCTACATGGAATACACACTGTCATAATGAGCCAGTGGTCCGCTTTTACTTGCTGCTTTTACCAAGCCCAGTAACAATCCCGGCAGTCTGGGGCCCAAATGGAACTCAGGCCAACAAGGAAATGGCTGTGGCTCTACTACTCAGAAGTGTTAAATACCTGTGCTGTTCATTTTAGCCTTGAATGGCCCATGACCTGATTTAACCACTCCATATATTTTATAAGCAAGCTATTAAGCCTAGAGCAATTTGGTTTTGCATGGGAGGTACAGTTTAACATTGCAGCTACATTTGTCAGGATGAAAGGAGAATCCAGTGATATCACAGAAATTCTATTTAGCACACATCTATTCCATTTTAGCATGCTTCAGTGACAATCACTCAAGCTGTGTCTTCAAACAGGTTTATTGCTACACCTGTTCGGCACTGCTGCTGTGACACCATTGAACATGCCACGCCAACAACTCATCAATTTCCTTGTCAACACTATTATATTACTTATTTATAACCATGATTTTTTCCATACTGTGAAAAGTCACTTCACAGTACACTGAAATGCTTTTAACTAACAAGTTTGAGTAACCATAAAACTATATATAATTAAGACATGTACATATATCTATTCACTCTAAGATACCCTGCAAAATTAAAAACATGACATTTTGTAAAGCTACAATCGATTCCAGACCCAAACATTTAATTCTTACTAATTATTATACAGTATAGAACAAAAGAAACAAACCTTAAGTCATCACAGTGCGCTCATGTGTTTAAAAGACCACATTGTGGGGGCCAAGTGTTACGTATGTCAACTGTTGGACATAAAGAATCCAAGGTTTGCAACAATGAGCATGTATACACTACAGTGCATGCACTGTACATCAGATGATTAAGTATTAGAGCCTGAGGCCATGCATGGTAAAATCACTCTTTTGTGACATTGCATTAATAAAGCAACAACTATCTCAACTTTCATCACAAAATGATTGAGTCTTATTATGGCTATGATTCTTTGTATGTTTTCATACATACTTCATTATGGTTATTCTGTGAATTGTGCATATACCTGCACCTGAGCTCAATGTGAAGCAACCCCCCATTATGACAACACTGATGACTACACCCACGTAAAAGGTCAAGGATTAAAATGTCACTTTTATTCCTCCATATAAAAGTGGACCTGGTGCTAACTAGTGGGGAGATAATAACAACAGTCTTTCACCCTACTTTAAGCAGTTTTACTCCCTCTTTTAATACATAAAATTAAAGGGTGTAATCAATTAAAATAAGTGAAAGGAAATAATTTAAAACAGAGTAGGGACACCAATAAAAAGTACTGAGAAACAAATATCCCAACTCAGCTACATAAATTGAAATGCACAGTTCAGTTTTACAGAGCACCATCCATTATAAGTATTTATGAATGTTAATACCATACAATAAGGTTGTTTATTTGGGATCATGGAGGTTTGCTCCTCTTCACAAAAAAATATTGACCAGAAATCAGCTTCACAAGTTAGTCAGGGAATATTGTTAAAATCTGGGAATAAATTCCTTACCAAGAAAGGTTTCCACCAATGTGTTTGTAAAGATCTCTACTAACATAATATTATATGAAAAAGTTTAAACTCAACTCCTGTGGGGAGTCTGTGACAGCTGCTGGAACATGAGCTACTCAAAACCATATCAGGGAAAATTGAAGTCTAATTTTGCCTTGTGTGGAGTTAAAATATGAATTGTTCATGTTTCTGAATTTTTACCCATGTTTACTCATGTTTACACGTGTTTACCCATGTTTACCCATATTTACCCGTGTTTACCCATATTTACCCATGTTTACCTGTGTTTACCCCTGTTTACCATGTGTTTACCCATGTTTATTTATGTTTACCCGTGTTTACCTGTATTTATCCATGTTTACATGTGTTTACCCATGCTTACCATGTTCACCTGTGTTTACCTGTGTTTACCCGTGTTTACTCATGTTTACCCGTGTTCACCTGTGTTTACCTGTGTTTACCCGTGTTTACTCATGTTTACCCGTGTTCACCTGTGTTTACCCATGTTTACCTGTGTTTACCCATGTTTACTCATGTTTACCCGTGTTCACCTGTGTTTACCTGTGTTTACCCATGTTTACCTGTGTTTACCCGTGTTTATCCATGTTTACCTGTGTTTACTCATGTTTACCTGTGTTTACCCGTGTTTACTCATGTTTACCTGTGTTTACTCATGTTTACCTGTGTTTACCCGTGTTTACTCATGTTTACCTGTGTTTACCCATGTTTACCTGTGTTTACCCGTGTTTACTCATGTTTACCCAAGTTTACCTGTGTTTACCCATGTTTATCCATGTGTTTACCCGTGTTTACTCATGTTTACCTGTGTTTACCCATGTTTACCTGTGTTTACCCGTGTTTACTCATGTTTACCTCTGTTTACCCATGCTTACCTGTGTTTACCCGTGCTTACTCATGTTTACCTGTGTTTACCCATGTTTACCTGTGTTTACCCGTGTTTACTTATGTTTACCCGTGTTCACCGGTGTTTACCCTTGTTTACCTGTGTTTAGCCGTGTTTACTCATGTTTACCCAAGTTTACCTGTGTTTACCCGTGTTTACCCATGTGTTTACCCGTGTTTACTCATGTTTACCTGTGTCTACCCATGTTTACTTATGTTTACCCATGTTTACTTATGTTCATCCAAATTTACTCTTGTTTACCATGTTTACCCAGTTCTACAAAACGTTCTTCTACTCCTTGTCCTATATCATGCCATATCTCAAAAAAAGGTCATTACCTGCTGATAATAGCTTCCATCACCAACTATATCTCCTTATCTATATTTTATAACTACACATTTAACTGCTCTTAGAGTGTCTTGAGCAAAAAGAGGCTCTTCTAAAACAGCAAGGAGTGCAGTTATGTTGCACTTCTACACTTGCCTTCTTTTTGTATTGTTTGTTTGTTTGTTTGTTTGTTTGTTTGTTTGTTTGTTTGTTTGCTTGTTTGTTTGTTTGTTTGCTTGGTGTTGGTAGAGTATGTAGCTGTGTATGTGTGTGTACTCTGGGATGAAGAAAAACCCTTGGCCAAATCCCTGAGTTTAAATAATAGAATAGGGAATATATAAGATCTTCCATTTTACACACACAATATTATACAGTGCAGTAGGACCATAACAAATCCCACATTAGTTGTTGATAAAGTGAGTGTTCTATTAGAGTAGTTTATCAAGCGTATATATGTTCTATTAGAATAATTGAACACAAGCTCTTGTGTATACACAAACTAATTTTACTTATCTGAATAATGTAGGTCCCACTGTACCAGTCAACTTACTGATATTCACTTGGTTACTAACTCCACCAGGTCCATCACTATACAATGACATCACAGTGATGGTGTAGTTTGTATTAGCTAGTGGGTGACCAGTGAAGTAATCTGACATATTGATTGATGTGATGTTGGGTGTGACCAATGGATCATTAGTAAGTGTTGATCCATTAAATTTAATGTTGACTTGATAACCAGCTAGGAAGAGAGTACACTGGTCTAGTGGTGGGGTCTGTCATCAATGAACATAATTTGTACAGAAATAACTAATGTAAATAACTTACTACCCATGACACATTGACAAACAATGTTGTGTTTATAATATCTAATCAAAAACAACCAAGCAGTAAAAAAAGGTGCGGCCCCCAAAAAGGCCATGGTGAAAAAAGATGTGAAATCCAAGGTGGCGGCCAAGAAATGGCTGTGATGGTAGGTTAATGGTAAAAATTTTAATAACGACAATTCAGGTGAATTTGATGCCAAGACCAAGTGGCACAAAATTCACCTGAATTGTCGTTATTAAAATTTTTACCATTAACCTGCCATCACAGCCATTTCTTGGCCGCCACCTTGGATTTCACATCTTTTTTCACCATGGCCTTTTTGGGGGCCGCACCTTTTTTTACAGCTTTGCTGTTTTTGATTAGATATCACTTCTTTTTGTATTTGTATACTGCAAAGCCAGCCTATGGCTGGCTTTGGGGCTTTTTTAACCCATGTGCTTTTTTTATTTACCACAGGAAGAAGAAAAGAACTTATAGAAGATTTTTAGTGCTTCAATTATTTTTGATTTTATTACAGGTTTTTGCAATTGAATTCGGCGACTTTGCAATTGAATTCGTCCCGTTTGCAATTGAGTTCGTCGCTTTTGCAATTGAATTCGTCCCGTTTGCAATTGAATTCGTCCCGTTTGCAATTGAATTCGTCCCGTTTGCAATTGAATTCGTCGGTTTTGCAATTGAATTCGTCCCGTTTGCAATTGAATTCGTCGGTTTTGCAATTGAATTCGTCGCTTTTGCAGTTAAATTCGTCCATAACAAGAATGGCAGCTGGAGCAAACATGAAAACATGATGTAGCAGCTGCTACAAGAACTTGTTCAAGTACAACAGTAGTAAACAACTCTTTATAAGGCAATAATTCTTCCTCTACAGCCTCTCCAACAACATTCCAAACTCTACTACGCCATTCGCGATGGGTGTGGTCACTCGCGAGCAAGCTAATTAACTTGTCAGACAGCTATCAACTTCGCGTACTACCAACTTCAATTACCTTCTAGTGTCTCAAGTGTAACTCTCCAAGGCATAAATAGTTCATCTCTTAATGAACGGGTTGGTTTCTTGGAGCCATTTTGTTTATGACGAATTGTAATGCAAACGCGACGAATTCTATTGCAAAACCGACTAATTCAACTGCAAAAGCGACGAATTCAATTGCAAAACCGACGAATTCAATTGCAAACGGGACGAATTCAATTGCAATACCGACGAATTCAATTGCAATACCGACGAATTCAATTGCAAACGGGACGAATTCAATTGCAAAGGCGACGAATTCAATTGCTAAAACCTGTAGTAATTATACAAATTATATCCATATATTTATTACATACCCATTATTCCCCACAGGATATTTTTTAGCAGCTGATCTCTCTACTGGGTGACTTAAAATATAGCTGAACTATATACAGGATGGTTTCTTTGTAGCTGAACTCTCTACAAGATAAATTCTTCTAGCTGATTTCTCTACTGGGTGATTTGTTTCTAGCTGAACTCTCTACAGGTTATTTGTTTGCAGCTAAACTCTCTACATCTATGGTGGTTTCTTTGTAGCTAAACTCTCTACGTGATGGTTTCTTTGTAGCTGAACTCTCTACAAGGTGACTTCTTCTAGCTGAACTCTCTACAGGGTGATTTCTTTGTAGCTGAACTCTCCACATGATGGTTTCTTTGTAGCTGAACTCTCTACAAGGTGACCTCTTCTAGCTGATCTCTCTACAGGGTGATTTGTTTCTAGCTGAACTCTCTACAGGTGATTTGTTTGCAGCTAAACTCTCTACATGGTGCTTTCTTTGTAGCTGAACTCTCTACATGATGGTTTCTTTGTAGCTGAACTCTCTACAAAGTGACTTCTTCTAGCTGAACTCTCTACAGGTGATTTGTTTGCAGCTAAACTCTCTACATCCATGGTGGTTTCTTTGTAGCTGAACTCTCTACATGATGGTTTCTTTGTAGCTGAACTCTCTACAAGGTGACTTCTTCTAGCTGAACTCTCTACAGGGTGATTTCTTTGTAGCTGAACTCTCCATACGATGATTTCTTTGTAGCTGAACTCTCTACAAGGTGACCTCTTCTAGCTGATCTCTCTACAGGGTGATTTGTTTCTAGCTGAACTCTCTACAGGTGATTTGTTTGCTGCTAAACTCTCTACATGGTGCTTTCTTTGTAGCTGAACTCTCTACATGATGGTTTCTTTGTAGCTGAACTCTCTACAAAAGGTGACTTCTTCTAGCTGAACTCTCTACAGGGTGATTTCTTTGTAGCTGAACTCTCTACATGATGGTTTCTTTGCAGCTGAACTCTCTACAAGGTGACTTCTTTTAGCTGATCCCTCTACAGGGTGATTTGTTTGCAGCTGAACTCTTTAGGTGGTGATTTCTTTGTAGCTGAACTCTCTACAAGGTTACCTCTTCTAACTGATCTCTCTACAGGGTGATTTGTTTCTAGCTTATCTCTCTACAGGTTGATTTGTGTGTAACTGATCTCTCTACAAGCTGATTTGTTTGTAGCTGATCTCTCTACAGGTTGATTTGTTTCTAGATGATCTCTCTACAGGTTGATTTGTTTGTTGCTGATCGCTCTAAAGGTTGATATGTTTGTAGCTGAACTCTCTGCAAAGTGTTTTGTTTGTAGTTGATCTCTCTACAAGGTGATTTTTTGTAGCTGACCTCTATTCAGGGTGGTTTGTTTCTAGCTGATATCTCTACAGGGTGTTTTTTGTAGCTGACCTCTCTTCAGGGTGATTTGTTTCTAGCTGATCGCTCTACAGGTTGGTTTGTTTGTAGCTGAACTCTTTACAGGGTGATTTGCCTGTAGCTGAACTCCTTCGTAGCTGAACTCCTTACATTGTGTCTAGTTTCTAGCTGATCTCTCTACAGGGTGATTTGTTTGTAGCTGATCTCTCTACAAGTTGAATTGTGTGTATATAGCTGATCTCTCTGCAGGTTGATTTGTTTGTAGCTGATCTCTCTACAGGGTAATTTGTTTGTAGCTGAACTCTGTACAAGGTGCTTTTTTGTAGGTGATCTCACTGCAGGTTGATTTGTTTGTAGCTGAACTCACTAAAGGGTGATTTGCTTGTAGCAGAACTCCTTACATTGTGTCTAGTTTCTAACTGATCTCTCTACAGGTTGATTTGTTTGTAGCAGATATCTCTACAGGGAAATGTGTTTGTAGCTGAACTCTCTATAAGGTGATTTGTTTGCAGCTGAACTCTCTACATGGTGGTTTCTTTGTTGCTGAACTCTCTTCAGGGTGTTTTGCTTGCAGCTGAACTCTCTACAGGGTGATTTGTTTCTAGCTTATCTCTCTACAGGTTGATTTGTGTGTAACTGATCTCTCTACAAGCTGATTTGTTTGTAGCTGATCTCTCTGCAGGTTGATTTGTTTCTAGCTGGTCTCTCTACAAGTTGATTTGTTTGTTGCTGATCGCTCTAAAAGTTGATTTGTTTGTAGCTGAACTCTCTGCAAAGTATTTTGTTTGTAGCTGACCTCTCTTCAGGGTGATTTGTTTCTAGCTGATCTTTCTACAGGGTGATTTTTTGTAGCTGACCTCTCTTCAGGGTGATTTGTTTCTAGCTGATCTCTCTACAGGGTGATTTTTTGTAGCTGACCTCTCTTTAGGGTGATTTGTTTCTAGCTGATTGCTCGGCAGGTTGATTTGTTTGTAGATGAACTCTCTACAGGGTAATTTGCTTGTAGCTAAACTCCTTACATTGTTTCTAGTTTGTAGCTGATCTCTCTACAGGGTAATTTGTTTGTAGCTGATTTGTGTGTAGCTGATCTCTCTGCAGGGTGATTTGTTTGTAGCCGATCTCTCTACAAGGTAATTTGTTTGTAGCTGAACTATCTACAAGTTGAATTGTGTGTAGTTGATTTCTCTGCAGGTTGATTTGTTTGTAGCCGATCTTTCTACAGGGTAATCAGGCCCGTAGCCAGGGGGGGTTCGGGGGGTTCTGAAGAACCGCCCTCTTGGAAAAAAGGTCCACAATTTCAGTAAAATGGTCCACAATTTTAGCAAAAAGGTCCACAATTTTAGTATACAAGTCCCAATTTTCAGGAGCAAAAGTCCATTAGCTACAGTTTACTAGATACTACTAATAAGAAGCTAAATTAAGTGCTCTGAGTAACTAATTCAGTGCTTGTATTAAATGCAATGTAAGATCGAGATACTCTAATAGAACAGTCAACCACACTAATAGAACAGTCACAATTACATTTTCTTTTAAAAGCTATACTTAATTTACATGTAGATTGTCTAAACCGAGCTTTCAATAAAATATAAGATTATGGTGGACAAGTCCCTCCATGCAGAGCCCACGAATAGCATCCATGCTTCAACTCCATGCAATGTGTTGTTTCCCATTCTTATTTACTGTGACATTCCAATATATTATATTTAGACACATGCATGTGCAGATGTGCATGATATAATTACAGTAGCAGTAGAGACTAGAGATAGTTTTCCAGATATCATCCATACAGCTGGTCTTCAGTTTACCTATCATTTTTATTGACTGAAATGCCACTAAATTCAACCTTTTAGCATCTATTTTCAAAAAATTTTCTGGGGGGGCATGCCCCCAGACCCCCCTAGATTGGGTGTGCTTCGCACACCCAGTCTCAGTACCTTTATTAATCATCATGCAAGTAAAGGTCCACTTTTGGTCAAAAAGAACCCCCCTTTCAAAATCCCTGGCTACGGGCCTGGTAATTTGTTTGTAGCTGAACTCTCTATAAGGTGATTTGTTTGTAGCTGATCTCTCTGCAGGTTGATTTGTTTTAGCTGAGCTCTCTGCAGGTTGATTTGTTTCTAGATGATCTCTCTACAGGTTGATTTGTTTGTTGCTGATCGCTCTAAAGGTTGATTTGTTTGTAGCTGAGCTCTCTGCAAAGTGTTTTGCTTGTAGTTGATCTCTCTACAAGGTGATTTTTTGTAGCTGACCTCTCTTCGGGGTGATTTGTTTCTAGCTGATTGCTCTACAGGTTGGTTTGTTTGTAGCTGAACTCTCTACAGGGTGATTTGTTTGTAGCTGAACTCTACACATTGTGGCTAGTTTCTAGCTGATCTCTCTACAAGGTAATTTGTTTGTAACTGAACTGTGTATAAGGTGATTTGCTTGTAGCTGAACTCTCTACAGGATGATTTATTTGTAGCTGAACTCCTTACATTGTGTCTAGTTTCTAGCTGATCTCTCTACAGGGTGATTTATTTGTAGCTGATCTCTCTGCAGGTTGATTTGTTTGTAGCCGATCTCTCTACAGGGTAATTTGTTTGTAGCTGAACTCTATTTAAGGTGATTTGTTTGTAGCTGATCTCTCTGCAGGTTGATTTGTTTTAGCTGAACTCTCTACAGGGTAATTGCTTGTAGCTAAACTCCTTACACTGTGTCTAGTTTCTAGCTGATGTCTCTACAGGGTGATTTTTTGTAGCTGAACTCTCTACAGGGTGATTTGTTTCTAGCTTATCTCTCTACAGGTAGATTTGTGTTGATTTGTCCATTGCTGATTGCTCTAAAGGTTGATTTGTTGTAGCTGAACACTCTGCAAAGTGTTTTGTTTGTAGCTGATCTCTCTATAGGGTAATTTGTTTGTAGCTGAACTCTCTCCACAGTGACTTGTGTGTAGCTGGATTCTGTGTAGCTGAATTCTCTAGAGAGTGACTTAATTGTAGCTGAATTCTCTACAGGGTGCATGACTTGTTTATAGCTGAACTTTCTTCAGTGTGACTTGTAATGTTCTGAATCTCTACAGTGATATATTTGTAGCTTAACTCTCCACAGCGTGACTTGCTTCTTGCTGAACTGTCTATAAGATTAACTGTTTGCAGCTGAACTCCCTACAGAATAACTTGTAATGTAATAGAATTCTATAATGGAGTAAATAAATTAGCTGAATGCTCTATTAGGGTGACTGTTCTATTAGAGTATCTGTTCTATTAGAGTATCTCGATCTCGCATTTGCTACACGGAGTTGGCTTTCGAATCATAACTCAGTGGTTTGTAATCCAAATCAGTGGGCAAAAGCTGACTTCCAACTGTTATCACAAGTTATTACAGAATTTACTTCAAGTTTCACTAGCTCTAATACAACCACTTCATGTGTACAGAAGATGTGGAATGACTTCAAAGCAATGTGTATGGATTGTATGGAGCTTGTGCCTTACACATATCCTAGTTCTAGATTCAACCAACCATGGGTCACCACCAGAACCAAACGTATCTGTAGGAAAAAGAAAAGGTTGTATAATAAAGCCCATTCTACTGGGTTAGCAAGTGATTGGTCCAACTTCAAAAACATAAAAAAGTTATCTCAGCATGAATGCCGCAGAGCATACTACAATTATGTGTCAAGAATATCTGACCCTAGAGTGAACAACAAAAAGTTTTGGTCTTTCATTAAAAATTGTCGTAAAGATACTACTGGAATCACAACCCTGACAGTTGAAGGGAACACAATCACAGATGATACAGATAAGGCTAATGCTCTTAATGATCAATTCAAGTCTGTGTTTACAATAGAAGATACTTCAGTAACACCAGAAGTACCAGGCCCACCTTTTCCAGATATGGACTGTGTTGAAGTTAATGTTGAAGGGGTGACACAATTACTGTCTAACTTGGATGCTCAAAAGGCTGGCGGCCCTGACAATATTCCAACCAGATTTTTGAAAGAATTCTCTTCAGAACTAGCACCTTGCCTTACAATATTATTCCAAGGATCCTTAGAACAAGGAATTATCCCTGATGATTGGAGGAAAGCTTTTGTGGTACCTGCTTTTAAGAGAGGGGATCGCTCTTTACCAGCAAATTAAAAACCAATTTCTCTTACCAGTGTTGTGTGCAAAACCCTAGAACATATAATATCTTCAAATATCTACTCTCATTTAAATAAACACAATGTTCTTGCTGACCAACAACATGGCTTTAGATCCAGAAGATCTTGTGAAACCCAGTTAATTGAAACAATTGATGACTTTGCCACTACTCTCAACCTATCAGGACAAATTAATGCAATTTTCTTAGATATGTCCAAAGCCTTTGATACCATACCTATAAACAGACTCTGCAGCAAACTTAGTCACTATGGTATTTGTGGAAATATATTAAGATGGATTAAAAGCTTCCTGACAAACAGATCCCAACAAGTTGTTGTGAATGGTGAATATAGCCAACTGTGTAAAGTAACTTCAGGAGTGCCACAGGGGTCAGCGTTGGGACCACTCTTGTTTCTATGTTACATTAACGATATTGCACACAATATTTCATCAAAAATTCGGTTGTATGCAGATGATACTTTACTCTACAGAAGTATTCATTCTGAACAAGATGTGGTAGCCTTTCAGAATGATTTGGATAGTGGATACTTTATCACAATGGGCTGATGTTTGGCAGATGTCATTTAATCCTTCAAAGACTGAATTTTTTAGAATTACCAATAAAATGAATTATGTTCAATCATCCTATTACCTATCTAATACCTTAATACCATCAGTAAGTCATACAAAGTATCTGGGTCTCATTATCGACAAAAATCTCAACATGTTAACATGATCACTGCAAAAGCAAACTCAGTAAGAAGTCTTTTACAACGGAATCTAGCAAAGTGTCCTGCAACAGTTAAATGCTACTGCTATAATACATTTGTTCACCCCATTCTAGAATATGCCAGTACAGTGTGGTCCCCATACCATGAACATAACATCTATAAATTAGAAATGGTACAGAGAAGAGCAGCAAGGTTTGTGATGAATAACTATAATAGAACAGCTAGTGTGACAGAAATATTGAACAGTTTACAATGGCACACATTGGAGAAGCGAAGAAATAATTTGAGAGCCTCACTAATGTATAAAATAATTAATGACATGACAGACATTAATGTGTACCAACAGTTTAGACCAAGCAACACCACAACTAGAGGTCACCATCAAAGATTTCATCTTTCCTTTTACAATAAAATTATGGAACCAACTAGATGATCATATTATCCAAGCTCCATCTCTTGATTTATTTAACAATTATATAAATTTGTAAATAAGTAGCTAACTACATATATGTACGAATATACTCATGATTGAGTTTGTACATTAACAAATATATATATATATATATATATATATATATAATTCTTCTATACTACTGCAAGGAAGATTATTCCAGCTATACACCGATTTTCAGCTCATTGCTCTAAGCGGTTTGCCTAGTAGGCGTGAAAACTAAGGTGGGGACTATTCTACGGAACGGAACGGAACGGAATGATGGACTAAACCACGGAACGGAACGCTTTCTCAAATTGAAGCTTGCAACTTACCATTGCTGAAACTTCCCTTATAAGTTAGCAGTGGCATCTCCAGTGGGTGATTAAACATAAGATAAAAAGAATTAACGGATCGATTGTGGGTTTTTGTTGGTTGTCATTAGTAACGAAGTATTATTGTGGGATGAGCTGTATCAGTGATGTTCATCCATACGGAAGGGAACTTTATGTGAGCTGTTTTTCTTATTTACTTTAGAAAACAGTCTGGACCGGTCTTTCAAGTCATAAGTCGGTGTGTAAATAAAGCAAGCAGGAAGATACTGGTAACAGGAAAGAGCCAGCTGAATTAAAACTTGAAGAATTTTGTGCAGTGTGTGAGGAGCAAATATTTTGGCAGACCGCAAGGAGGGTATATTCTGCAAACATCACTGAAGTGTATGCATGGAGTTATTTATATATTAACAGCAGGTGCAGTGGACTAATGAGTGAGCTGATTTTATCTGTTGCACAATTCAAGGATGTGTCTGACTGCTAGCCTTGAATCAGGCTAAATGCCAAAACTCCAAGATCAGCCACATCTCTATTATAAGCCGCATGTGAAACCATGCCCGTAGCCACCAGGCAAACGTGATTTGGACCAGGATGTGTGTGTAATTTCAATGTATCTAGTCAGACCTGAAATGGAACACTTACATTAATTACATACCACCTAAGAATCCTAGGATTTCTTAAGTGTAACATTTCACATGCTTTACTTCAAACAAAACAGGTTAAATTTGTTCGTCTATTTTCAAGTGATTCCCAGTCCATCTGGTCCATGAAATTACAATGGGATCACATGTATTTGTTACAGTGCGGGCTGTCCTGTGTTGGATCTACTCTAGAGTTGAAATGTCAAGGTAGACTCACTGCCAATGTACTGACACTAGTACTGTTGTAGCATGTTTAAGTGGAGGACAAATGAAATAGTAATGCTAGATTATTTATGTATACAAATTTTTCATAATGAAATTGATATCCCATTTTGATTTGTACTTCCACTTTGCAACATATTCAAGAACAAGGAGCTACCACACTTAATTTCCAACCACTGTCATTAATTAACCAAGATCTCACTAGTCTGTAATTTACCTTACTGTAGTGATTTTATTGATTCATCTGTATGTTTTCTTCATTTTCCTTTGAAGTTGTACCAAGAGTTCATAATAAGGTGGAGAGTGTCTAACTTGAATGCATTCACCAAACACCCTGCTTAAAGTAACACCTCGGCCTTATTTCAGAACAAAGGCTTTACCTTCTTCAGCAACACTAATCAACAGTTTTCTATCCCCCCAGTAAAGGTGTTGATTTGATGAAAGGTGAACTTTACGCAGGGTGTTTGTACAGGCCATGCTGAGAGTTAGACACTCTCCCCCATACAAATCAGTATTACGAACTCTTGGTTGTACAGTATAGGTAAACAAAGATAAGTTTCTCTCCCATCTTATTCTAGGATTTCTATTGACAAGGAAAATTCAATTATTTGTATACAGGCTCAAAATTGAGAAAATATAAAGAAAGTGAATTAATATTATACAGTCAGTTTGCTTTTGGATATTTAATGTCTCCAACCACAACAAAAATTCGATGAATCCATGCATCTCATCACTGGTCGTCTGAACATTCTGAAAGTGATACCTCACTCAATCAACCATATATTCTGTTTATTAGACTGAATAAAGTCATGATTACCTAAACAATCACTTAATTAATGTTTTATAATTATCCTATTCCATTTTCCTGGAGGTTTCACTGATAAAATGCAATTTCAGCAATGATAGCAGCTAGCCAAGCTGCAAGTTGATTCAGAAAGCATTCCATTCTGTAAAATAGACCCCATCCAGAATTCAACTTAGTACTCAAGCTGAGATATCTGACAATAGTCCACTACTCTGTTAATGAATCATTGATGTTCACACAATATAGCTTCCTTGAGGTATCTGAATGTTTGCTCCTCACACGCTACACAAAATTCCTTTAGATTCTGCTTAGACTGAGTTGATTCAGCTTGTCACCATACTTGTTTCCTTTGTAGTGTAGCTATACACATACTGATTTATGCCAGAAAGGCTGGGCCTCAGACTGTACATTCTAAAGTCAAGTAAGTAAAAATAACTCACATACTAGTAAAAACAAGTCATGCATTAAGTTCCCTACTTGATATATCCGAAGATGAACACACTGAGTCAGCTATTCCCACAATTAGTACTTCGTTACTAATGACAACCAGCAAGAACCCACAATTGATCCTTAAATTCGTTTTATCTTTCTTGGGTACGTTTGATTACCTGCTGGAAGTGCCACTGATAACTTGTACAGCAATGGTAAGCTGCAAGCTTCAATCTGAGAAAGCATTCCGTTCCGCAGTTTAGTCCATCATTCCGTTCTGTTCCGTTCCGTTCCGTAGAATAGACCCCACCGAAAACTAATACTTTTTTATTCGTAAAAATCGATCGCGTAATTGTGACACAGGTTGGGTTTTGTGTCATATCTCCGTGGTCTTTATCTCGATTCCTTTCAAACCACCAAAAGACACTCCTACGATGGTTACTACATCTACATAGCAATTTTCAACTCATTCCATGAAGCAGTTTACCCTGTAGGCGTGACAACAAATCTATCTTGTTTTACGCGAATAATCGGTCATAACTCCTGAATCATTCATCGGATTTGCACCAAATTTGATGCTAGGATTCGCCTTTGGACTCCCCTTCTGCATGTGTGCCAAATTTCAAGGCGATCGGAGTACGCGTTTGCGTTTTATAGCAATTTTTGCAAGTGTGCGAAAAGACGAAGAAGAAAAAGAAAAAAAAACGAAACTTTGGCCACTCGTATCTCGGAAATGGCTTGAGTGATTTCCTTCAAATTTAGAATGTAAACTCCCCTAGCTGGCGGGAAACTCTGCAGCAAATTTGGTTTCAATCGGATAAGGTATCACCGAGATAAAGAAGTGTGAAAATGATGTTTCCTTTCTTCCTGTCAATATACTCACGGTGTGGCGCGCCGGCTTCTTGGGCCGCTCGACACACTACCGTGTGTCTTGATATATGACCAGATTTTGCAAAATCAATCATATGGGCGCAAAAGGCAAAAGTGAGATAACACCAGCATGAAGTTGCTGCACTATCTGGCTAACAATTTCCATATCAAACTTGCCTTCAACTTGTCGGGTCTGCTTTTGGTGGACCATTCTCTGGCAGCCTATATTTTTTTCTTTCTTTTTTCCCAGGAAATGTGCAGCCTCAGTTTGAGGATTAACGCACATATGAAACATGCATACAAAATGTTTTACAATGTGATTGATTATGGAATTACTGATTGGTGTAATAATAATTTCAGTTGGTGCTTAAAAATTTGTAATGATTAACCACCCCAGGCGTCTGTACAGGTCTGTGAACAACAAGGAATTGCTTTGGGGGGTTCATGCACTCTGTACAGACGAGCAGGGAGCTGAATGTGTGATGTATGTCTGTTTTGTGAGATTTCAGTCTACCCCCTGCCTCTGACAGGCTGTTTTGTGGTCTGGTGCCTTCATTTACCATTCTTGTCCATTTTGTAGTCTATCTTTTACCCTCGCCGCCACCCGCCACCTCTTTTTGAAGACTCGTGATACAGCAACACTGGTGAAAAAAACCTATCTAAAATGGCGGGAAACTCTACGGGGATTGCCTTGGCCACTAGCTGCTCTTAAAGGTTGTGAATTGCTCCATCTTTGCTGAAAAATCCAAACGTGTGGCTGCCAAGGCTGGTGAGTAACAAAGCTTTAAATTATTAAAATACGTTTTTCTCTGAGTCAACAATGCGCCCATAAGGGTGATTTTCCAAAATCCAGTCACACACATATATGTGACCGGATTTGACAAAACCAGGCTTCCACACACATCCGATTCTTTGACTCTTATCATTTGTAACTTGACAACTCAGTATGCTATTGACCTACAATTTTCACACTATGCTTTCATTGCATTATACAATAACAGGTCCAAATTTGTTACTGATAACATACTTCTACATTGTGTTATGGTACTTTAAAGTCATAAATCTGGATGTGTGTGGAAGCCTGGTTTTGTCAAATCTGGTCACATATATGTGTTAACAGCGTTGAAACCGGGCTGGGTTATCACTTATGGCTACATGCACTGATGAACTACACTTACAACAACCCAGCTGTGCTCTGTGTCAAACTTTAAATTCTTCAAGTCGTGCCTAAGCCTGAGCCTATTATGCTCAAAAATTTACCTATTATTCTTTCCAGAATTTCCCAAAAAATCTCCTATTATTCTTTTTGTTATTCTTGTATCCAGCCTATTATTCCATAATTATTCTCATTCAGTATATATCTGTAGCTAGTCGCTTAGTTTTCAAGATGCTGCTATAAGTAGTTTTGTCCAAATTATTAATAGCCATAATATGAAGCATTCCACCTTACACATCATTTTTCTATCCATAATAGTTACAGCAGACTTAGAATAGCTATCTACAGTAATAATTCAAGTGTATTATTTTAAGTGTATTATAATAATATGCTGTAACTACTTTATAGCTACTAAGTTAGGTAGATAATAATGCTCAAAGACTTGAAGAAGATACACTGGTATAAGATGTACAAGTTTCAGAATTGCAGATAATCATGCAGTTAAATCCCTGATGCTGGCTGCAGATTATTAACATGAAACGATCTGACTGCTCTATTAGAGTATTTGAGCGTTCTTTTAGAGTATATCAATCTTTTAGAGGCTTCAGCTCCTTTTAGCCAGCACTCCTGTCAGCTTTATTTCATTTGTAGTAGCTTAACTCTTTCTTCTAGGTAATCAAGAAGAGACACGCCCTCTAATTGAAATATGTAAGAATATATTAATGTTGATGTTTGTCGCCATTGTAATAAGAAATGCACGAAGAAAAGCGAGGCAGTGCAATGTGACTTGTGCTATTCGTGGCTGCACGCCTCTTGTGAAGGCCTGACCAAAGAAAAATACAAATTATTAACACAATTAACATCTTCCGTTGACAATGTCATGTACTATTGCAAATTCAACAAGTGTGAAACACGTTCGAAGCAGCTCATGTTTAATTCTATCCACAAAACCCTCTTTTCACCTCATGACTCTGAAACCGAGGAATCCGAACCCTATACGCTAGAGCAAGATGCCATTAGAAAAGAGATCTCAGATTTGACTACCAAAGTTAACACCCTGTGCTCTATGAATGAAAACTTGGAGAAAGAGATAAAGTCTGCAGTTTCTCTTATGGCTACAGGTTCTGTACCTGCCACTCAATCTGCCTCAGAATCTTCTACCACTCCTAACCAAACTGACACAGCTTCATCCATTTCAATGTCTTCGACTAGTGAAACACTAACTATTCTTGACGAATTAGCTGATAGAGAACGCAGATGTAAGAACCTAATTGTTTATAATCTGGAAGAGGACTCTGAGGCAAATTCTGATGAATCAATGCTTCAAGAACTTTTTTCGTCTGTGTTCAATCTTGATGTAGTCCTGACCAAGACAGTACGCCTAGGTCGAAGAAATGACTCCAAACCGAGGCCACTTTTAGCTTGCTTTGCTGATACACCTATGAGAAACATGATTTTATCATACTCTGGGAAATTACGGAAATTTGATAAATATAAATAGGTTTACATTGCGCCGGATAGAACGAAATTCGAAAGGCAAAAACACCAAAAGTTAGTCGAGGAGTTGAAACGTAGAAGGTCAAATGGAGAACAAAACCTAGTCATCCGTAATGGTAGCATTCTCGTCCTCACACGTCGTCCTCCTCAGCCCTCTGCTCCCACAGGTTCATCTCAATCTTCCTGACCCTAGAACAACAAATATCGGTAATAATGGTAATCAGTATTATTATAAACCTTACTCTAAATAACCAATCAAGCCTACAAATAAATGCACAAAGTGAAAACTTAAAGATCATCTGTCTAAATTGTCAGAGCATCGTTAATAAAAAAGAAGCTTTTTGGGAACTACTGGAACGTCATTCACCTGATATTGTTGTAGCATGCGAAACTTGGTTGGATCAATCAGTAACAGATAATGAGATCATCCCATCAGGCTACAAACTTTACCGTCGTGATCGTGACGATGGCTATGGTGGTGTACTTATTTCAGTAAAGGACAAAATTGACAGCCAAATTATTGAATGTAGCATATCGTGTGAATTGTGTGCAGTTAAATTACATCTAACTGAGAATAAGTCCTTGATAATTATTGGCATATACAGACCACCTAACAGAGATATACTTTATGCACAAAATCTGTTTGATTCTATCATTAATATATCAGCTAGAAACCCGAATTCATTTATTTGCTGTGCAGGTGATTTTAATCTCCCAGACATAGACTGGGATACTGAATCAGTCTCTAGATACAGGTACCCATTAGCTATAAACCAATCCTTATTGAAAATGTCTGCAGATTGCTTTTTTACACAGCTTGTAAACTCTCCCACTCGTGATAGAAACATCCTCGATCTTTTCTTTACAAATAGACCATTGCTTACAAATAGTTGCTCTACTGAACCTGGAATAGGCGACCATGATACTGTTTTAGTGTCTATACATATCAAATCTCCTATGCCAGTGAAACCCCACCGAAAAGTGTACCTTTGGAATAGAGTTAACTTTGATGAAGTAAGATCCAAATTTAAGTCAAGAACTTATTAACCATCATACCATTGACACACCAATTGAAGACTTATGGAATTCATTATGCCATATACTTAAATCAGTTCTCAATGAGTGTGTTCCCTCTAAAATAATAACAGGCACTCCCAAAAAACCATGGATAAACAGAAAAGTAAAGCAATTACGTCGAAGAAAACAGAAACAATACAACTTGGCAAAACAAACAAATCTTGATAGCCATTGGAAATATTACAAAACATTGAAAAAACTTATGCAAAAAGAATGTCGAAAAGCTTATAATGACTATATGCACCATACGATATATGATCCTTATCAAAATGGCAGGAAAGAGAAATTTTTTCAACATGTGAAGTCTTTACGCAGAGATTCTGCAGGAATCCCTATGCTTGAGAAAGATGACATTACGTACTCCACCAACATCTCTAAAGCAAATATACTAAATGAACATTTTTACTCTGTATATATTTACCAAAGATCACAATGCCATAATACCATAAATGCCAGATAGTACATACCCTGCCATGCCTAGCATCGAAATAAATAATGGGATGGGGTAAAACCGGGACAAGGACAGCCGAGGTATAGGGACCACTGTTAGAGTAAGCTATTTTCTCTGAAGGGATTGAATCTTGGATTGGATATAAGTTATGTATGGCTAAGCAAAAATATCAAGTAGCTTTGAGGTAATTTAATCTTTAAACTGTCACTTAAGGTTACGGGATACTGTAAACCCCACATGTACACTATCGATCATTTTTCATGATTAGAGGTTTGATTTTTCTTAATGCATTGTTATCAAATATTTATGCATTCTTAACTTCTCATAAATCGACATGGAATTTAAATGTTGTTATGGAAACATGAGTTGTCCCCATGCCAAACAGTGAAAACTGTGAACCAAAAATCAGACCAATGAAGAACCATGAGAACTTACTAACAATTCTAAGGTTTGAATAACATCACTTGTGAGGGACTGACAAGAGGATTTGTGAATAATGTGTATAGTTGCTAAAATATGACTACAATATGGCCTAAAGCAAGACACTGTGGTCACAAAATTAATTTTTAAATTGATATCACAAGCACTAGAAACATTATTTCTAACAAATGGCTCCGTCAGGACCTAGACAAGAAGCCAGACTAGTAGTCTGTTTATACAAAATGTTAACAACTAGTTTGACAGTCCTGATTTTTGGTTCAGGAAAATATCGCCAATAGTCAGCAAAACTACGCATGCGCTTACAGGTGCGCCAGTTGCTAAGTGTGTTGTATCTATGTTATCTTGTACTGTTACGTGCGTTTTCTTGTACCTTGTAACTGTCCAGTCAGCATGCTATTATTCTCCCAACAATTTAAGCCTGTTACCAGCTGATACAAAACACAACACCAAGCCCGCCTTAATTACGTAATAAAATTTTTGTTTGACAGTCGCTCACTATCCCGTAACCTTAAGGTTTGAGAGATTTTGACGTCCTTATAAGCTGGTGCATGGCTTAGCTAAAAAAAATCAAGTAGCTTTCTAGAGTAACCTTTGAACTACCATATAAGGTTAGAGAGATTTTGACATCCTCAGCTAGCTATATAAACCCAGACCCCACACTAAGACACTCTTCAGTGGTTTTTCAAATGGATTGTGAAGTGGAAGATCAAATCATTTCGTGCCCAGATTGTAATTATTGTCTTTGTGCATACAAGATCCCCCGGGAAGCCTGCACAGTATTAAAAATTACTTTCTAGTGATTTGAATGTAGCTCTGGACTATAACCAAGCTATTAGGGACGTCGATGCCACAATATCTTGATAGAATAATGATGAGTAACAATGACAATTAAGTTATTGATTTCTTTGAGGCCGGTTGATTCTATGCTGATCAGAATTACCCATGGACTTTATTGGTAAACAGGCATGACAAAACTTTTGATTTACCTTTGCATTCGTAAAACTGATTTCTTATACTGTTTGCTGTACAGGCAGTAGCAGCAATTCAATCAGCAATGATATATTTTGCCTTTCAAGGTGGCGTGCTGGGAAATTCAGTTCCACACACTGTTAAAACAGGGGAGTAACAGTAACTATGGGAGTAAAATATTTTACTCTGAGAGTTTGGATTACTAGGAGAGTAACAGTAACCCACTAAGGGTAAAAAGAACTCCAAGTAAGTGAAGGCACCAAACTGAAGAGTTCCCATTACCAGCTAGCTATATAGTAGCCGCTAAGGTGAACTCAGTGAGCCAGTATGGCTGAGGCCACATATGAATGAGCCACATGCAGGTCAGCTGTCTCACTATGTTATTTTCTCCATTAACTAACCAGTTCAATTCTAGTCACTCAATGTAAAAAAGGAAAGTTATTATTTAGGCTTCCTTTTCAATGGCAGCCATTTATTCATGTTTTATTTTACAGGCTAACCAAGGCATAGTGAAGGAAACAGACAGTACGAAAACAGGAGGACGAATTGTTACTCAATAGTCAAGAATGTAGGATTGACACGAGGCATATCATTAAATCACGTGACAGTACATACAATATGGACATGTGTACAACTGTGTGTGCATCTATGACTATCATTGTTCATGTTCTAATTACATAGTTCCTACACCTCCCCCCAAGCATTTGTGAGGGGCACAATGCTGACGATAATTAAGGCCAGTTTGGATCTTCTATAAGTCTTTTGGGTGCCTGGTGGGTGCGAGTTGAATGTCGTGGACTTGAACAGACTTCTGCTGAGGTACTTTGTTGTGGAAAAGTTTGCTGTGGTTGTTCAGGGGGTGCTGGTGTTGTTGATGGGAGCAAGGATGTTGCAGTTCTGCGTCGTAGGAACAGGCGGTTTCTTGTCAGGATTCTGCCATTTTGAGTCTTGATAAAATAGCGGCGGTGAGGACCAATGTCAACAACAGTTCCGTAAATGTCCCACATTTTCGTTTGTGGATGTTGCAGTGCAACGCGTGAGCCTATTCCAATGTCTGGTAGTGTGTGGGCATGGAGATTGTAATATGCTTGTGTTTGCTCCAATGAATTTGTAGCCTGTGTTTCTGCTTCCGTGACTGCTTTTTGCCAACATGGTAGAAAAGAGCGGTGGTGAGCTGGGAGTGAGTCTTGCACTGGTGTACCAAATAGTTTTTGAGCAGGTGATAATCCATCCTTGCGAGATGGGGTGTTTCGGTACTGTAAGAGTGCACGGCAAAGCGCATCTTCATTGAGAGAACGTTTGTTCCAGGAAGTGGCAATGAGTTTTTTCATAGATTTTACCATGGCTTCGACTTTGCCGTTGCTTTGTGGGTAATATGGTGACGACACTTTATGGATAAAGCCCCACTGTCTGGAGAAGTCGTGAAAGCATTTTGAAGTGAATTGTGGCCCGCCATCTGACCACAGTATATCTGGCACGGCAGTGCGACAAAAGCATTGTCTCAGTACTCTAACAAGGGGGGAGCTGGTAGTGTTGTGGCCCATTGGAATTGTCAGGCCAATCTGTAAAGCAATCAGCAACGATGAGGTAGTCCTGACCACCATAGCAACAAAAGTCTGCACAGATCTCTTGGAATGGTCTACTTGGCTTGTCTTTGCACACAAGAGGTTCTCGAGGATTGGAGGGAAGGAGATCTTGACACTTTTTACATGAAGTGAGCATGTTGTCGATGTCATTGTCCATTCCTGGCCAATAAACCGTAAGGCGCGCCCGTTGTTTAGTGCGTACAGTGCCCTGGTGCGATTCATGAAGATGTGACAGTGTGGTGTGACGCATAGAAGGTGGTATCAGTAGACGGCATCGGTAAACGATCAAATTGTCATCAATGGAATGGTGCTCACGTGCATTCCAGTAGGGTCTACATGACTGTGGAAGCTGGCCGCGGTGATCTGGGAAGCCGTTGAGTATTATATTGTACAGCTGTTGGTATTCTGGATCCTGAGAAGCATGGTAGCGGACGTCTTGCAATTTCAAGCTTTCGTGGGTGTCAGTGGTGATAGCTCTCAACTCTGTAATAGATAAGGCTGGTTCATTAGGCGAGTCATGCTCTGCAAGGGCATCACTATTGTGAGGATTAGATACAGGATTGCGGGATAGAGCATCAGGGCCATCATTAACACTTCCCTTAATCCACTTTGCCGTAAAGTTATAAGACATCAGGCGAGACTTCAATCGTTGAAGGCGTGAGTTCTCAATTTCATCTAAGCGGCGGCTGTTGAGAATAGGGACTAGAGGGTTGTGATCAGTCAAGAGGCAAAAATGTTGGAGGCCGGAAAGGAATAGTTTGCACTTTTGGATGGCCCGTGCGACAGCTAGCATCTCCAGTTCAATAACAGCATATCTAGATTCTGTGTCGGTGAGGAACCGGGACCCAGCCTGGATGAGGGTCCACTTGTTATTGGATTGCTGTTGGAGGATGAATCCAAGACCCTGTCTACTGGCATCAGTGCTGAGACGGGTGGGATGATTGAGATTGAAGAATGACAAGACCGGTGGCTTGGTGAGTGACGCCTTGGCTTTTGCGAAGGCTTGATCATGATCGCTAGACCAGAGAAAATCGTTTTTAGTACTCAAAAGTGGTCTTAGTGGTGTCAGGAGTGCGACTATGGCGTCAGTGCTTGAGGACAATTGGTTTACTAAGCCAAAAAAGGAGCGAAGGTCAGTTCTGGTGTTTGGCTTTGGATATTGCGAAATAGCCGTAGTGATCGTTGTATCCACTTGATATCCATCAGAAGATAACCGAAAGCCAGCAAAAGTGACTGCTGATTGCAAGAACTGACATTTATCCAGGTTAAGGGCAATATTCTTCTCTAAAAAAACAACAACAACATAACTCTGTGCATAAAATAAAGGACGCATATTTACAAGCACATGAAACAAATATAAAGTTAGTCAGGTGAAGCTGAGTCCAGCCTGCAATATTCTTCTCTACGCACCACTGTAAAAACTGTCGTACATGAGCAGCATGGTCTGAAGTATTATTGTCATAAATAACAATGTCATCAACTATGCGACGGAAGCCTTGTAAACCAGCAAAAGCTTCTGCCATTCTGCGGTCATAATGTTCAGAAATCGATGATAGGCCATAGCTACGGGGCCCTGAGATATTTGAAACGACCTTGAGGGGTTATGAACGTGGTTAAGAGTTGACTGGACTCATCTAGTGGACACTGGGGGTATCCTTTCAGTGCATCTAGTACAGTGAATATTTTTGCATCTGTTGCTGCTATATCGGCCACAGCTTGAGCAGGTGTGGACGATTGATAGCGTTCTCTACGCACGAACTTGTTGAGGTGAGATAAGTCTACACACATCCTGATGCGATCGCTGTTCTTCTTAGAGGTGACCACGATTGGTGCACACCACTCTGTGACCGTAGTGACTGGAGCAATGACCTTTTGTGACAACAGTAAGTCCAACTCATCTTTCAACTTGTCGCGGTAAGCGAATGGGATTGAACGTGGTGTCTTAATGCAAAAGGGTTTTGCATCTTGCGTGAGGCTAATGTGAAATTGCTCACCATCCATGGTTCTTATCTGGTCATCAAAGATGGATGGGAATTCTGTGATTAGTGTTTGCGACTGTGGTTGACTTGACTGTGGAAGGAAGGTTGTAGCATGTACATTCAGCTGTGGGCGAAGCTCTACATTACTAGGGCGTGGGTAACAGTCTGGTAGTAGAGATTTCCAACCTACCGATTTTTCACATATATGTTTGCTAATCAAATTACACCCCTTCAACAAGTGTTTCACGAGCTGCTGCTCTAGTATGTAGTAGCCAATGCTTCGTACTTCGTAATGCACTTTACCGAATTGAATTTCATCCAGAATTTATTGAAATACAAGAAATCAAAGTTTGAGAAATAAAATTCCCCAATGGGACCCCATACAAAAATTCTGTACGACGTAATGTATGGGAAAATACGGGATTTTACGGCACCACTTGTAGTCAAATGTTATCGAGTTTTCCGCGAGTTTCTGTGACCTGTAAGGCTGAAAGAAGTGGTCCTAGGCAAAGTAGATATGCTGATTCTGATTTTGGCATCGGTTTTCTGATGAAAAAATGTTTTGTGGTGGTCAACGACGAAAATTTGTCTTGTGTGAAGGTACAGCACCAACTAGGAGACTTCAGAATTCTGCGTTACAACCATCCTTGCGTTCAAGACATCCATCCACATCAATCCAAGTATAGTTTGAAAGTGAGCAGCTTGTTGTGTTGTGCGGAATTGCTTTATAGCATGCAAGGTGATGCATAACTTTTGAAAAAGCAGTGTTTGGCAATTGATACCAACCTTGTAAGGCTTCACAACTACCTGTTGTAATGTTCTGATATGCACACTACTGTTATTGTCCATTTTGTTGCAGCTGCATGACTGTAATTCTAGTCAGAGACAGTTTATTGTTTCTCTTTGTTGTACAATGATGTCATCATATTATATAATAATTACTATCTTCTGTACTTTTGGTGTGGCAAATAAAGTGAAGTAGTATCAAAAAATTGCTGCCTTACAACAATATTGAAGAGTAGTGGTCATATATGTCAGAATCCAATTGTTATATTTTGCAAAGTAATTGTTAATTGTGCCCTGTAATGTCAAAGGTCACTCTGTAATACAATGTCACTAGTTAATCATCTGTAAATATGTGTGGGGTATACCTGTATGTAATTTGATTTACAGAACTCATGCTATTCTTAGCAAATTACTGACTCAAACATTAAATATTACAAGTGGTCATTCTACAAAGAGTGGTCACTCTTGAGAGGTCATGCCTAGCTCATGCATTTTACTACATTAAATGGTGATGTGGTGAAAATTTCATGTCATTAGGAGATTCACATTCAAATTTATGGCACTTTGAATATTGTGCTTGGTGCCATGCTAATGTACAGAAAAGTCCTAAAAATGTCATACACAAAAAATCACCACTCTGCTGACTTCTTTTGCGTGTATCTTTTGGTAGGAGCCACCAATTGAGGTGCAGTTTGCACTAAAATGATTCTAATAGATAGCACAACATTTGCCATATCAAAGAATTTAAGGAATGTAAAATTTTTAATTTGGTTGGAAATCTCTACTGGTAGTATCCCTAAGTCCTTGGAAGCTCTCCATGAAAGTATAGTACCAGTGATATTTGGATAGACGTGCACATTGCTAGTGCATTGTCTCTTGCCGAGTGTGAAAGTGACAGGTAAGTATCCAAGGGGATACATCTTATGGCCATTTGCAGTGTGAGGGATGACATCCGAGGGGATGAGGTTATGAACATGATCGTTAAGAAGAGTTAACAGTGGTGGGCCAGCAGCTGAGATATCTGCTCCTGAGTCTGGCAGAACGTTTGTCGAGCAAGAACCATTCAGTGAAGTGAGGTGAATAGGAATGGTCGGAGCTGGGTCATTGGTGGCTACCTGTTTGATGGTGGATAACGTAGACGGTTGCGTCTCAAAGCCTGTGTTTGTGTGTACCTGAATTTGCCTTGTTGATGGCGGGAGGCTAGGATGAGATGGTGGCTGAACCTGTTTAGAGTGGCAAACACGTGCATAGTGGCCAACCTTCTGACAGTTGTGGCACGTGGAAGAGTAAGCTGGGCAGCAACTGCGGCCTCCTTTGTGCGGCTTGCCTCCACATCCTGGACAATCGGGACTGGTGGGCTGAAGGCCAGCTCTCTTGTGATATGGTCCTTGTTTTCGTAAGGTAAGGATGGTGTCTCATTGTGGCTGAGAAATTGCAGAGCGTTGCTTCTTTGCAGCTTCTTCTGCTCTACATGTTGTGATGGCAGTATCTAATGTAAGATCTTGTCGCTGGAGCAAGTGTTCAACCGTGTCACCCTCTAGGATACCTTCGATGATCTGGTCCCAGATATTCTTTGCTGTGCATGCGGGTGAGCAAAAGCTGCAAGTCTTAACTAATTCACGAAGAGCCACCAGGTAGTCATCGAAGGTTTCACCACGCTGTTGGATCCGTTTCCGAAAGTTGCGACGCTCGACTGATTCGTTGATGTGGCCGTCAACGTATCGTTTAATAGCGGCGATAATAGCTTGCGTGTTTTTACGCTGGTCTGTAGTTAGCCCGAGATTATCGACGATACTAAGTGTCTCACGTGAGAAGCACAGTGTTAATGCGTGCACTTGTGTTTCAGCTGACTCCTCACCTAGTCCAGATAGACTAACATATGAGCTCCATTGGGTCTTCCAAGCAACGAAGTCGGCGCCTCTGTCCACTTGGAGGTCGAGCTTCGGGAGATCGCTAAGTATGAAGGTGTATGGCATCTCAGTGGAATGCTGCGGAGAGGAAATGCCCAAAACACAGTCTAATACAATGGGTTCACCTTAGCGGGTGCCTCTAACCGGCACCAGGGAATCAATCAGCTGGTTACAATAGAGTCGTAGCTGCTCGCGGCGCCATGTAGGATTGACACGAGGCATATCATTAAATCACGTGGCAGTACATACAATATGGACATGTGTACAACTGTGTGTGCATCTATGACTATCATTGTTCATGTTCTAATTACATAGTTCCTACAAAGAATGTATTGAAATACGTATGTATAATTATTAAATACCATTTCTATTATAAGCGCATTATTTAGAGTGAAGAGTATTACCATAGAAACGGCTTCTTTAACAACAGAGCCGTTTTGAGTAGTTGAAAGCGGTTTGCTTCTCTGAGGAATTGTAGTGCTTAAAAGGTGATACTAAAGTGTTTACTTGTTCGTGAATAATTACTGGACGTTCACTAGAGTCTATCTCGTTCATTGTTTCTTCAGGTACGTTTGAGCTCATATCTGAGTCGTCTCGTGTGACACACCGGTTTATTAAACTGGCTCCAACGGAAGTCACCACTGCTCGTGAGGATTTAGGCGCCTTATTGTGACACGGCAGGAATAGTTCAAGACTCAGGGAAAGAGAATAAAATTCGGCGGACTCAGTCGTATCACTGACTGGTACGTACAGTATTCAGCCCATCCAAGCTCACCGCTAGCTACTAGTAGTCAGTGTGTAAGAAGTTGAAGACTTGAGGGAGGAGAGGAAAGCCACCTAGCTTAAACATGGCGTACATAATCATGTCCGTCTGCCTTCAGTTGACGTTAGCAGCCGGACACAATGATATTGCCTGGTAAGGTCAGTAGCCTGTATCAGTCTTTTTACATAATTACATGCAGATTCACTGGAATTAACTAGTAAGATGTATCATCTGCAGTTAACAAGAATCTTTGATACAATGTACATTGTGTGTCTTCGACTTCATCAACTTTCCAAGTTGTTCTTGACCTGTAAGGAGATAATGTTTATAGTTGTGTAAGCACATATTTACTTTTTTAGCACAGATGTCTCAATGTCACTGAGAACATAGAATTTTTACAACATCCAGTAAGTGTGTTAACATACAGTGACTGTGCATCAATTTGTAAACATATATTACAGGTGCCACAAGAAATCAGAGAACAAATAGACAAACAAAATGATGAACTCCAGGTAGCAAAAAAGTGCTGTTTTGCATGATAGCAACTGTGCCTTTTTAGTTTACACTACTGATGCTGCTGGTCTGGTAGAATTGTTTTTACAACTTTGTTGGCAACTGTGTGTGACGTACCTTCAGCCATAAAGGTAACAAGTATATGATTGTTGAATATTTCTTTACTATACTGCTATTTACTACAGCTGATCACATGTCATGTGGCAGGAAGTAACTCCAGTGAAGTGGCAGTGAAGTGTCATTAGCTGATGATGAAGCCTTGCTACTGATCTCTTTTTTTCAGTGACTTTCCAATATTATAAAGCTGGATATTGTAAATATTTTGTTACAGTTTTGCTGTATGTCTTTAACATCATTTGAGATTTTATACAGAGTTATTTGCAGAATTTCATGGAGTAAAGGAAACGCCTTGCATGCTTATGTGAACTCTCCAGAGTAACTAGAACTCCCTACAATAGATTTTTCAAAGGGTTCCTGTTACTCCTTTGTGGGGTGTTAGTTACTCTCCACAAAAATATAGGGGTGTTAAATCCTCCCTACACTGAGAACTCCCCTAGGGGAGTAACAGTTACTCCTTATTTTTAACAGTGCAATAAGCCATGACATGGCCTGGGATGGGAAATATGATCCATCAATCCAAGGAGTCAAGCAAAAACAATGAAGTTTAACTTCATCCATCTCAGACTGATAAAGATCCTCTGAGTACAGGTATGTTCAACAGCCAATTGCCAGTTTTGGCAACATTCAGTATCATATTTTTGCCAATTGTGGCAAAATTAGGTTTATCCCAGATGTTGGCAAATTCAGCATTGTCCATATTTTGCCAAATGTAGATCCAACATGTTGCCATTTTTGTCAATCTATTGGGTTCCATATTTTGCAGCTATTGGGTTATTGCCAAAGTTGGAACAGCCTTAAAAGAAAAGTCTGGCAATGTAAAGAATTTTATTTTGCCATTGTTGGCAATTTACGAAATGCAACTTCAAAGTAGTGACAACAACAGAATTAATGTAAAAGTTACCAAGCTTCCAAAACTGGCTCTTTTAAGCCCAAATTTGGCAGGACCTTTTTTTGTCAAATTTGGCAATAATTTGTGACCCCCATTATTGCCAACATTGGCATTATGTGGGATCTGAATTATTGCAAAACAATAGAGCAACGTATTTTCCTTGGCAAGCTAAGGAGAGTATACACCACTTTGTCATGGAACCAGTAAGTGCTTCAATTTCTCTCACAAGCATCTTAACAGTTATTCCAAAATTGGAAGGTATCAGGTATTACTTATATAGTGCTGTGTGTAACCATTGATTGTGGGTTTGAGTTTCCATTTTTGGCAAGAAATAAGATGTTTTTTTATTGACATGCCTACTTCATGCCAATAATGGAATCTTGGAAATTCTAACTTGCCAATTTTGGAAAATCAAACTTGCCAATTTTGGAAATTCAAACTTGCCAATTTTGGAAATTCAAACTTGCAAATTTTGGAAATTCAAACTTGCCAATTTTGGAAATTCAAATTTGCCAATTTTGGTAATTATAAACTTACTAACATTGGATATTATGAAACTTGCCAATTTTGGTAATTACAGAACTTGCCCATTTTGGATATTTTATAAAGTTGCCAGTTTTGGCAGCTTTTGAAGTTGCCACTTTTGGCAGCTTCTGAAGTTGCCAGTTTTGGCAGCTTCTGAAGTTGCCACTTTTGGCAGCTTCTGAAGTTGCCAATTTTGGCAGCTTCTGAAGTTGCCAATTTTGGCAGCTTCTGAAGTTGCCACTTTTGGCAGCTTCTGAAGTTGCCAATTTTGGCAGCTTCTGAAGTTGCCAATTTTGGCAGCTTCTGAAGTTGCCAATTTTGGCAGCTTCTGAAGTTGCCACTTTTGGCAGCTTCTGAAGTTGCCAATTTTGGCAGCTTCTGAAGTTGCCAGTTTTGGCAGCTTTGAAAGGTGCCAATTTTGGCAGCTTCTGAAGTTGCCAGTTTTGGCAGCTTTGAAAGGTGCCAATTTTGGCAGCTTCTGAAGTTGCCAATTTTGGCAGCTTTGAAAGTTGCCAAAAATGGCAAAAAGTAGGTTTATCAAAACCTGCCAACAATGGTTCAGGAACATACCTCCTGAGTAGGAAGAAAGATCAAACATTTTATCATTGGCTTCTTTCAAAGAAAGGAAATTGTATGCGGCATTTTTGTAGCAGCTTCATTGTCCAATTCAATATTGGCCAGGTCTAGGTGTTCATCCATACAAGCTACAATTAGCAGCACTGCTGTAATGATATCTGCATAATCAGTGTTAAAGCACTGGACTGATGTGTGATAAGCAAGAGCTAACTGAACTAATGTGTGGACAGAAATTCCAGCATGATAGTAAAGCTCCATTCTGGCAGGCTCATTGTATGCTGAAAATACCTGTGGATATAAACAGAAAACTACCTCCACTGGTGATAGAGAATATTTGATTAGCATTAATTGGTGTTGATAAGGTCAAGTCTTTATTCTTTGATCAGACTCAGGCGTAACTTAACACAGTGTGTTCCATGGAAGTATTTCAGTTAGACACTCTCCTCCACTAATATATTATGAACTCTTGCCTAGCATATGAGTAAACTAATTTTCAGCTTGCACGGCGGCTTGAGCTAAATAATTCCACTTGCCTTAGCTTCTTTTTCTTGACTTCCCACTGTGCTTCATCTATAGACCTAGATCATAAAGGAACACTGTCCCTCCTTTATAGGTTGGATGGGAGAATTAGCATCCAAAGTGTTGATGTACTCCTTATGCGTTGTGTCAGAATTCTCCAAGTGATCTACAACTTGGTTATAGTCCAGAGATACATTCAAATCGCTAGAAAGTAATTTTTAATACTGTGCAGGCTTCCGGAGGGGATCTTGTATGCACAAAGACAATAATTACAATCTGGGCACGAAATGATTTGATCTTCCACTTCACAATCCATTTGGAAAACCACTGAAGAGTGTCTTAGTGTGAGGTCTGGGTTTATATAGCTAGCTGAGGATGTCAAAATCTCTCTAACCCTATATGGTAGTTCAAAGGTTACTCTAGAAAGCTACTTGATTTTTCTTAGCTAAGCCATGCACTATAGCTTATAAGGACGTCAAAATCTCTCAAACCTTAAGTGACAGTTTAAAGATTAAATTACCTCAAAGCTACTTGATATTTTTGCTTAGCCATACATAACTTATATCCAATCCAAGATTCAATGCCTTCAGAGAAAATCGCTTACTCTAACAGTGGTCCCTATACCTCGGCTGTCCTCGTCCCGGTTTTACTCCTGTTGGCCGTCCCCGTCCCCGTCCCTGTCCGGTTTTACCCTTATTTTCCCCGTCCCCATCCTGGTTTTACCCCTATTGTCCCCATCCCCGTCCCTGTCCCCGTCCCGGTTTTACCCCATCCCTAAATAATGAAGGAATTGCTCAGCTGCTTAGTAATATTGACCCATTTAAAGCAATGGGACCAGATGGGTTACCATCTAGACTACTTAAGGAATTATCAAATGAATTAGCTCCTTGCTTGTCTACCTTGTTCAGGGCTTCCCTACACCAAAGTATCATCCCTGGGGATTGGAGGACAGCACTAGTTACTCCACTTCATGAAAAGGGCAGTCGTAGCGACCCAAGCAATTACCGTCCAATTTCGCTTACCAGTATCTGTTGCAAGGTGCTTGAACATATTATTTACTCAAATGTCATGTTACACCTAGAAAAACTGAACATACTCTCTGTAAACCAATTTGGATTCCGTGCAAGACACTCTGCTGAACAGCAGTTACTTCGTACTATTCACGATCTTACACTAAATTTAAACAACAAAATGCAAACAGATGTAATTCTGCTCGACTTTTGCAAAGCTTTTGACAAAGTACCACATCATCTATTATTGCATAAATTAGATCATTGCGGTATTAGAGGCTCAACTTTTAAATGGATATCTTCATTCCTAAGTGGACGTAGTCAACGAGTGGTCTGTAATGGTTACACATCTACAACAGGAAATGTTACAAGTGGTGTTCCCCAAGGAACTGTATTAGGACCATTGTTATTTCTTGTTTACATAAATGATTTACCCGATACTATTTCTTCATGTTGTAGTCTATTTGCTGACGACTGTTTGTTATATAGACAAATAAAAAACAAAAATGACCACGAAATTCTCCAACATGATTTACACAATTTAGAGCAGTGGGCCAAGAAGTGGATGATGATCTTCAATGTCGATAAGTGCTAAGTAATACAGACATCACTAAGAAATATATTTGCTTTCTCCTATACATTGTATAATCACTTTCTTGAAAATGTAAATGAAGCTAAATATTTGGGAATTGTCATCGATTCCAAGCTAAATTTTAACAAGCATATTGACTCGGTGTGTAAAAAAGCAAACAGTGCTCTAGCTTTCTTAAAGAGGAACTTGTCTTCATGTAAATGTGAAATGAAATCTGATGCTTATCTAATGTATGTTCGACCAATTTTAGAATATGCTGCTTGTTCCTGGGCCCCCCATACTAAATGTAACATCGATAAACTGGAATCAGTACAGCGACGAGCAGCAAGATTTGTAAATGGCGATTACCGATATACGAGTAGTGTTACTGAGATGATAAATACACTAAGATGGAACAGCCGTAGAGATACTCTCAGATTACAAATGATGTATAAAATTACCCACCATATAATAGACTTAAAACTACCTAACTATATCAACTACAATCCAGGAATTACTAGAGGTCATGATTACAAACTTACTGTACCCTTTACACGGATTGATCCATACAAGTTTAGCTTTTTCCCAGCCACCATTGCATTATGGAACAAATTACCAACTGAAATAGTTAACGCTACTTCAATTGACTCTTTTACTTACTTACTTAATATTAATTAATTTTGTACATATATTGCACTTACATACTCGCTTGCGATGTTTTGCAATTATCATAATAATAATTCCACCGATTATTATAAAATTATGCCTGTAACCATCCTATTATTCCGGAATTATTCTCACGAAATTGGTGACCTATTATTCTCAAGATTATTCCGGCATAATAGGTGCAGGCCTAGCCGTGCCCTTAGAGGACAAATTACGTGGGGGCGACTAAATTCAAATTTCAAAACTAGCTATTCTTGAATGATGGCATGTATAGTTTTTTGCATACTTCTTTTATAGCTACATGCACTGATTATATTAACTACACTTACTATTTACAGCCCAGTTAAATAACCGGTGACCGCAGTTGTGTTCTCCGTCATTTTTTAAATAGACTTATTTAAAGGCACGAGGAATTTAATTAAGGACTGACAATGTCTGGAGTACATATTTTCTAAACCACACATCGGTTCCCATACAAATTTGTATGTTTTTCAAAGTGTCTCACAGACTTACAGTTCCTTGGATTGAAATGAAATTTGGACACAGGGTTTACCACCTATAGAACTACCAACTGGCACAAACAGAGTGAAAATAGCATGTTCATAGGTAAAGATATGGCTTCACAAATGTAATACATGTTGTGGTGAAGAATAAGCCTGTTAATCACAGAAGCGCTTGCTGAAAAGATCCTATTGTATCAGTATCCAGTCCTATACAAGCCATAATCAATCCTTAATGACGGTGTAGTAAAGGTTAAACAATGCTATACTATCATTCTGTTACTAGATACTTTGCCCTGATACTAGATACTTTGCCAGGGTCTGTAGCTTACTGTTATAATTGATTTTGGTTTAAACTGCTATCCTGTGTGGTCTGTGGCAATGCTAATGTGAGTGTCAGTATAGTAATAAAGGTTGAATTTTATCAAAAATCATAGTGTAAGATGAACTACAGGTACTCGATGACTAGTTTGCATATCAAAATGATCACAGTGCTGCAAGCATTGACTACACTGCTGTTATGTATTCAGTGGTTTCCCTTACTGATGTAAAACAGCATTTGCAATGCTTCAAAATGCTTTATCAGAGTAATAAAGAAGTGTTTATTACCATGCTACAAATTATTGCCACTGAGTGAGTGCACCCATGAGCAAGGCTCTGATTGACCTTGTCAGTTATCCCTAGGCCATAACTGCATCAATGAAACTAGTTCCATAGATCTGTGGCAAAGCCATAGGCCAAATAATAGCATTTTTCAAGGAGGCGATCTATCTGCCATAGTAGTCTCCAGTGATTATGCAATAGCTAATTGATTATCCAAATAATATTCCATGGCTTCTGGTTAAATGGTCTATTCCCAAGCTGTGCCTTAGAAAGCAAATTATGTGGGAGCGAATCTCACACTTGCCCGTTCTCGAAAACATTTGTAACTATCTCAACGACACTTTTAGAATAGTTTATTGACACATTTCCCTACATGCCAAGTGAGTATTGCGGAAAACAACAATATGAGTTTTGTATTTGGCCCCTAGGTTGACTGAGGACAACTGAAACTTCGTTTGGTGCTGAAATTAAGACTGTAGGGTAATGATGTGTGGTGAAATTGAAATCAATGATGTGAATCTTGAAGTGATTGAGCAAATATTGAAGTGATGGCAGGACAACGAATGTTCGGAATGCACAAAGGAACCCAAGGCATGCACCTGTGGTTGCATCTAAGGCCACTCCAAGAATATTCATTGTTTCCCATTTCCCGCCCACATGCAGATTCTCTTCCCGCATGGTCATTCATTATTGCTGTGAACTAAACATTCTATTCATTATTTATCCTGTGATTACATAGCAGTAACTAGTTTAGCATTCAGAAAGCCCTTTTAGCTAGCCTTTCACTGTTCAGGTTCTTAGTTTAAACAGTTCTACTGTATTTTTATCTGTAAGTTAGTTATGAATTTCGAAAATAAGTGGAAATATCTATAATGAATAATGGATAATGAACCGCCTGCCCGCATGTATTTTTGAGGTCAATGAAATGGGAAACAAGGAATTTTCTTGGAGTGGCCTAACCACATGCGAAAACAACAACAAAACCTCCCCTTGCCCTTTGATGTCAGCAATCTTGGTCTCAAAACAGTCAACATGGATTTGCTTCACTGCTTGTGTGGTAGTTACTAGTGACATGATGAGTTTAAGTCTAGAGTTTCAGAGGGATATAGCGTAAATGATGGGTGAGGCCTAATTCGACAACGTTCGTTCCTGTAAAATCCCCACGTGCAGTGGTCGCATCATTTGTCTGCGGCACACGTTTCTGCTTTACTGGCCGCGTTACTCACTACCATGAGTCTTGATGTGTCCATACAACTTTGAGACAGAAAATGTTGTGTCATATATCATGAAACGTGACTTGGTTTTGGAAAATCAGTCTTAATGTCATACATGAAACAACTAGAACTTTGCAATTCACCATGTCACCATTAAGACAGTTATTCACTTGTTGGATTATTTCATAGAAATGGTTGTAATTCAGAGTATTTTATAATGCTTGCAATCACTGTAAACCTAATTGATATCTTAAAATGCCTTATTTTGGTACAAGATATTTGAGTTGTCAAATGTCTTAAGACTGATTTTCCAAATTGGGTCACAAATTTATACTATTGTGTAATGTCTTAACGTTAATATTACATAAACACAGGTGATATGCATGTAACTATCTAGATTAATACAAAAACAACTAAGAGTTACCACCAGCCTAGGTTTCCTGGATCCAGACTCTTCATAAGGTCAGCCAAATGAGGGTCAATTTTTCTGACTGCATTATCAACACTTTTCCAACTAAATGTTGAACAGTAGTGGAATAAGTAATGTATCACATTCAGAAACTTCACTGCAGGATCAGCATGTTTGTCTTCTATCATCTCTGTAACATCATTATCAAGATTAAATGCCAAACAGATACACTTCCAAGCATCAGTTCTTTCTCTTGTAAAGGCCCTAACTGCTCCATCAAACTCATAATCAATACTGTTTAAAAACTTTCTACAGGAATCAGTACATTCTGGCCATGTGAACACTAACGCCTTAAATGTACCACCACCACGAATACGTAATATGAGATATATAGTTTGCTCCCTCTGAATATGATAATCTGTTAGTATAAATCCATCCTCTAGTTCTTTACCAGCAAAAATCAATCGCTGTTGGTCTGGTCGTATGCCATCTTTGAGTTGAATAAGTATCCTCACGTTTTCTATAGTTTCGCTGGGGTCGGCATCAATCTCAATTATCTTTCCTGTCAGTGTCTTAATATATAAAATCATCTCCGGTATCACGAAATAGCCGGAGTTAGTCTTGTGTGATACTTAGCTGCGTCAGTAAAAAGCGGTAGCTAGTTAATTTAATTATAACCCTTTCCAGCCCAAATTAACAGGTGAAAAAATACGCGTGCTTGATGTATTGATGGATTCAACCCTGTATCTCCCAAATCGCGTGCTGGCTGTTAAACTGAACGAACTTGTACTAACCTTAGCCAGGTCTCCAACGAATAACCAGCCCAATGGAAGACCAGAACTCTCCTTGTAGTGTTAGACCCTCTTCTTTTGACGGTACAGTAAGTTTTTCACATCCTTCTCTTTACGCGTTTGTTTCTCCTGAAGTGTTTACCGTATCAACAAAAACTAACCGCCATCTTGTCGAGTATGATGTGGCGAATCCATTGAGTAGTGTCCCAAGTCCGTGCACGTAAGTATATGGAAGTTATTGCCGTTATAACGAGGGGTCCTTCACTTCCAGAAATGTCGTAGACGACTATGGAAATTTGGCAATTTTTATTAGAAATATAGAAATTTTTGTTGGAAATTCAGAAATATTAACTGAAATTTTAAATACATAAATCCGTATGATTAAAATTTTTAAAATGTTTGGCATTGAATTTTGATTATTTCATTAGTGTATATTGCATGGATTTATATGTATATATATGCGTATTTTGTACCGTACGCGTATGGTATGTACCAAACGCGTATGGTACATACCATACGCGTACGGTACGATTTTCCGTACCATACACTGTTAAAAATGGGTTGTGCCTGACACACGCATATCGTGTGGTAGCCACACGCCCACCTGCTCACACGTATCAGTGTGACGGTCTCGCGATTCAATTTTGTGTGGCTGCCACACGAGTCCGTGTGCGGTATCCAGTCTAGCGTGTGGCTGGTACACACAAGCCACAAGGTGGTGTGAACTGGAGGGATGATTCTTGACCAGTCCGAAAGTGGAGCAATAGCTGTGAGAGGTATGTTTCAATGTATGTGCTGGGTTGCACACTTTATACACATGCACTCCGGAGGCCCAGTGACTCCTTTGCGACACTCCATACCAGTTTTAGTTCCAGTACATATGAAACTATCTTCTTTATGGTAGCCTCGATGGTAGCGACTTTAAACCTTACGCAAATTTCTGTGATTGAACTGACACGCGCGCTATTTGGAATCTTGAAAGCTTTTGGAATCACATGGTCAACCTTATAATTACCACAGCTAAAGGTAGTGTATACTACATCACTGCTACACAGGCCCTAATTCCTGCTGAAGTATAGAAAATATGTACGATGATGGCTAGATATGACCTTGTGTACACTACGCCGCAAAGCAACGGCTTCAGGTTTCACAGTGGTTTAGGGCAAAAGTATTGAGTATAAATCTTCCCTAAGTGGAATAACTCACCATGGCACAAGTATGTTATGTACTTTTTACCTAAGTACTATATCTTTCAGTGATTCCTTCAATTCGTATTAGCATTAAAATATTTTTCTGAGCATATATAGAATGTATATGTTTTTGCCCTCATAAATTGGTGGATGTATTATTTTTGATGATGTAATAAAGTGCCATGCCTTAGTGCACACAAGGTCTATAGGAGATACTGAGAAACTATAATAACAGCCTGTACTTGGGTGTTAAATTATGGGATATTATATTTTATGTTTTAAAAGATACAGGAAACGGCCCCAAAGGCATGCCCATTCAGCACACTGTAACACTATGCTAAGATATGTTCTGTTTAAAAGGTTTTGCCTATACCTACACCTACAAACAGAACCTACAGAACAGAATAGAGCGATGAGAGCCTAGGTAAATTACAAACAGTGGACACCCTGGACTCAGCAAGTACGTGGTCAGCTGGAACAGGGAATGCAGGGTGTCCAGAGCTTGACATCTGGAGCCACGGATACACATAATTGAAGACTTGAGCAATAACTAACCAATTCTTCTTTGTATTAACTGTTTGGGAGGCTCCCCTACGAGTCTTTTGCGATAAAGCTCACTAAAGTCCCTAGTAAGGGAAGAGACACGCAAATAAGAGAAAATGAAAAGGACACAACCTGTGCAGGCCTGGTACACAAGGCCTATGATATATCTACAGTGTATATATTGGCTTGAAAGTGAGCCATGCAAATGGGCTGATGTACTGGTATATTGTTAATTGGTTCAAAGCAGTATCATGTAGGGAATTTTTTGACTGAAGCTTTAAGACTACAGCTTCTCATTTTGTTGTGAGTTAAGTATAATTTATTTTCAACTTTTCTTCAAGATTATACACTATCGTAACCTCTAAAGCCTGTAACAAGCTGTAAACTCAATTTCATTCTTATTTTTGTGTATACAGTAAGTATGTTGTAAATTTCTAGAGCAAAGTACTTCTATAGGTTCAGTAAAGCATGATATGTCGTATGCAAGCCCTATTGTTGGCTTGCAAGCCAATGTTTGGCCCTTCTTAGGCTCCACCTCATTGTTGACAAGTGTAGTCCACCAGCCAGATATATTTCAACCAGGTGCATGCTATATAGCCAGCCAAAGACTGGCTACATAGTGTGTTATGTATAATTATACTATAGCTAGTCCTACCCCAGGAGAATTATGCCTGTGATGACTCTCATGTAGCACACAGATGATTCCCAGTTCTGGTTAACCAGGTATAGGCATGTGGGAGCTGAAGGCATTGTCTTTTGTGTGACAGTGTGTGCGTGCGTGCGTGCGTGCGTGCGTGCGTGCGTGCGTGCGTGCACATGTGTATGTGTGCACACGCTGTGTGCGCACGAGTGTGTTAGGCTTTGCTTTGTTAGTGTAGAGGCTGACTAAGAAGTAGATAGGAATGCATTCTATTACATGAATATTTTACTGATGTGGACAATCTAATTAGCCATAGTGTACCCACTGCTTTCACTGACCACTAGCTATATGGCTGCGCATATCTATGATCATTTTATCATGTCTGATGTCGTTACTCTATATAAAAATATATTTTCATACTCATATATATACCAACTGCATGCATGCACAGATTGCCCACAATCACATTTGCTGTGTGTTTCTTCCGATTCTTCGCAGCTAACAACGAGGAAGATTGAAGGAAGCCGGCTATGACACTAGCTTAGTTAAATATTCTGCATATTGTTACTCATAAGAAAGGGGCCTAAACAGACAGAGAAAGAAAGAAGATTTTAACTTTTTCTCCATTACTGACTGCATTTTTACCGGCTATATGACTGTATGCTTCACTGGGTAGCTAGATTCTTTCTGTTGACATGTAGCTAGCACTGCAATCACCCTTGACTGCAATCCATTTTATTTCTTCGATCCAGATCTTTTGGAAAGTATAAAAACTCAATCCACTTCCTTTCGCACATAGATTAGAACAATTCACAGCACAACACTCGCCACGTCCGGCCTAGTTTGGCATCTGGCAGAGCAGCGGTAACACGTGTCTTAAATTAGTGAGAGCTAGGCACTTAGAAATAATTACCATGCCCTCTGATAAGCTCTGTAGCGATACTAACAACAGCCCGTTTATGATAACGATACTTAACACAACCAATGCAAAATATATAATTCACAAAATATAGTCCACAAAATAAAACACTAGAATCATTGAATATACCAAATGATTTATTGAATATACCAAATACTTCATTGAACATATCAAATAATTCATTGAACATACCAAATAATTCATTGCACATACCAAATAATTCATTGCACATACCAAATAATTCATTGCACATACCAAATAATTCATTGCACATACCAAATAATTCATTGAACATACCAAATAATTCATTGAACATATCAAAAAATCATTTTGAAACAAATGGCCTACCATAATGCTCCACATATCTGCTTTTCTTACACTCCATTAGTAAAAACAATTATGTACTACAGTTGTAATCTTTGTGGTGAGGACTTTTACAGTTTCTTCAACTTTAATACCATATAGCCGGAAAGTTTGGAGGGGGAAAACTTTGGTGAATTTGCCGAGATAGGATTTTGGCGAGAACAAAGTTTGGTGAATTTGTTGAGCTAATACAAATTTTTATTGGACAGACGATTTGGCGGATTTTAGTTTGGCGAAACATCATTTACTCGCCAAATTCGCCAAACTTTCCGGCTATACGGTACAATCCATGTTTTTGACTTAGCACAGATAAGTGTAATATAATTATCATGATAGTACAATACAATTGTATACTACCATTATCACAATAATAATAATATTGTTATTCACTATCACAATGATCGATAGACACAACTATTGCTCAGCTCTACTGAACTCGATGGTTTTAAACACAATATGCTGTGTGGTGGGCATTAAATAGAACATTTGAGTAAGCAATTTCTAGCATGCCTATCAAGATACACGGTAGTGTGTTGTGCGGCCCAAGAAGCCGGCGTGTAACACCCGTGAGTATATTGACAGGAAGAAAGAAAATGTAATTTTCGCACCTCCATAGCTCTGTGCTGCCTTGATAAAACAAGACGATTTTTGCTGTGGACACTTCCTCCACCTTCAGCACTCCACATTCCAAATTTGAGCGAAATCGCTTCAAGCGTTCCCGAGATATGCGACTTCAAAAATTGGCTTAGTTTCTTCATTTTTTTTCTTATTTTTCTTCCTCTTTTTGCACACTTACAAAAACTGCTATAAAACGCGAACGCCATATCCGATCGCCTTGAAATTTGGCACACAGAAGGGGGTATAAAGGCACATCTTTGTACCAACTTTGGCTGGAATACGATAAACAGGCAAAGAGTTATGAGCAATTATTCACGAAAAATAACACCAATATGTTGTCACGCCTACAGGGTAAACCGCGTATGGGAAGAAGCTGAAAATCGGTGGGTGAATAGGTTAACTATTGAACCTCAAACCTTTTGTGGTTTGAAAGAAATCGAGTTAAAAACCAGGAAGATACAACGAAAAAACCAACAGTGTGTAACAATTACGCAATCGAGATTAGCTAATAAAAAACGACTGCTTGCCACGCCTACCAGGTAAACCGCTTGGGGTAATGCTTTGAAAATCGCTGTACAGATGGAGTTATCATCTTAGAAAGGCTCTTCAATGGTGTAGAAGAATCAGACTTAAAGCCACGGAGTTATAACACGAAATCCAACTTGGTGTAGCAAGTGCGAGATCGAGATACTCTAATAGAGCAGTCATCCCAATAGAGCAATCACCCGAAGAGAATTCAAGAGATCAGCTAGAAACAAGTAACCTGTATAGAGATCAGCTACAAACAAGTCACCCTGTAGAGAGATCAGCCACAAACAATTCACCCTGTAGAGAGATCAGCTAGAAGAAGTTACCTTGTAGGGAATTCATGCAACTATAGATAGAGATAATTCAGCTAGAAGAAATCACCTTGTAGAGTTCAGCTACAAAGAAACCACAATGTAGGGAGTTCAGCTACAAACAAATCACCCTGTAGAGAGATCAGCTAGAAGAAGTTAACTTGTAGAGAGTTCAGCTACAAAGAAACCATCATGTAGAGAGTTCAGCTGCAAACAAATCACCTGTAGAGAGTTCAGCTACAAAGAAATCTCCCTGTAGAGAGATCAGCTAGGAGAAGTTTCCTTGTAGAGAGTTCAGTTACAAAGAAACCACCATGTAGAGAATTCGTTTACAAACTAGTGACCCTGTAGAGACATCAGCTAGAAGAAGTTACCTTGTAAAGAGTTCAGCTACAAAGAAACCATTCTGTAAAGAGCTCAGCTGCAAAAAAATCACCTGTACAGAATTCCACTACAAACAAGTCACCCTATAGAAAGATCAGCTAGAAGAAGTTACCTCGTAGAGAGTTCAGTTACAAAGAAACCACCATGTAGAGAATTCATTTACAAACTAGTGACCCTGTAGAGACATCAGCTAGAAGAAGTTACCTTGTAAAGAGTTCAGCTACATAGAAACCATTCTGTAAAGAGCTCAGCTGCAAACAAATCACCTGTACAGAATTCAGCTACAAACAAATCACCCTGTAGAGAGATCAGCTAGAAGAAGTCACCTTGTAGAGAGTTCAGCTACAAAGAAACCACCATATAGAGAGTTCAGCTGCAAACAAATCACCCTGTAGAAAAATCAGCTACAAACAAATCACCCTGTAGAAAGATCAGCTAGAAGAAGTCACCTTGTAGAGAGTTCAGCTACAAAGAAACCACCATGTAGGGAGTTCAGCTAGAAGAAGTTACCTTGTAGAGAGTTCAGCTACAAAGAAACCATCATGAAGAGAGTTCAGCTGCAAACAAATCTCCCTGTAGAGAGTTCAGTTAGAAGAAGTTACCTTGTAGAGAGTTCAGCTACAAAGAAACCATTCTGTAAAGAGCTCAGCTGCAAACAAATCACCTGTATAGAATTCAGCTACAAACAAATCACCCTGTAGAGAGATCAGCTAGAAGAAATTACCTTGTAGAGAGTTCAGCTACAGTAAAAAGAAACCACCATGTAGAGAGTTCAGCTGCAAAGAAATCACCCTGTAGAAAATTCTGCCACAAACAAATTGCCCTGTAGAAAGATCAGTTTGAAGAAGTTATCTTGTAGAGAGTTCAGCTACAAAGAAACCACCATGTAGAGAGTTCAGCTAGAAGAAATTACCTTGTAGAGAGTTCAGCTACAAAGAAACCATCATGTAGAGAGTTCAGCTGCAAACAAATCACCTGTAGAGAGTACAGCTACAAACAAATCTCCCTGTAGAGAGATCAGTTAGAAGAAGTTACCTTGTAGAGAGTTCAGCTACAAAGAAACCATTCTGTAAAGAGCTCAGCAGCAAAAAAATCACCTGTACAGAATCCAGCTACAAATAAATCACCCTGTAGAGAGAACAGCTGGAAGAAGTTACCTTGAAGAGTGTTCAGTTACAAAGAAACCACCATGGACAGTTCTGTAATAAATATATGTATTATATATATATATATATGTATTATATATATATATATATGTATTATATATATATATATATGTATTATATATATATATATATGTATTATATATATATATATATATATATATAATTTGTACATTTACTGATAAAATCAGAAATATTTAAGGTACATCTGCTTCATCTTTTCTTCTTCCTGTGGTAAAGAAAAAAAGATAGGTTTAAAAAGTCCCAAAGCAGGCCATAGGCCGGCTTTGGGGTATACAAACACAAAAAGAACTGAAATCTAATCCAAAACAGCCAAGCTGTAAAAAAAGTGTGTGGCCCTCAAAAAGGCTATGGTGAAAAAAGATGTGAAATCCAAGGTGGCGGCCAAGAAATGGCTGTGATGGTAGGTTAATGGTAAAAATTTTAATAACGACAATTCAGGTGAATTTTGTGCCAATTGACCAAGCGGCACCAAAATTCACCTGAATTGTTGTTATTAAAATTTTTACCATTAACCTACCATCACAGCCATTTCTTGGCCGCCACCTTGGATTTCACATCTTTTTTCACCATAGCCTTTTTGAGGGCCGCACACTTTTTTTACAGCTTGGCTATTTTGGATTAGATAAATATTAACATTTAGCATGTTATCAAAATCTGTTCAGTGTAAAAGTAGGAATTTTCCAGGGCCATGTTATAGAACTGTCATTCGTATCTCTGTTTGCTATCTATTATTGCTTGGACCCCTTCAATGCAGTTATACTCTGTTATGTATAGCATAGATACATGTATAATGTACATACACACAGCCTGTATATCCAATCTTCACATCTCAAGTTGTTCATCTTTTTGAGTGATCCTCTGGTGGTACATTATAGTCATTGGAGGTGTGATCACTGTGCTTTGTTTTCTGTAGGAGAACCAATGGTTATCAGTGCAGCCATGGAAGATGGCTGGTAAGGTTGGAGTCTTTAATGGCGAGACAGACACAAAGGGCAGAAGTTTCATGAAACCCTAAATGGCACATGCCACTTGTGAGTTATTTTTGTGGCTTAAAGTTCAGTTTGGTTGTTCAGTGCATCAAACATGTGTAGGAATAATTTGTGTGTGTTTGGGGGGTCATGTATATGAATGGCACACTGTTTTCACCTTTGTCAACTTGTCAAATCAAATCTTGTCAAAATCTGGTTCCTCTATTTTCCAAAATCATTGGACCCTGAGTGCATTCAAATAATCGAAACGTTTGGGTAAATGAAGCCCCATTTGTTTACCTGCCCTAATACAATTCACATTTTAGACAAAATACTCTAATACAACAGTAATTTCTACTGTTTTATTTTTTATAGTACTATTTGGCTCAGTCAATCGATGGCCGATAATGGAGGGACCCCTGTATTTGGCTATTTGATACCATTTGTGATTGTTGTCACCAATTATTTTGTGTGGCTTCGCTACTGGGTAAAAAGATAACTTAACTAATCACACAGTTACAGCCACTCTGTCTCAGTTATAACCAGTGCATCACTTCAACGCTCCCACATGCTGGAATCTAGTGTATGGTTTAATGTACATCCCAACTGAATATGTACATTTATTTGCCAGGCTAGTCTTTTTGCACCAGCTCATAATTTAAATTACTAAGGGTATTTCCTTTCATAATGATCTCTTGTTTGCACAATCTTTAAATCGTAATTTAATATGTGTAAATTTACAGGAAACTCATATGAGATTCTTCATGTTACAGTTTGAGGAGAAATCATGAACAGGTAACCAACACTGTGAAAAAGGTGGGATATAAGATGGTATTTCCATTGGCTTATTGAATACAAATAAGCCTTAATATAAACCATGTATTATACTCATGTTATACTTTAGTATAATACATACTATACTATTACATATATGGTTTCAGTTTATTTACCACATTACCTGAAATAGTTTATATCTAGTATAATGTCCACACTATACCATCACATATATGGTTTCAGTATATTTAACACATTAACTAAAGCCTTACATGAGATTGTTAGTATAATACAGGTTATATCAAGCTTTTTTGTATTCAATAAGCCACTGGAAATACCATCTTATATCTCTCTTTTTTCACAGTGCAATACTTCTTGAGTGCATGTATATATGTGACCGGATCTGCAAAAACCCGACACAATAGCGCAAGCCTAAATTTCCAGTATAAAGAATTGAAAACAGTGGGTGAAATATTTGTGTATTATTGAAAAAATTCTGTAAATTTTTTGAATGCCTCTTTCTTAGTGAAGGAAGGGAGTAACAATAATAACCTGGATATCATCTTATTCGCCTACTCAAGAGGAGTTGGAAAATCTTTGTTTCACTCCAGTAGACCCAAGGATACGCAAGTTATGAGAGTTTGTTTACGTCACGTTGAAGCGATCGTATGCGATCGATTTTTCTTCACGAATTTTACCTTTGTATGCAGTGAAGAAGGGTGATAGAAGGACAAACTTACCCAGAAATTGATTTCCCTATCCATGGCAAACACGATGGTGAAAATTTCAGCCCAGTACATCAATCTGTTCGTAAGTTCCAACCGTTTTAGTAAGCTAGCATCTGTAGTTTATTTCCCTATACTAGCGATTTCCAACAAAAAACTTAACTTTGGCGCCAACACCACAAACTCATGTCCAATTGTTGCCACATACCTAGAAACATGTTTTGAAAATCTTAGGAAAATATCACCTTCATATGCAAAGTTATGGCTATTTAAACATCAACCACTTTTGTACTCAAAAATGGCACCGAAAAACCAAAAAAGTAGTTCTTGCACTTAATGCAAACAATATGATTTCAGACTATGCCTGATGATATTTTATGATACTAAAAGTGAAAAACAACAATAATTAACATATCTATAACTCAAAAGTTAGCTAAAATGTCTACATGATACAGCAAGAATTCACAGCACTAGTTATGAAACTACCTCTAAATCCCCCAAATCAACATCCCCATGCAAGTTTAGAGTTAGAATATCTTCTCCTTCATATTGTACATTGTACCACTCTTCTGTACCTACAACCTTGCTTAAAACTTTACCACAATACCACTGTTCAATTCCATTCTCATCCCTCCACTTATGTTTGATATTCTTACCAACAAGGGATTCTTGTGCATAGCTAGCCTTTCCTTGCACTGGCCTTTCATCACTTATCAGCTTTGTAAGGTTTTCAATCAGCTTACCAGCTGAATACTGTTTTCCATTTTTGGAAAACAAAAACAGGTCTTTGTTAGCAAAGCTTTTCTGGTCCAAAACTTGTTTTCTGAAGTTCAGTTGTGTCTTGAGTGCAGTGACCTTGGCTGTGTTAGATTTCTGCTTGGCTACCCCACTGGTGATTTCTTCCTTAGTTTGCCACAAACCATAACGAATTATATCTTCTGTTAACTTTTCTTTTCGTTTCAATCCTCTCTTACGGGCAGCATCCAAGACACATTGCTTTTCATAAAGTGCTTTGATGTGTCCTTCCAGGATATCCTGTCTTCGTTGCTTATAAAGCTTCTTAAACTCTGGTGCCTTTTTTCTGGCTGTCTGAAACAGATGCTCTACTTCTTCTGATTTTGAATTAAGCCATTTCATTGTTTTATTACTGGAAAATAACACCATTGCTTCTAAAGACATTGTAGTGGCATTTGGCTTCTCACGTAATAGACGATCAAGCTTGCCAAAATCTCGCTCACTCACTACATTGGTTTTAGGCACTGATGTAGTCTCAACAGTAAGCTGAGTACTAGGAGCGTAATGTACACCACCAGGCAAATGGTCTTGTATCAATCGGGAGAGCAGAGCTGAAAAGGCATGACACAATACCTCTAGCACTTCTTGAGTAGTGGAATCATACTCAGTGGGTATTATCAAATGATTCCAAATCTCATCCTTCTTTGGTGGGTAATCTACGTATAGCTCAGCATGCCCCTGTAACAATACACTCGCATCTTGTGACCATGTATCAAGCTTTGTTATTAAAGTATTGAAGTACGAGTTCATTTCCAGAATGGTCACAGTTGAACATTCAAGAACACGCCAAAGTGGACCAGTTATGACCTTGTTAATCAGCCCCAATGCACGGCATCCAGCTACAAGTTCAGGAACTTGTATATCACTGTACACAGCCTTAAGTAATTGATTAGGGGTCTGCCACACCTCTTTGAAGAAATACGCTACATATTCAGCAATGTAATATAAAGCTCCAGCATCATAAAATACAATGTTGAAACGATTACCTCGGAAAGAAACCAAAGGATTCTTCTTTATTCCTTTTGATACCAAAAAGGCAGTAAATGGTTGATATACACCGCTCTGCTCACTTGTATGTTTACAGAGGGCCTTACATGCTGTTCTTACAAGGCGAATAATACCAGATTCAGATCTTCTAAAGGCATTTGAAAGAGCTGCTGCACCAACAGTTTCTTCAAAGTATGTCTGCTCCCACTGCAGCAAGGTAGATGATGCTGTATCTGCCATTCCCACAAGCAGATGTAAACCACAAAAGAAGTTGTTCAGTGTGCTAATGCTCTGCTGCTCATCAATGCTCATTTCAGTCCAGTTATCAATCACATTCGGCAAAACTTCTACACGATACCCTTCCAGCAAAGCATTAAAGTTTTTCTCAACAACGTGCCGATCTGACATTGTGTTCTTGATTTTTGACAAGATGGCATTACCTGACCCTGATTGTGTTACTAATTCCACATCAGACAAAATTTGCTGAAAAGTACTCAATACCTGAGTAGCTGTTCCGCTGAGCATTTCTGCTAAACCGAGAGAGTATGTAGTATCTGAAGTAGACACTTGAAAGGAATAGTAATGCTGACCGAACTTAGAGGTCCCGTCACTATGGAGAGTGAGATTACCTCCTTTCTGTAGCTCTTCACTCAACTGTTGGTAAGCTAATCCTTTCATTTCAGCATACATTCGAGTAAGAGTTGAGATCTGCGGCAATTCTTTAATTTCAAAAGCTTTAATATGTTTAAGAACACACCTGATGACAGGGTCAACATTTTTGATCCCAACATTTAGGCTCAGAAGTTCAATGCAACACTGTCTAACATTGTCTAAATATTTTCTTTGGTGTTCTTTTGACTCAAATGTATGAGATTCTAGCTCTTGTAGTCTCTCAAGCAAACAAAAATATTTGTTCTCTGAATCATGTAATGACCCTTTAAACATTTCTACCTCTTTGTTAAGGTCTTTAGCAACCACCTGTAAATGATCACATTTCTGAGTGATGGTGTCATACTGATTTTTGGCAATAGCTAATCTATTCTGATAAGATCTAACATGTGTTTTAGCCTGATCTAAACTAAGGTGTAGTTTCTCCTGATCTTCAACCTGCTCTTTTAATTCAACAATCTTTTCATCTCTGCGTTTTAACTTCTTGTTGGTGTTACGCACACTCAACTTGCTTAATTTTGCAATGATATCATCTGTTTTTGCTACTTCCTGTTCTAATTCATTTTGAACTTTCGACAGTTCACAAGCTAGTGCTTTATTAACAGTTGTTAATACCTCAGAATCATACCTGTCATCACACGTCTTCACTTTTGGTAAGGTTCTCTGATTGGTGCTAGTTAAAGAATTACTGTGAACTTCACCATCTGCTTCAAGAGAGCTATAGGACTCATCATTGTGCTCTGCGGTTGTAATGAATGGTTCATTTGTTAGTAAATTTACATCATCATTATGGTGGTTTCGTTTCAGCTGTTTCACTTTACTTTCTATCCTGTATATAGATGATTTCATCACTGCTAATGATGGCAAGGTGGATCTTGGACACAATGCAGTCATCCAAGCATGGAAATTATTCCAAGAGAAGTTATTACTTTTTCGAAACCGAGTACAACACCTTTAGTAATTCTTCTTTGATCAACAATTGGCATCAATGCAATTGTATCAAGTGCCAGCATCTCCTCATACAGGCCAATCTCTTCACACAGTGGTCCAGGACTACTGACATCCATGCTGTGAGAAAAAGCATACAAGCTGCAGTTACACTTACTGTGGTGCTAGCAATAGGCAAGCAAAGGCCGGATGCACTAATTAAAGCAATACAGCACTTTCATACATCACTATCTCACTGATATCTGATATGGGAAGAGTTATAAACACATATTTTGTATAATCATTACCTTCCATAGCTAAAACCTACATAAAAATTACAATATAGTAATGCGGAGTATGTACGCATTTTTATCAGGCTTTAAGGGACATGAACAAGTTAAAGACATTCTAATGAACACAAAACTAGCTGAAACATTTAGAATATAGTCGTACATGCCTCATAACACTAAAAAACCGTAGCTTTCGCCTGGCAAACTAACCATACCTTAGATTTTAGGCTTGTACGGTTGCCAGATTCGAATTCAGCGATGTCAGAAACCTATAAAACGGCTAATCCACTCAAACTCCAGCTGTAAAGCTCCGGAAACGCCAATCACTTCAACATGTGTCAGGTGCCACAACCGTAATACAAAATGTTTCTTATTACTTGAAGCCTAATTTTTATACAGGCAATTTTTAATTCGTATTTTTGAAATCCCATAACTTTTGAAATACAAAACGGAATTACATGAAATAAACTTTGTTTGATTCAGCGAACATCATAGTTTAACTGTAGAATATAGGAAACCAGTGAAAAAAACGAAATTGGAGCTACACAAGATTACATCTAAGGTGTGCTGAAATTAGGAGGTTGGAAATCGCTACCTATACTTGCTGTACAAATCGATTTTTCTGTTGTTGCTACTTTGTAGGGCTGTAACTCCAAAAGTTATTGGCATATGAGGCTGAAACTTTGCCAGAAGGTATACTTGGCTAAGTAGATTGTAAATATTTAACAAATAGGTATTCGAAAAATGCGCTATTGTGTCGGGTTTTTGCAGATCCGGTCACATGTTTGTAATGATGTTAATGTGCACCATATTATTCCTACAGATTCCAATCGTGCGACCTTAGAAAGAAAACAGGTCAGAAAAGCTCTCATAGAACAAGTGTCCATTCACTCCAAAAACACTCAAGTAGAACAAAACATTAAAGTTTGTGTTTGGTAATGTAATTGAATTTGTAAAGATTTAGGTCATCAATATTGTACTGAAGTATGGTTCATTTAATGTTCTGTATTCCGTGTAATGTGTATACCATGCAAAATTTTCTATACATTTTTTGACAAAATTATAGTTTGTTAACATTCTGTATTGCGGTACATGATACAGTATTCGAGAAGTCATCTATGCATGAATGTGTTGAAGGATGCTGTTATATTGATTTCCTGGTGGAGCTTGGTCTTAATCTTGCATGTGTGCCATATACAGGAGCCTACTGTAGCTGATCACCTTTGAGGCAAAGATTTAACCAAGGTCAATGTATACATTTCTCATGTGGGAATTACAGTTAGCCTAGCAGTAAAGATTGAGATACTCTAATAGAACAGTCACATATAGAGAAGGGGTCTTCCATACAACCAACTTTGATGACTCATAACTTAAGATTGGAAAAGGGTGTTGACTGAAATTTGGTCAGTATAGTGAACAACAACATAGTTTAGTGGATGGAAAATTTTTCAGATTAATATATTTTTTATAATTAAGCACTGAGTTATGGTCTTTCGAGTTTATAGCATTGGATGTGTAGTGTGTGTATCGTTCTGTATATGTCTCTGTGCGCGTCTGTTGTCTGCAATGTAGGTCTGTATTGCATGTACTGTATGTGTTGTGTGTATTGTGCGTGTACAGTAGACCCTCGGTTATCCGAACCCCTTTGTTCTCAGGAAATGATAAAAGTGTTCGGATAAGTGAATAGTTCGGATAATTGAAGCCCATACATTTATATACAGAGCTCCGTTGAAATACTCTAATAGAACGCACACCTATACTCAAAATACTCTAATAGAACAGTCATTTTCAATTCCGGATAATCGAGGTTCCGGATAAACGGGGGCCGGATAACCGAGGGTCTACTGTACTGTATCTGTTGATGAGGTGGGACTTAGGTGACCACACCTACTCCATGAGACATGGTACCTATAGAAGGAATTAATATCTTTTGGACCAAGTGTCCTACAGACCTTCAGCACTAATAAAAGTCCTGTTCCCAGAATTTGCCCACACTGACTTGTAGCACCTGATAGCCCATTGTTTCACTGGGTAGACATGACCACATGTATATTATGGTTACAGCGGACCAGTCATCTTTGGGACAAAAAATTTTGGTCTTAATAGGTTGCTTTAGACAAGTGGATTAGTGTGTTAGTATTGGGAATTTGAAGCTGGTTTTTTTGGAGAGGTGGCCTTTCTATACAGGTGGCAACTATGACAGGTTCCACTGTAGTTTTCAAGTGTGGGTGTGTATTATATGCACATGCAGACTTTTCCCCCAGCAAAGTAGAGTAGTAAAATTGTCAATTTACTACCAACATCAAAGTCATTAATTATATACATTCCTTTTACCACATCAAAGGAGAGCGGTGCAGCACCACTCTACCACTTAAACAAGGTAGAGCAGTGCAGCACCACTCTACAACTCTTTAGGGAATACCCTGCACATGTGTAGTGTGTGTCATAGTTATTAATAGTTGCATATACTGCATGTTCACAAATAGTTCACCTTTTAACTAGATGATGTGTTTGGTAACTTTGGTTCTGCAACTTTGCATAGTACATTGGTGAAGTATGTTTTCACACAGAAGACATGTAGGCAACAATTACCACTATTATTGACACAAGATGTGTACTTTACACATCACTTATATATTTGGCTATTGTAAACACCCGAGCATGGATGAATCAGGAGTTTATGAGGCATCTCATAAGGTACTGGATGAGTCTATCTTGCTTCTTCCCCCTATTTTTCTTTCAAAAATAATTCTATTATTCTCACCTATTATGCTCCTTTGTTTAGCATTAATGTTTGCTAATTTCCCATTCTAAGAGCATAGTTACAACTTCACCTCAAAGTGTCTGTTGTATTAGAGTATGTTAATCCTCACTTGATCTTACCAGCAAAAAATAAGTCTCAAACACGCACACGGACATACACAAAATAGTAATGTGGATCAGATTGCGGTTTAATTAAAATGAAGTTGTATATATAATAAAACCTAGATTTTGACTACTGTTGATTGGTTATGTGAGAGGAAAAGGTAATTGGGCTAAAATCTTGGTCTGGTTTCAAGCCTTCAACTGTATTACTAGTCACTATAGTATAGCACTATAATAGTGCTTCCTGATCATTGAATAGTGGCAAGAATTGTATACAGATAATATAAATATACCGTATTGTCTCGAATAGTGGCCCGGGCGTTGATTTCTTTCGAGTAACTTTCACCCAGACCCAGTGGCCTGGGTGAAAAGCTACTTCAGTGAAATAAACGTGTAGACAACTACCCAGACCATTATTCAAGACCAGGTTACTATTTGGGCCACTATTTGAGGCAATATGGCAGTTATCTTTTGAGGTGTGAATTATCTGATTACCAAACGTCAGAATAAGCTGAACAGTCATTGTTCTAATGAAGCTGCCAATGATAAACTGCTCCCACAACTCTGATCTACTTCATTTCTTTAGAACACACTTGCCAGCAATTAAGGATTGATCACTGCAGCACCACCATTAACCAAGGCCCTATGCACAATGCACAATTAAAATTCTTATTACCTATATTTTGCACAAAACTTAATGTTACAAAACTTATAATCTGAATCTATAAGCACAGATATTAGGAACTTAGACAGCAAATGAAGCCTAAGGACAAGAAACAGTACATGTAGCAGTAAGTATATAATTATAAAGCTAACAAGGGAGGTGCAGCTATTCTAGTGTACATTTGATTCTTACTTAAGTCATATACAGAGTTAACCATGATTGGAGTAGGAAATGTCCACTAGAATAGCTGTAGTAAGAGAAACGCCTCTGAAATCTATTCATTCACTACAGAGAAACTGCACCCCAACTACTGAGAAGTGATTCCGCTTTGTTTTCAAGAATGAACATTCTACCCATTACACAGCGTTACAAATGAAGAACAGTACAAGAAGCACTTCTGCAATCAATCTAGTCACTTCAGAAACTATGCATGATTCCTGTAATAGCCATATGCATCCACTCATGAGTTACCATACGCATGAATCAACATGTACACAATTGTGGAGAAAAAATTGGAACACAAAGAAGGACAAAGATAGGTCCACAATGCAAGCACTGTAGTTGCAGCATGCACATGTCATGATGAAGCGATGTCAAACAGTGAAGAAATCACGCCTGTAGCATTGTCCATAATCAGGGCATCATTGGGCTTGGTAACTAATACCGCCAAGCTGTTTTGAAGTAAAAAGAGGCTGTTTTTGGATGATTTTGAAAGGGGAAGAAAATCCAAATCCCTACCATACAGTACTACTATATAACTGTATGATTAAATATACATTTATACAATAGTACTGTACCTGTTTTTGTGCACAATTGACTTTAGTAAGTTGTTGAGAAGATACCCAGCAGTGAAAGGAAAATGTGAAGCACATGAAATGATGAGAATAAAACTTGGTTTAAAATCACGCATATTAAATTGTGCTTGTAATTTTGATTGTTGACCAACACTTTGACCAGTGACTACAGTCGGTAGTTAACAAGCTCAATCATGCGTATTATTTGTGTGACACAGTAGTAAAGTTTAGTCCATCTGACATCAAATACAGCATTATAAACAACAAAACACTTGTGGGTGGCCGGATATAATTATTTTATAAAAAAATCACCAATACTTAAATTTTAGTCTCACAGTCTGCAGTCACAAGGCTAGAGGCCAAACGAAGCAGCGCATGGCCACCATTTTATGCCACAACAACAAAGCTAAACTCACCAGCTAGGATGGCCTTTTGGGATTCTGACGATCATGCAGCCTGTCTTCCTTTTATCTTCAATCAGGCTATTCTTCATCTTCTTCGTGCAATGAAATCACATTGACTCGAGGCATTAATTTTCTGTATCAACACCTTCCTTGAGCAGCATATTTAGACACCACAACATTATTTAAAGTGCTTGCACTACTGTAGAGGTACTGGACACCCGGATATATACCTGTAACTTCACAGTAGGTTGACAGTAGGTTCATAACGGTCGAGAACATACACTATACATCTTAACAATCTATTTACTCAAACATGGATGCCATACCACTTATTGGTCTGGCTGTACTATAATGACCACACCCCTTGGTAGGCTAGAAACTGACACGAAACACTCTAATACAGCACACACCCTAATAGAACAGTCACACGTGTTGATGAATGATGGTATAGCAGTATACACTGTAGCTTGGTGAGAAAGCCAATGCAAGGATTTTATCATAGAGTTACGCTGTAATACCATCACTCATCTCTTGTTTCAGTACTTTTTATAGCTTGGATCTCTACTGCATTTTTACTGAAAATAACAAGTCTTAAAAACACTAGTTTATTACGAACTCTTGTTATAGGAAGAAACAACTAGCTACTGCATGCCAAGACCCCTCATGAGCAATCAGCCAAGGCCTAATTTTTTGTTGCTACCTACTAAGCCATTCTCAAGAAATAGTCCACTATATGTGACCGAAATTAGCTGCATCAAGGCAGGTACGTATCACGTGTGTTCAATGGATGTTCTCTTGTCACACCAACTACCGCTTAAAAGCAAACACCACTTATTAGACGAACCTGTTATACAGCTTTCCTCGAACCGAACAAAAAATCGATGTCTCAGCTGGCATCTCAGGTGACTGACAGACTGTTAATCAATCTCGATCGCATATCTCGACGACGAGTCCTGTTCTCGGACACCCACCGTACTGAAAATTGAGAGGATAACAAACAGGTTTGATGCTGATGTAGTCACTCACCTTTCGAAATCATTAATCACAACAATATATTGCAAGACTGATTTTGGAGTGGTACCGATATCTAATATTTTTACATGCTAACCGAACTTTTTTGTGTAAAATTACCGGGAGCTTTAGTTTCCTTGGTTACTTGACGGGCTCCGACAGCTAGCCTATGCTGAATTTATGTTGCTTTTCTTTACTAATGAATAGTCGCCTTAGTTGGACCTCAGCTGTTGTTAACGACTGGAAGTGCTATGCCGTACTGAATTGACCGTACTGCGGCGTCGGAACTGGCCCAGCCTCTGCAGCTCTCGCTGCAGCTGACGTGGAAACCTATGTTCATTACTTTGTTGCCAAGAATGACTGTTTCTGTAAACCACACATTTCCAGCGTGTAAGTTTTGTACTTGTGGCAAACCTGCATGGTACTCGGCAGCCGTCACGTGTAGCTGTTTCTTTTAAAATTGTGGAATTGCCGTGTTCTGGATAGTGTAGACTTCATGCAGGCTGCAGCTTGGAAGAAGCAAACGACAGTTCTTCTTGTATAGCTAGTACTCAAGCTGTTATAAAGTTGGTTTTCCATTAAAATTTAAACTGTAGCTACTCACGTGTTTTTTTAGGAGGTGGCAATGTTCCATGCATTCCTGAAGAGTTTACCACCATACTCCCCATCACTGATATTCAACTGACGTAACCAAATTACACTGACGATGGGTTTGTCTCCATTGGTGAGTCACCAACCTACTGCTGTTGTAGTCATGTAACTTCATTGATGCTTGAAGCAACACAATGGATTATTTATGGACTAAATATTATATATAACTATGTTTGTGGTACTTTGCTGTGAAATGCTGCGAGTGCTAATGCTGCTGTTGTGGCAATGCTACCTGCTTTTAATAGATTTTCTAATGGATTATTTCTTGGTGGAATACAAGCTGGTGAATAAGCTGCTTGCCTTTTGTATCTTTATAAGTTACATTGACAGTAACAATAATGGATGATAGAGGTTCTATATATCCTAGTTCAGTGGTATCAGTAGTGAACTCCAAAAATGGATGATTATCTGGAAGCTGCAAGTTTGTACTATTGGTTCTGATTAGACCGTGGTTAGTTATGTTTATTTGAAATGCACTATAAAAACCAAGCTCAAACAATTCAACATCAATTTCTGCTGGATTCACAGTAACTACAGGTATTGGAACATGAGTCACAAAGTCTGCCTCAACAGTGATTTCATAAACATCCTCAAATGTAACAGGAGTCACACTCCATGTGTATGTCACAGTTTGTCTCTGTAAAAACATTGTGATCACTGGATTATCCACTGAAATGATTATAACTTGACGAACTGATAGGTGATCGTGAGCTTCAACGAACATCTCATAATGGTCCTCATGGAGGTCAATAAACAACACTGTACCATTGCCTGCCTCAGTTGTTAAAGTAATTCTAACACCATGTTGGTAGTTAATCAGTGTAACAGCTGCATCATTAACTAAGGGTCTACCAGATGCAAAGTATGTAAACTCATCCTCAACAATTACTGTCAAATTCATCAACAAATTAGATGATACTGTAAGTCTCATAGGAATGGATGCAGATACTTGTGTGCTGATAATGGCAACAGCTGCATAAACATTACCCAATGTTTGATCTGGTGGGGTTTGTACAAGAAGAGACAAAATAGCCTTTTCACCAGTTTCTAAGTCTAGGCTACTTTCATTGTGGTTTAAATTTCCAAAGCTTACAAATGATACAAAGTCATTTTTTGGCAACAAAGAATGGACATCATTAGCAACAGTTCTACCAGTATTTGTTACAATAAAGTCAAATATTCTTGATGTGCCTCGGATAATTCTGGTGTTTATTGAGGATGGCTCAATCAAGAAATTTGGTAGAATGGGATTAATGCGGAAATTCACAGTTATTTGTAATGATGTTCCTTGAAAACTCTGCACAACAACTGTAAATACTCCCTGCAATGGTTTGGATGTTAAAAGTTTTATGTCAATGTATGCCTTTCCTTCTGGTTCTAGTGTATTGTTTAATAGCATTCCTTTAAGAGAAATGTCAACATTTATAAGTTCTGAATTACTGAGTGATGTAGACACTTTTAGTCCACTCAATTGTCCTGGACCATCATTACACAATATTGTTGAATTATAAAACACCTTTTCGAAATTACTAACTGCTTCTCCAGTTAATCGTATTGTACTTGGCATAGATTTAAATCCTAAAATGTTACATTCTGTTTGGTAAACACCACCTGATAAACTTGGATACCTTGATCTAGCTTTATAATGACCATACTCTCTACGTGAAGGGTAGAATATAACTGTAAAATGACCTTCTTTATCTGTATAGGGGTTTAAAATTCTGGTAGCATCATTTCTAATAATGTCTATAGAAACTGGTACAATACTGGAATGAAATTCCTTCACTAAATTGTTTTTTGTATATTTTACTACTCCATTAAGTACAATAGGCTGAGGTATTAGAAAAGTTGTAGATGACACAGAATGTAAAGTAGCAGTATATCCTGGTATTACTAGTAAGTTCCATATGAATTCTGCTTGTCCAATCTGATTTTCAACTTGTACAATTACACTATGATTGCCAGCTTTTGCAAAAAACCATATGACCTGACCACTGCACTGATCTACAAAGAGATTTGGAGGCCCAGATACTAAGGTCCAAAACAATGGAGGGGTACCCTGGGATACATTTAAGTAAGCAAAATAATTCTCATTTTCCTGCAATAAAAGATCTTTTACTGCTTTAGCCACTGGTTTGTAGATTAGCACATCACAGTTATCTCCATACCATAGTCTATTACACTGACATTCTCCAAAAGAGCATATTCCTCTTGGAATATTCTCATTTCTACCACAGGCATGAAGAGGACAAACATCATATAAGATTATCTTTTGTAGATGTGATACAGTGTTACGGCAAACATTTACAGTCCAGTTACGTATAAACTCACCAGGGCATGTGTATGTACTAACAGAATCAATGTAGGACAATTGCAATGGGAGTTTACAGGGATTCGGTGCACTGGCAGTGTTAGATGGGACTTGAATAAAATTTGAGGTACTGTCACACTGAAAAGAAGACTGTGGTAAAAAAGATAGTACAGGGATGAATACAACTTCTATAATTTGTTCAAGACGAGCTATATTTCTGCATTGTCTTTAGCTATCCATGTTCTTCTAATGGAGCAGGCAAAGTTTGTATCATAATATGTTAGTGAAGAAACTCCAGATTTGTCATCAGCTACTTGTGGTTGGCCTAAATAAAGTGTACTTGTCTCACTACATGATGCATTTGTGTTGCTGATGCCAAAAATTACTGGACTTTTAAAATCAGTTTCCCAAGTATAAGTTACAGGCTTTGCTTTGTTACCAATGTGGTCTGTTGAAACTATTGACAATATGTAGGTTACATTATGTTGCAAGGTGGGCAGAGTAAATATTCTGTTGTTACAAGATATTGGAATGCTGCTATGTAAAATATCAGACGGTAACTGGCACTCAGCATTACACACTTCATTGCAAGTAAATCTTATAGTTGGCCTTACTTGGTTAGAAATTGGTGAAGGTTTTTGTACTATAGTAACACTAGGTGGTGATAAGTCAACACTAAACATGTGTATCAATGTTGCCACATTCCCAGCATCATCAATTGCAGTAATTATTAATTTATAATTACCCTCACTGAAATCATATCCTCTCCAGTTAGCTTCTGAACAATTCACTAAAGTTGTCATGGAATCTTGTACAAGACTACATTGCCATGCTACTTTCTCATTACTCTCCCATACCAAAGAAATGTTCCCATTACTTATCATTGGGTTTTGTAGTAGTACAATAACCGGAGGGGTCACATCCACGACATTAAATGTCCAAAGTTCTCTACTAGTCACAGGCTCATTAGGTGGTCCACACCCTTCAGTGCTTCTCACAACTCCTTTTTCAAAATTGATATAAAATTTACCTTTCTCAGAGAAGGAATAAGTTGGCATGATAATTATTCCATTTGATTGGTTAAAATTTACTTGTGATGATAGTGATGCATCTATCCTGTATACTTCTGCCTTAGAATGAAAGTCATAAAAGATGAAGATGTATGAAGGAGCCAAAGGACGCTGAATGTCTCTATCAAACTTAATATACCAGGTGACATTTGACGGATGAGCCAGCTGTTGGCTTAGAGTTAAAATTGGTGCTGGTGGAAAAATCCAGCAAGGAGTTGTGTGCAACTTTGTTCACTAGCTAAACCTTCAGTATTAACTGCAGTATAACAAATTGAGTGTGTTTCATTCTGCTGGCTAAGTGTAGGGTTCCAGGTAACATTAACATAATAAAAGTTTGTATCCACAATGTGTTGTAATTCTCCCCTTCTAGTTCCAATGGGTGAGACCGTTTGAATTTCTGCTATTGCAACACCTGTACCACCACTTGTAGCTGTTAATTGTGTAGTGAAAGTTGAATTTGGTGGAATTGCTACACATGATCCTTGTGGTAATGTTGGGTCAATAAATTCTGGTTGTTGAGAACATGATTCTGTGGATCCAACTACTAACAGTAGGAACTGAAGAGCAACATTGCTAAGAGGTTGTGGGGATCCAGGAATGAAGTCTTCTATTATTATAGCAGCTGCCTTGAATCCACTTCCTCTATTAGCCATATAGTGTATAGTGCAAGTATCACTATCTAACTGAGCTCCAGGTAATGCATTGCATATGCCTGCACACTCCCTACCTACAGCCCATCTACATCTGATTATGGGTCACTGACTTCTAAAGGAATAGTGTGGTTACACCCTTCCTGTAAACGTAGAACAGGAGACGTTATAGGACGTGGTGATGAATTTAATTGACTGGTATCATTTCTCAGAGTTAGAGAAAAGGTCGTGGATATATTCCAATATGTGTTAAATGGTAATATCCAACCAACTCCTGTAAAGCCTATTGTAATTATATCTACAGGTATTACTGATTATAATTAAGACGGCGTTCTCCAAATGACCAGTCCTCTACAATACTGAAATCAGTACAAACGTACAACATTTCAGTGATAGTGGTACTACAACCATACTGACATGTGAGGGAACCTGAACCAATGAAATTACCATTAGCAATCGTGTTTGAATCACAAGCATCCCCTTCTCCTGAACTTCTTCTCCAAGACATATGATAGGAAATCTCCATCTACATAATACATTGATTTTCCAAAATGCGTAACTGTGGTAAGTTTATTATCAAAATTACACATTGCATTAATACAATTTTGTTGCCCAGTTCATTATCCAGTAGTACTTTACAGTACATTGTATAAGGGCCTCAAATTTTGATTTCTATTATATCAACTTTAAATATACTTACCATAAAAATTGATTATTCAGTGCTTAACTGTAGATCTCACATTACCAAAATATTTGAGTCTAAACTGTCCCTGCAAAAACAGCCAAGCTATCTAAAAAGGGTGCAGCCTCTAAAAACCCAGGTGAAAAAAGGTGTAAAAACAAAGGTGATGGCCATGCAATGTATAATTATTTTATTAGTCATGTACATGCAAAGCCATTAGCTATATCTGCAAGTGTAGGCGATCTCTCTTATATCCCTGCTTTGCATTTCTATGATCCCTGTATGAACTTAAATTTCCTAATATTCCTTGTGCTTGTCAATATAGGGAAGCATAACTTGTTTAGAGTATAACTTTTTTGCCATGTACAATAAAAAAGTCATCTCTTGTAGTCATTAATTTTGTTGACAGATACACATTGCTTTACATTTGTCAATAACTGTAACCATAATTACAAAGACCAAATGTCAAGATCCTTAGTAGCATCATCAGAATATTTAATAACTTGGTATAGTAGTATCATCTGAAAACTGCTTGAAGGGCCCGGCGAGTCAATGTTAAGTGAAATATCATCCACATATAACAAGAAAAGCCATATCCCTAACATATGGAACTTCGAGGAACTCTATTTTTGATAATTATCTATTTAGCGATTACTACTCTGTTTTTTGTCATGATCATTGACTTGTGAAGAAAGCCTCTCAACCAAGTTAAGAGTTTTCCTGAGATTACATTGAATCTATAAAATTTCTTTAGTAAATGTGCATGTAGAACAAACTGTTTGATAATCCAAATACTGTACTGTAGATATTAGGCAAAACCTTCCAGAAGTTCAGTAAAAATTTCCAATACAAAATAATTCTTGTACTAGTATGAAGAATTCCAAAACCAAAAATGCAAATTTTGACTTGTACAATACACACTGTATGTTGGCATAAGTAGATGAATTCATTGAGTCACAAAGCTCAATGGGATTTGTGGGTGGTTGTGTGGTTGAATTTACTTTAAATTTGTGTTCCCCTCAAACATTCTTCACAAACATATAGGTGATGATGAAGGTGATGATAGCAATAGTGACTGATAGGAGGAAAGTGAGTGAACAAGATAAGACAACAGCAGCTCCAGTGGAAAGTAGTACCAACATATAGCAATAATCCTATAGTATCCTATAGTGCTAATATATGTATAGCTATAGCTAAAGCCATTCAGTTTGTGACATAGTAAAGTACTTTAAGTCATGCAGCTATTTCATCACAAGATGACATGTTTTACAAGACTAGTTATGACCCATCAAGTAGACAGTAGACAGTAGTCAGCACTCATAAAATTATGTATACAAGTGGGAACTGTGTTGCACAACTTGTACATACCAGGTACCTAAAGTGCTATTGAATGTCCTGAACACTGAGAACACCTGTAAAAACACGTAACTAGCTAAATAACAATTACCAATTCCTAACATGGGAGCTATATATCACAGCAAGCATAGCTACCCAGCCCAACAGTTCATACCAGAAGATATATGTACATGCATCTTTTAAGGAAATATGTACATGCATCTATTTTCTTTCCCTGATTGATTAAGAAAAATCTTCATCAGATTCACTGAATCACTGAACACTTAGCTGGGTAAGACAAAGCTTAAAGTAACTTTTTATAAGCATTGGAAATTACTTTGTATAGTATACATGTACTGTAACTTAATGTGGTGCTGCATAATGTTTGGTTACTTTTGGTTGTTTATAACAACCACAGACCCGCAGACTGTAGTACCACTCCACCACATTGGAGGCACTCCATGATCACATGTCACTAGTCATACAGTAATGTTATGAGTAGAAATGCAAAAGTAGTGTGACCTACAGTCTTTTAAGCTTACAGATGCGAACAGAATTCACAATAATATTAATGATTTAATTCATGACTTAGTTACTAGATTAGCACGACTTGCCCAAGTTTTAACAGAGGATACTGAGCAACTACAACTACTTTCAACATATGTATTACTATACCAGGTGTGCAGAGATTGGGTCTCGATGTCCTACAATTCAAGAATATATCCCAGGTGTAATATGTACTGTATACATTCTAGTAATTGGTGAGAGATGAGTGGTATAAACAAGAAAGTTTCAAATTTACTCTGGCTAAAAACTTGGATGGGCAGAAACGAGACAAGCAGATTAGAAAGATTTTGCTTCAGAACTAACAGAGTATACACGCATAAATGGCATAGTAATGATAATTAATTATATTGACAAGCATAAGTGTAACAACTAACTGTTTTAAGCCATGAAACTTCAGACATTAAAACTCTGCTTTTATTTTCTAGCCACAAAAATGCATGCACTACGCTATAGTCTACAAACACATTATAATAATTATGTGGTATGTACATACAGTATGTAGCTACATTGCTTGGTAAAGCTGGGAAAGGACGGGAATGAGAACAGGAGATGCTTGGTAAAACTAGGAGCTGGAAGATCATGTGCTCACTTATACAATGATGTCTACAACTGCCAGAAGACGACACAAATACAATATAAGACAGCAAGATCATCCCAATCAGAATGGCTATGTTTTCATGACGAATGGCAAATATTAGAAGCCAAACAATAGTTAATAAACACTGACACTCAAATAAACAAACACAAATAATAAGTACTGATTGATCTTAGTATTGATACTCAAACTCACTGAGCCAATGAACTAAGTAGCAAAGTCAGTATAAGCTCACTCCCTGCACAGCAAGGGCTATTGCTGTCACTTGTACACTTGATTTAATGCAAACCAGAATGCATCTTGCTATACTAACATAACTGGCATCAACAGGTTGAACACTAACAATCATTCATGAATCCTAAGCTCTATACTGAATTACCAGCCAGGGCTTGATATCTCCTCAGCACTACAAAATAGGCATATTTGATACACACACATAGTATGTCACAAAACTATAACAAACCCTTTTGATTAATATCTGATTTATAAAGGCTCACCCTTAGAAGTGGTTACAAATTCATAAGCATGTTATAACTATTTCTTGCAACAGTATACATATTTATAATAGTTCAATCAGTTCATCACTTTAACTATCATTAGCATGGTTAGTATCCATAACCACATCATCATCAATATATAACCACCACTGCTACTAGCTATATACTGGATTAGTCTGTAGATCAACACCATCGCTCTTAACAGTTTTGTCATCAGGTAAGTCTACTAGCTCATACAATACAGGTGATGTACCAGTAGCAGATTCTTTAGTAGCATTATCAAGTTGTTGTACTGTAGTGTGTTGTACCATGTTATTCATCTTCTTCTTTATAAACAAGTACATGATGAGAAATATGATGACAGCAGTGGTAGTGACTGGTATGAGTAGAGTTGGTGTAAGAGTTATGGCAACTACTACTCCAGTAGATAGTGAATCTGATCCAGCATGTGTAAAGCCATATAAAAATACAATGTAATAGGAAATACGATAATACTAGTCATGTAATTATATAGTCTACAGACTGTTACACAGTGGTACTATTGTACAAACCATGTGTGATCTTGGGTGTGGCCCTCTATAAAATTATGTGCACTATTTTTGGAGCAAAAAATATGTACCCTATGTTAGGAAAAGTTTTAAATGCTAATGCAAAGGAATTACACTGGAAGGTAGAGTATTGTTATAACACAATAAGTTGCTGTACACAGGTGAAAATAACTGCTTGACTGACGACTGACTGACTGACTGACTGACTGACTGACTGACTGACTGACTGACTGACTGACTGAATGACTGACTGACTGACTGACTGACTGACTGACTGACTGACTGACTGACTGACTGACTGACTGACTGACTGACTGACTGACTGACTGACTGACTGACTGATCGACGGACTGACTGACTGACTGACCGACTGACTAACTGACTGACTGACTGACTGACCAACTGACTAACTGACTGATCGACGGACTGACTGACTGACTGACCGACTGACTAACTGACTGACTGACTGACTGACCGACTGACTAACTGACTGATCGACTGACTGACTGATAGACTGACCGACTGACTGACTGATTGACTGACTGACTGACTGATACCACCAGCCAAACATAACTTGACTACTACAAAGCATGAAGAGTGGTCACTATGTGAATAGTAGGCAATCACACGCATTAATATTTTAATGCAATTAGGGAATAAATGTACTTGTAACAGCCAAATTTACACTCAGGTTACCTCATTCAATTACTCGTACAATTATTTCCTAATTGCACTCAAATTTGTGTGATTACCTATACTAATTTTCCAACTAGTTAGATATTAGTAAATACTCTGTTAGATATTACAACAGTTGACTGCTCTATTAGAGAGTTTAGTGTGTTCTCATATTCAACATGCCTTTTGTTGTTGTCACAGCATAATTATAATGATGATGCAAATATTGTGATGACACAAAACTGTGATGAGGTGGTGATGAGCTCTTGTAAACTGATTGCAGTAACAGAAACAGATGCGCGTAATAACAAACAATGATTACTGAATATACAAAAAACTACAATTTGTATGGCTTTAAAATTGTGCAGTGTATGATATTGACACTCATGTGATGTTCATAGTTTTTATTGTAATGTATGATCTAATTAGTGTACACCATGTAAATTTACCAACCTTCTAAAACACCCTAATTGTACGCATAAAATGGCCAAAAATGAGTGTACAATTTGTACAAAAATGTGATTGGCCAAAAATGAGTGTACAATCTGAGTTCCTTCTAAAACACCCTAAATGTACACTCTAATTGTACACACATACCCTAATTGATTACTTGATGATAAACCATATCAATAGTAAAAAAAATCTTATCAATCAAGACACACGATAGTGTGTCGTGCAGCCCAAGAAGCCGGCACGCCACACCGTGAGTATATTAACAGGAAGAAAGAAAACGCAATTTTCACACCTATGTAGCTCATTGATCCCTTATCCGATTGGAACCAAATTCGCTACATACGTGCCAGCCAGTTATGGGAGTCTACATACCAAAATTGAAGAAAATCGGTCCAGCCATTTCCGAGATACAAGCGAACTAAATTTCGTTTTAATTTCTTGGTTTTTTTTCTTCTTCATCTTCTTCATTTCGCACACTTCGCAAAATCCGCCATAAAACACGAATGCGTACTCGGATAGGGCTGAAATTTGGCACAATTGAAGGGCTCATTAAGGCGGATCTCAGGTCCAACTTTGGTAGGAATCCGATGAACATACACGAAGTTATGACCGATTATGTGCGTAATATAAGGTCGAAGGTCTGTCACGCCTACAGAGTAAACCCCTTGGAGGAATGAGTTGAAAATTGATATGTAGATGGAGTAACCATCGTAGGAGTGCCTTTGTGTGGTTTGAAAGGAATTGAGATAAAGACCATGAAGATATGACACAAAACCCAACCTGTGTCAAAATTACGCGATCGATTTTATAAGTGGCATTACAGACAGGATGTTATCCGTAACACGGAACAGAGAGAGAACCATCATTGACAATTGTGATGAAAAGATGTACAACAAAACAAATAGGCATGTGAAACCTCGGACAGCATGCGAACACAAAAAGTAGAGGACTACACTGTGGGCATGGCAAGGCAAAACAACAACAACAAAAAAACTAATTACTGTAATTACAAAAATAAAACTGTCTAATTTGTGCACCACTCTGTACAGTTTCGTGCTAGAAAAATTCTCTGAGAGGCAGAGATACTGGCAGAGGCAGCAGCATCTAACCATTCCTTAATAATGTGCTTCGAAATCCTTATATCAGCTTGAACGAAGTTTAACAAACTAGATAAATTCTTGATGGAAGACACTTGAAAATGACCAAGTACCGTGATTTCAATGGTGTCATAATAGTTAGCAATATTTAGGCGATCAAATTCAGCCAACAGCTGCAGATATTCAGTTTTGCTCTGCTTCCTATTGCGAGCAGACTGGATGTGATGGATGGAGTCCAGAGGGCATGTTAGTTCCAACAGAGTGATGGAAGAACTCTGGGAATTATATATTACAATGTCTGGACGGTAGGATGTAATAAGGAGACTCATCGGAATTGTAGACTGTGGAGAATTATCAGCATGGAAATTAGGTATATCAGCAAACACTTTAACAAATGGGATGTCAGCAAATGCTTCAGAAAGTTTAGTGGCCAAAACACGAAGAACCTGATCATGACGGTAGGTATACCGCTGTTGATTTAATGCTGCAGGGCAGCTACTTAAAACATGAGCAGTTGTTGGGCGTCGTGAATCGCAAAGCAAACACTTCGCTTCACATAGGATGGACCATCTCTGTAAATTCACAGTGGTGGGTAGAGTGTCAGATGCTGCACGAAGGAGGAATGACAATTGACCGGGGTGGAATCCCTTCAGTAGCCTGTTCCAAGTTTTACAGGAGCTCTCTAGTTCAGCAGAACTCTCAAACTTTGACTGAACAGTTAGTGACTGTAAATGATCTTTGCATTGAGCTTTGATGGAATCTGACAACTGGTGCTTAGCCTTAATATATAACGACCGAGCTGATGGGAAGGCAGGTAATTGTTTTTGAGCAATCGACAGGATGGAATAGTCATTGTCTTGGATTTGTAGAGCAACATTCCCAAGATGCAAATGGAGGTTAAGTTCCTGGAGCCGCAAGTCAGAGGAGGCACTGACACAGGCTAGCAAACTTAGTTTTGCCTCCCTGGAGACATGAGAAATACTAGGACAACAAACACCTGGGTAGTACAGAATAACTCGTGTAGCACTCCGGGGCAAATTCAGCCATTTCTTCAGAAACCGTGTGGCAATAGATTCTAACTTGGAGATGGTCCCCCTGGAGACAGCATCAACACACAAATGAAACCGTGTCAGTGAGAGAATATAGTTCCGGTAAATCCACAGTTTGTACTCACCACGGATGGGGAGTTAGTCAGATGCAGAAAGTAGGTCAGTAAGATGGTTTATCATACGCTTGCCTGCAGCTTTCTTGGTAGCACTCAAAGAGACATCAATTAACTTTCCTAAAAATTTGGTTAGGCCTTCTGTGATGGATCTATTTGTACCTTTGGATAATGGCAAGCCCATTGGTGCAACTTTGAAGCCATCAAATAGAAAGGAAATACATTTAGATGGTTTAAAAGTCAAGTCTAATATACTATTAGAAACGGAAATTAACCTGTCTATACAGTCTATAGTGACTAACCTGTCTATACAGTCTATAGTGACTAACCTGTCTATACAGTCTATAGTAACTAACCTGTCTATACCGTCTATATAGTGACTAACCTGTCTATACAGTCTATAGTGACTAACCTGTCTATACAGTCTATTGTGACTAACCTGTCTATACAGTCTATATAGTGACTAACCTGTCTATACAGTCTATAGTGACTAACCTGTCTATACAGTCTATAGTGACTAACCTGTCTATACAGTCTATAGTGACTAACCTGTCTATATAGTCTATAGTGACTAACCCCTGTAAATACAGTCTATAGTGACTAACCTGTCTATACAGTCTATATAGTGACTAACCTGTCTATACAGTCTATAGTGACTAACCTGTCTATACAGTCTATTGTGACTAACCTGTCTATACAGTCTATATAGTGACTAACCTGTCTATACAGTCTATAGTGACTAACCTGTCTATGTAGTCTATAGTGACTAACTTGTCTATACAGTCTATAGTGACTAACCTGTCTATACAGTCTATAGTGACTAACCTGTCTATACCGTCTATATAGTGACTAACCTGACTATACAGTCTATAGTGACTAACCTGTCTATACCGTCTATATAGTGACAAACCTGACTATACAGTCTATAGTGACTAACCTGTCTATACAGTCTATAGTGACTAACCTGTCTATACAGTCTATTGTGACTAACCTGTCTATACAGTCTATATAGTGACTAACCTGTCTATACAGTCTATAGTGACTAACCTGTCTATGTAGTCTATAGTGACTAACTTGTCTATACAGTCTATAGTGACTAAACTGTCTATACAGTCTATAGTGACTAACCTGTCTATACCGTCTATATAGTGACTAACCTGACTATACAGTCTATAGTGACTAACCTGTCTATACCGTCTATATAGTGACAAACCTGACTATACAGTCTATAGTGACTAACCTGTCTATACAGTCTATATAGTGACTAACCTGTCTATACAGTCTATAGTGACTAACCTGTCTATACAATCTATAGTGACTAACCTGTCTATACAGTCTATAGTGACTAACCTGTCTATACAGTCTATATAGTGACTAATCTGTCTATACAGTCTATAGTGACTAACCTGTATATACAGCCTATAGTGACTAACCTGTCTATATAGTCTATAGTGACTAACCCCTGTATATACAGTCTATAGTGACTAACCTGTCTATACAGTCTATATAGTGACTAACCTGTCTATACAGTCTATAGTGAATAACCTGTCTATACCGTCTATATAGTGACTAACCTGACTATACAGTCTATAGTGACTAACCTGTCTATACCGTCTATATAGTGACAAACCTGACTATACAGTCTATAGTGACTAACCTGTCTATACAGTCTATAGTGACTAACCTGTCTATACAGTCTATTGTGACTAACCTGTCTATACAGTCTATATAGTGACTAACCTGTCTATACAGTCTATAGTGACTAACCTGTCTATACAGTCTATAGTGACTAACCTGTCTATACAGTCTATATAGTGACTAACCTGTCTATACAGTCTATAGTGACTAACCTGTCTATACAGTCTATATAGTGACTAACCTGTCTATACAGTCTATAGTGACTAACCTGTCTATACAGTCTATTGTGACTAACCTGTCTATACAGTCTATATAGTGACTAACCTGTCTATACAGTCTATATAGTGACTAACCTGTCTATACAGTCTATAGTGACTAACCTGTCTATACAGTCTATAGTGAATAACCTGTCTATACAGTCTATATAGTGACTAACCTGTCTATACAGTCTATAGTGACTAACCTGTCTATACAGTCTATTGTGACTAACCTGTCTATACAGCCTATATAGTGACCAACCTGTCTATACAGCCTATAGTGACTAACCTGTCTATACAATCTATAGTGACTAACCTGTCTATAAAGTCTATAGTGACTAACCTGTCTATACAGTCTATATAGTGACTAATCTGTCTATACAGTCTATAGTGACTAACCTGTCTATACAGCCTATAGTGACTAACCTATCTATATAGTCTATAGTGACTAACCCCTGTATATACAGTCTATAGTGACTAACCTGTCTATACAGTCTATATAGTGACTAATCTGTCTATACAGTCTATAGTGACTAACCTGTCTATACAGCCTATAGTGACTAACCTGTCTATATAGTCTATAGTGACTAACCCCTGTATATACAGTCTATAGTGACTAACCTGTCTATACAGTCTATATAGTGACTAACCTGTCTATACAGTCTATAGTGACTAACCTGTCTATACAGTCTATTGTGACTAACCTGTCTATACAGTCTATATAGTGACTAACCTGTCTATACAGCCTATAGTGACTAACCTGTCTATACAGTCTACAGTGACTAACCTGTCTATACAGTCTATAGTGACTAACCTGTCTATACAGTCTATAGTGACTAACCTGTCTATACAGTCTATAGTGACTAACCTGTCTATACGGTCTATAGTGACTAACCTGTCTATACGGTCTATAGTGACTAACCTGTCTATACAGTCTATAGTCACTAACCTGTCTATATAGTGACTAACCTGTCTATAGTGACTGACCTGTCTATACAGTCTATAGTGACTAACCTGTCTATACAGTCTATAGTGACTAACCTGTCTATACAGTCTATAGTGACTAACCTGTCTATACAGTCTATAGTGACTAACCTGTCTATACGGTCTATAGTGACTAACCTGTCTATACGGTCTATAGTGACTAACCTGTCTATACAGTCTATAGTCACTAACCTGTCTATATAGTGACTAACCTGTCTATAGTGACTGACCTGTCTATACAGTCTATAGTGACTAACCTGTCTATACAGTCTATAGTGACTAACCTGTCTATACAGTCTATATAGTGACTAACCTGTCTATACAGTCTATAGTGACTAACCTGTCTATACAGTCTATAGTGACTAACCTGTCTATACAGTCTATATAGTGACTAACCTGTCTATACAGTCTATAGTGACTAACCTGTCTATACAGTCTATTGTGACTAACCTGTCTATACAGTCTATATAGTGACTAACCTGTCTATACAGCCTATAGTGACTAACCTGTCTATACAGTCTATAGTGACTAACCTGTCTATACCGTCTATATAGTGACTAACCTGACTATACAGTCTATAGTGACTAACCTGTCTATACTGTCTATATAGTGACTAACCTGTCTATATAGTCTATATAGTGACTAACCTGTCTATACAGTCTATAGTGACTAACCTGTCTATACAGTCTATAGTGACTAACCTGTCTATACAGTCTATAGTGACTAACCTGTCTATACAGTCTATAGTGACTAACCTGTCTATACGGTCTATAGTGACTAACCTGTCTATACGGTCTATAGTGACTAACCTGTCTATACGGTCTATAGTGACTAACCTGTCTATACCGTCTATAGTGACTAACCTGTCTATACAGTCTATAGTGACTAACCTGTCTATACAGTCTATATAGTGACTAACCTGTCTATACAGTCTATAGTGACTAACCTGTCTATACAGTCTATAGTGACTAACCTGTCTATACAGTCTATATAGTGACTAACCTGTCTATACAGTCTATAGTGACTAACCTGTCTATACAGTCTATAGTGACTAACCTGTCTATACAGTCTATATAGTGACTAATCTGTCTATACAGTCTATAGTGACTAACCTGTCTATACAGTCTATAGTGACTAACCTGTCTATACAGTCTATAGTGACTAACCTGTCTATACAGTCTATAGTGACTAACCTGTCTATACAGTCTATATAGTGACTAACCTGTCTATACAGTCTATAGTGACTAACCTGTCTATACGGTCTATAGTGACTAACCTGTCTATACAGTCTATAGTCACTAACCTGTCTATATAGTGACTGACCTGTCTATACAGTCTATAGTGACTAACCTGTCTATACAGTCTATAGTGACTAACCTGTCTATACAGTCTATAGTGACTAACCTGTCTATACAGTCTATAGTGACTAACCTGTCTATACGGTCTATAGTGACTAACCTGTCTATACGGTCTATAGTGACTAACCTGTCTATACAGTCTATAGTCACTAACCTGTCTATATAGTGACTAACCTGTCTATAGTGACTGACCTGTCTATACAGTCTATAGTGACTAACCTGTCTATACAGTCTATAGTGACTAACCTGTCTATACAGTCTATATAGTGACTAACCTGTCTATACAGTCTATAGTGACTAACCTGTCTATACAGTCTATAGTGACTAACCTGTCTATACAGTCTATATAGTGACTAACCTGTCTATACAGTCTATAGTGACTAACCTGTCTATACAGTCTATTGTGACTAACCTGTCTATACAGTCTATATAGTGACTAACCTGTCTATACAGCCTATAGTGACTAACCTGTCTATACAGTCTATAGTGACTAACCTGTCTATACCGTCTATATAGTGACTAACCTGACTATACAGTCTATAGTGACTAACCTGTCTATACTGTCTATATAGTGACTAACCTGTCTATATAGTCTATATAGTGACTAACCTGTCTATACAGTCTATAGTGACTAACCTGTCTATACAGTCTATAGTGACTAACCTGTCTATACAGTCTATAGTGACTAACCTGTCTATACAGTCTATAGTGACTAACCTGTCTATACAGTCTATAGTGACTAACCTGTCTATACAGTCTATAGTGACTAACCTGTCTATACGGTCTATAGTGACTAACCTGTCTATACGGTCTATAGTGACTAACCTGTCTATACGGTCTATAGTGACTAACCTGTCTATACCGTCTATAGTGACTAACCTGTCTATACAGTCTATAGTGACTAACCTGTCTATACAGTCTATATAGTGACTAACCTGTCTATACAGTCTATAGTGACTAACCTGTCTATACAGTCTATAGTGACTAACCTGTCTATACAGTCTATATAGTGACTAACCTGTCTATACAGTCTATAGTGACTAACCTGTCTATACAGTCTATAGTGACTAACCTGTCTATACAGTCTATATAGTGACTAATCTGTCTATACAGTCTATAGTGACTAACCTGTCTATACAGTCTATAGTGACTAACCTGTCTATACGGTCTATAGTGACTAACCTGTCTATACGGTCTATAGTGACTAACCTGTCTATACGGTCTATAGTGACTAACCTGTCTATACCGTCTATAGTGACTAACCTGTCTATACAGTATATAGTGACTAACCTGTCTATACAGTCTATATAGTGACTAACCTGTCTATACAGTCTATAGTGACTAACCTGTCTATACAGTCTATAGTGACTAACCTGTCTATACAGTCTATATAGTGACTAACCTGTCTATACAGTCTATAGTGACTAACCTGTCTATACAGTCTATAGTGACTAACCTGTCTATACGGTCTATAGTGACTAACCTGTCTATACGGTCTATAGTGACTAACCTGTCTATACGGTCTATAGTGACTAACCTGTCTATACGTCTATAGTGACTAACCTGTCTATACCGTCTATAGTGACTAACCTGTCTATACAGTCTATAGTGACTAACCTGTCTATACAGTCTATATAGTGACTAACCTGTCTATACAGTCTATAGTGACTAACCTGTCTATACAGTCTATAGTGACTAACCTGTCTATACAGTCTATATAGTGACTAACCTGTCTATACAGTCTATAGTGACTAACCTGTCTATACAGTCTATAGTGACTAACCTGTCTATACAGTCTATATAGTGACTAATCTGTCTATACAGTCTATAGTGACTAACCTGTCTATACAGTCTATAGTGACTAACCTGTCTATACAGTCTATAGTGACTAACCTGTCTATACAGTCTATAGTGACTAACCTGTCTATACGGTCTATAGTGACTAACCTGTCTATACGGTCTATAGTGACTAACCTGTCTATACGGTCTATAGTGACTAACCTGTCTATACCGTCTATAGTGACTAACCTGTCTATACAGTCTATAGTGACTAACCTGTCTATACAGTCTATATAGTGACTAACCTGTCTATACAGTCTATAGTGACTAACCTGTCTATACCGTCTATAGTGACTAACCTGTCTATACAGTCTATATAGTGACTAACCTGTCTATACAGTCTATAGTGACTAACCTGTCTATACAGTCTATATAGTGACTAATCTGTCTATACAGTCTATAGTAACTAACCTGTCTATACAGTCTATAGTGACTAACCTGTCTATACAGTCTATATAGTGACTAATCTGTCTATACAGTCTATAGTAACTAACCTGTCTATACAGTCTATAGTGACTAACCTGTCTATACCGTCTATATAGTGACTAACCTGACTATAGTCAGCTTAGTCACTATAGACTGTATAGACAGGTTAGTCACTATAGACTATATAGACAGGTTAGTCACTATAGACTGTATAGACAGGTTAGTCACTATAGACTGTATAGACAGGTTAGTCACTATAGACTGTATAGACAGGTTAGTCACTATATAGACTGTATAGACACGTTAGTCACTATAGACTATATAGACAGGTTAGTCACTATAGACTGTATAGACAGGTTAGTCACTATATAGACTGTATAGACAGGTCAGTCACTATATAGACTGTATAGACAGGTTAGTCACTATAGACTGTATAGACAGGTTAGTCACTATAGACTGTATAGACAGGTTAGTCACTATATACTGTATAGATAGGTTAGTCACTATAGACTGTATAGACAGGTTAGTCACTATATACTGTATAGATAGGTTAGTCACTATAGACTGTATAGACAGGTTAGTCACTATATACTGTATAGATAGGTTAGTCACTATAGACTGTATAGACAGGTTAGTCACTATAGACTGTATAGATAGGTTAGTCACTATAGACTGTATAGACAGGTTAGTCACTATATACTGTATAGAAAGGTTAATCACTATATACTGTATAGATAGGTTAGTCACTATATACTGCATAGACAGGTTAGTCACTATATACAGTATAGACAGGTTAGTCACTATAGACTATATAGACAGGTTAGTGACTATAGACTATATAGACAGGTTAGTCACTGTAGACT